>NC_088361.1:122202211-122242211 GCF_034508935.2 Berghia stephanieae
ATTTTCGAGAAGTATATCTTACTCTCGGGATTTTGTGGAGCACTTCACTATTTTTTATTTCCGCCATCAAGACGCCAGAGCTTCCTTGGTCACCTTTGCCAGTCATATTACTGTCAAGATTTTATCATGCCAGGGTCCCGACAGAAAGGAATTGCAAGTACTCTCAGACTGGAAGTGGAACCCCACAAGTCCGCACGCAATATATAATATTATCATCTCATCAAGATCGTATAAGGTACGTAACATCATCATATTCTCATTTGTAACTATAATCACCATTCATTTATAAGAAGACTAATTTTATTAGATATAATCTTTCTACTCATATAATCTTAAACAACTCGTCATTTTTTTCTCGTTCTTTTTAAAAGTAACTATTAGATTATGGGGCTTTATTTATCACATCTTTATTTTTTAAATGTAGCCGAGTTAGCTCTTGAGTGCTCATCAGACCATGACAATGTTGATGAAGTTGTAAAAGAAAAGGCCATTCACACATTAACCCCCTCGACTCATGTGTGAAGGGGTATCTCTGAATGAATACTAATAACGGATATTATAAGTGTAAGTATAAGTTAGAGTTTAAGTATTAAAAAATGTCTATCAAGCAATTCGCACTGTATGAATTGGACATACAATTATTTTTTTGAGCTTTTATACAGCGCAATATCCACTAAACGTGCTCAAAGCGCTTTACACGGGTCCCTGACCAAAAGCAACACGTAACATGTAGAACGAGATGAAACGCCTAATAGGCCATATTGCAATTTTTTTTTCGACAAAGACAACGCTGTTGACGGCCAGGTACTCATTTTACACCTGAGCACAGTGAAAGATTGTGAGTAAAGAGCCTTTTCCAAGGACTCAACTAAGCGCCGAGCGAGGCTCAAACCCATGATCTTCCGATCCGGAAGCGAGTATCATACCGCAAGACCACATAGCCGCACAATTATAAATAATCTCTTTAAAATGAAGAATTGTAAAGCATGTGTTTGAGCATGGTTAACCCATGGAAAATATTCGTACATGTTTATATTGAAATGTCATTTTTATTTGTTATTTCCAATACTGATTACAAAGTATACCTTATTATATTTGTATTTATTATACTGATTCGCTGTATACATACGAGGTATACTTTAAATGATTGGTAGCTGGGTAAAGAATAATATTATCTTATCTGCTTTATGTACAGATCTTATCAATTTCCTTTCCATTATTCTAATCGACCCATCAATATAAACACGATTAATCTTCATACAAATGGCTCGTACAAATACAAACCGGACGTGATTTTTGCTCCGGGCAGTTGATGAACTATGAAATCATATGAAATATTGTGTATGTAAGTAATGTATTGAAGGAACCAGTTGAAAATATTATTTTCCAACGATTTATCGTCACTACTTACTTACTTAATCCTCTTCGGGCCTTGAGGCATATAGGGCATCCACCAGACATCTCCATTTTTTTTTCGATCGGCTGCTTTTGCGGTGGCTGTATTCCAGGACAGGCCGGCTTCCTTTAATGCTTTCTCCACGGTCCTTCGCCATGTTTCTTTGGGTCTTTCCCGCTTTCTCTTCCCACCTGCTGTCTAGTACAGGGCTGTCTTGGCAACTGACCCTTTTTCCATTCTGGCCACATGACCCAGCCACGCCATCTTCTTTTTATTTGGCTTTCAATACAAATGCAGTCAGCTTTCTTTAATAAATCCACTGTTTTTATTTTTTGTGGGCCAAAATATATTAAAAATTCTTTTTAGACATTTGCTCTGAAAGGCTTCTTGTTTCTGTGTTAAGGAGGATGTCATTTTCCAGCTTTCCCTTCCATAAAGCAGTACACTTACAACATTGCTTTTGTATATTTTTAGCTTTGTCTTTCTCATAATTTGCTTTGATTCCCAAAAGTTTTTCAGCATGCCGAAAGCCTGGTTTGCCTTTTGAATTATGTGCTTGATATCGTGTTCTGCATTTCCGTAGTCTGTTATTTTGGATCCAAGGTAGGAGAACTCTGCTACCTCTTCAATTATATGTTCATCTATCCTAATTTCACTGTCATGTTTTGGATTCACCCTTATGTGCACAGTCTTATCGAAATTTATGTACAGTCCAATTTTCGAGGCGTTCTTGTGTAGTACGTTTAGTTTCTCTGAGGCGTCTCTGTGTGTACTGGAAACTAACGCGATATCATCTGCGTAGTTTATATCTTACAGAAAGGATGTCAGTGTCCAGCGAATGCCTCTCTTCTTAACATCAATTGTATTTTTCGTGAGCCAGTCTACAGCAGCCAGAATAAACAGAAGCGGGGAGAGTATGAAGCCTTGTTTTACACCAGTTGTTACATTAAAGCTGTCTGTCAAATTGTTTCCACAGATCACTTGGCATTGGTAGTTGCGTACCTTGCTATTATTAAGTTGACCATCTTCATCGGTATACCATAATGGCGGAGTATTTTCCACAGGGACTCTCTGTGTAAGCTGTCAAAGGCTTTTTCAAAATCGACAAAAATGGTGTAGAGGGGGCTGGTCCATTCAATGCTTTGCTCCAAGATTTGTCTCAGGGTAAATATGTGGTCCGTACATGACTTCCCTTTTCTGAACCCTGCTTGCTCTTTTCTAAGAATGTTTTCAATGTGGGGTGAGAGTCTTTTCAGAAGGATTCTATTAAAAATTTTGCTCGTTACGGACAGGAGTGTGATTCTACGCCAGTTAGCACAATTTCCCATGCAGTTTTCCTTTCTTGGCTATTTTATGGATGATGCCGTGATGACAATCATCTGGTATTTCTTCCTTTTCCCAAATGTTGGTGAACAATTTACTAAGAATTTTGGACATTTCCTGCGAGGTCGTTTTAAGCATTTCCGCACTGATTTTTTCAATACCTGGGGCCTTGCCATTTTTGTTGTTGATGTATTGCCTCGTGCACCTCATGCTCAGTGATTGGACCAAGATTAACATCTACGTCCATTTCTGCTTCTGGGATATCTATGTAAGAAGATGGGTCTAGTCTGTTCAGAAGGTTTGCGAAATATTCTCTCCATCTTTCAATTTTCTTCTTTTCATCTGTGATGACACTGCCATCTTGGGATTTTAATGGTTTCTCTTGGCCATAACTGTTTCTCGAGAGCTTTTTTGTGATTTTGTATAGCGTTTGTGAGTCTTGTCTTACAGCTGCATTTTCTGCTTCATTTGCTAAAATTTCTGCAACATCTCTTTTGTCTTTCCTTGTGGATTTTTTCACTTCTTTATCCTTCAATGAGTATTCACTGGATAGCCTTTCTTTTAGTCGGGGGGAATTTAGTATTTATGAGATTTAGTTTGATTGATTTTATTTGGTTAATGAGTTCCCATGACCTTGCTGATATCCAATTCTCTGTATTGGATTCATTGTGTCTTAAGTGTTCAGTGGCACTTTCCTGCATGACATGGTTGAAATATTGGATTGTCATGCTTGTAATATCTTGTATTGCACTTAGTTTGTTTCTTACTGAGATATTGAACTGATTTTGGATATCTGGGATTTTTAATTTATCTGTGTTGAAACGTTTCTTCTTCTGTTATGCAATGTTTGTTTTCGTCAATTTAGTAGAGATTTTGGCTGTGACAAGAAGGTGGTCACTTCCAATGTCTGCCAATCGTCTGACTCTGACATAGTTTAAGCTGCTCTTCCATTTTCTGTTGATCATTATATGGTCTATCTGATTTTCTGTTTTTCCATCTGGTGATTTCCAGGTCAATTTATGTATGTTTTTGTGTGGGAAGAAAGTTCCACCAATCATGAGGTTGTGTTCTTCGTAAAACTCTGTTAGTCTGCTTCCATTGTTGTTCATCACCCCTATGCATTCCTTTCCAACGGACTGATTTGTTTATTCTTCCACTGTATTGCCAACTCTTGCATTTAGGTCTCGGATGATCATGAGCATATCATGTCTTGGACTATTTTCAACGGCCATTCTTAAAATATCGTAAAATTCTTTTTTTATTTATTCGTCTGCATCCTCTGTAGGTGCGTAACATGTGAGGATTGAGAGTTTGGTTATTTTGAGCTGTTTCTAGTGTATACAATAGTTTCACTAATTGGTTTCCATTCTAATAGTGATTTGTTGTTTTGCCTGGCTATCAAGAGGGAAACACCTTCTCTGTGTTGGCTATCCTTTCTACCTGACCAAACGATCAGGTCGCCTTAGAAAGTTGGCGCTTCCCAGCTCCTGTCCATCTTGCCTCTGATATGCCTAGCAAATCGATCTTGTAGTTCAAAATCTCGCGCCGGACGTGCCAGTTTTCCTGTTTGATATAAGGTCCTAACATTCCAGCACGAGACATTGAGCTTGCGTTTTGGTGACTACAGATCTGCAATCTGGTCGGGGGCGTCCTTTCGGCTTTGACCTCCTACCGTCATGAAGATCAACTCATCTCAAATCCTCTATATGCCTACATTTGCCAATAGATTGCATTGGTTTGCAAAAGCGCCTTCATGAAAAAGAATAATAATATAATCCTTACTTCATCTATCTATATCTGAAAGAAGGATCATGCACTTCCAGCGACAATTTTACCAATCTTTTTGACCTGTTTTATCAAACGGGTATTATATTGTAGGTGATTTATATTTCAAAAATCTAGTTTGTCTCCCAGAATAGTAGATTTGGATGAAAGATATTTGTTTTATTAAAGAGAAAAGCAATAAACAACATTTCATATTTATTATTATTTCAATGTTACATTTATTCTTCGACTTCTGGTACAATTCCAATATATTATTCGTTTTAGGAAGAAAGACAAGACATATCAAGGTAGACCACCCTCGTCAATTCACATGGTCCTCATTAGAGACCTAAAACGCCTTCAAAATAACAAAGTATTAAAATCAAAGGAAGACCTTACGAAGTTAGCATCCACAGCAAAAGACTGTGAACAGTGAAAGCAAATGACACGGATGATTAGAGAGGCAGCGGAGGCGTCCCGATCGGATGATTAGGAAGCGAAAGGCTTTAAGTCAGTTAAGTCAGTCAGTATTAGTTTTAGGTGGTGGGTCCCATTTTATGTATCCATACTGTGCGCTTGGCCAAGAAACTCACAACATTGCCATCCGGAAATATAACGGACCAATACACAAAACCGTGTGTCATCTTAGACATTTATAGTTGGTTAATAGATAGAACGAAGTTGACGTCACTCAGGTCTTTGTTATTGTTTTTTTGCCATCCATTTTTATGAGTTGTTCTCACTAAACTGTATTAACCAGACTATAAAAGTTCATGGTTACATAGTTTTCATAGGTTTCATGGTTTTGTGTGTTGGTCCGTTATACTTCAGGATGGCTATGTTGTGAGTTTTTTAGCCAAGATTGAATGAAATCGACGTCACTCGGGTCTTTGTTATTGTTTTTTTTTGCCATCCGCGTTTATGAGTAATAGGCTTCTCGATTCATGATGTCACTTCCTTCGTAATGGCGCATGGTAACTTAGTAACTGGCTCTAAACTATCGGAACAATGGCGGACGCCCTTATGAAATATTTCTCCGACAAGCATATAAGTGTACCCAGAGGAGAGAGACATTATAAATATGATCATGTTTTGACTTTTATACATTCTGGTCACATGGCATATGAAAAGTTCTAGCCAGCATGAAGAATAAAAAGTACCCATTTCTTTGTTTAGAACCAGGCTGCTCGCCGTTGCTGGGTGACGTGACATCAGGCTAAGAATCCAATTCTCATTTAACTGTATTAACCAGACTATAAATGTTCATGGTTACACATAGTTTTGTGTGTTCGTCCATTATACGTCCGGGTGGGAATGTTGTGAGTTTCTTAACCAAGCGCATACAATCTATAGAGTTTAGTGATAATAACTCATACTCATAAACATGGATGGCTAAAAACAATAACAAAGACCTGAGTAACATCAACTTCGTTCTATCTATAGAAGGAACGATGTAAATGTCACTCAGCTCTTTGTTATTGTTTTTAGACAGACATTTTGATGATAAGTTCTCACTAAATTCTATCAATCAGACAACAAACTCTCAATGTGACACAAAGTATTGGGTTGGTACGTTATATCCGGGTGGCGGATGCTGTGAGTAAATTTACATAAACGCTTAGCATCAATAAAATCAGTATGACCTAAACCCTTTATCTTGAGTGTCGAGGCAGACAACGACTTGCTCTCACATCAGAATGGAAATCAGGCGAAGGGAGGTTCTTTTTATTGAATTACCCGCCAACTCTCTGCCCTGGACGTCCCCTGTTCGCCCACTATACACACAAGGTGGTCCTGCCCTTATAGACCAAATGTGATTTTACTCTTTACACAAAAAGCTCTTTTGCCCTTTCGCTAAATCGTGACAAAAAGTTAGAAAAGAACTAATATTAAAACATCCCCAAGTAAAATGGTTTCTTGCAAAATCTAATTTTAGTCTTTGAGCTCTCAGCGCCAAAGCAATGATATTTTTTGCCATTTATTGTCTTTAGATTGCTCGATAATTTAATTGAGTCGCTCAGTGATGAATAATTTAGACAAAATTACAATAATGTTCTAACATCATTCCATATTTATTTTTTTTTTTTTTCTGTTTTGGTGCTTGGGCTCGGCCATGAAGCTTGCTTATATTATAGCATAGACAGCAAGTATCCATCTTTTTGTTCCATCCAATAATTGACCTAAATGATAAATAAGTATCAACCTCATTAACGCAAAACGAAACACACACACACACACACACTCGCACACACACGCGAACACGCGTTTACACACTCATATAAACTTATTATACTCGTATACACACACACATTTTATATATATATATGTATATATATATATATATATATATTATATATATATATATATATATATATATATATATATTTATATTTATAATGTAATTACGAACCACCAAAAAACACGAAGCTAGAAATATACGAAAAACCCAACAACCTACTTTCACTTCCATTTCCTGATGAGAGCTAACACTCTAAACAATATTGTAGAAGTTGATGATAATTATACTTGAAATGTTATATATATATATATATATATATATATATATATATATATATATATATATATATATATATATACATACCCACTAACCTGCAAAATTGCATAGTGAGTGAATGTGCTTGGTACGTGATTCAGTCCCTTGACCAGTGAATACACTAACTTAAATACACGGGAATAGCATCCCAGTATTGAGGCTTATCTTTATCTTACAGTTTTATAATATTATAAGTTGTTCAATCGTAGAACTCTTCATCACTTAGAAATGTTGTTACATTTGAATTCTCCTCATTATTGTTTAGACTGTGTTGGACACAAGGAATAAAATTGGTGACCTTGGCATTCCCTTTATAGATGAAGTTGACGGCACTCAGGCCTTTGTTATTGTTTTTTTTTTTTGCCATCCGGTGTATGAGTAATTCTCACTGAACTGTATTAACCAGACAATTAAAGTTCATTGTTACACATAGTTTTATGTGTTGGTCCGTTATTCTTCCGGGTGACACTGTTGTGAGTTTCTAAGCCAAGCGCATACTATCAATAGAATGCAATACTCTTCAACAGTCGTAACGTCACTTCCTTCCTAATGACGCATGGTAACTTAGTAACACTGGCTCTCAACTATCCGAACAATGACGGACGCCCGTATGAAATATTTCTCCGGCGAGCATAAAAGAGTATCCAGAGGGGAAAAAACATAGATTTGATCATGTTTTGACTTTTACACAATCTGATACAAGGCATATGAAAAGTTCTAGCCAGTCTGAAGAATAAAAAGTAATGATTTTCTTTGTTTAGAACCAAGATGGCCGCCGTTGCCGGGCGCGTGACACCAGACTACTGAATCCTATTGACGCACTCTGCTTTTAAATGTTTAGACTGCCAGCTGGGTGATTGTTTCTTAATAAATATCACCAGACTATAAGCGTTTTAAGAAAAACTTGAACATTTATAGAGCGCAATATCCACCAAACGTGCTCAAAGCGTTTTATAAGGAGTCCCTAGCCAACAGCATCACTTACCATGTTAGGCGATATTACATTTTTCCGATAGAGACAACGCTATTAAGGGCCAGCGGTTTTACACCCGAGGACGGTGAGATAATGTGACTAAAGAGCCTTTTTCAAGGACTATGTACCGCTCAGAGCAGGACATGAACCCAGGACATTCCGATCCGATACGAAGGAGAGTGTCATACCATTAGACCACATAGCCGTTAAAGGTAGCACAATGTGTTGCTAAGATTGATTTGACGGCTATAACTGGTGAGTATTTTGATTAGACGAATACCATTGACAGCAATTCATGTAGAGTTTATTTAGTTTAGCAATGGCTGCCATTGTTTACTGTTTGGAGTGTCCGAATCATTGTTTTATATGGAGTTAGAGGTCAAGGGGCGTGATTATGTTGTTTTAAATACAAGTTAATTCATATTACTTGAGTCGAGGGGACATGTGTACCTCTTGGGGTTGATCTATATTAACTTTCTATGTGCTAGAGGTCGTTGGTCACATTTCAATCTTCAATCTTCAATGGCTTGTATTTGCAAAAAGCCTCACAGGCCCATCACTGCAAGGTTCTATTACAGTCTAATCAAAACATGGAACAGTCACAGATTACTTGGACGAGCAAATGCATTAAACTGTTTTGAAAGTTTCCAGGCATTTAACATTCGTGATGTCCGGTGTCAAGACATTCCAGTCATTTATTGTTCGTGGGAAAAAGCTGTGTTTGTATGTGTCTGTTCTTGTAAATGGTTGTATGTATTGGGAATGAGATTAGCGGAAGAGTAGTGTCCCTTGATTGGACGTCACCGGCAGAAAGTTATTAGACAGAGAACGTCATGTTGGTTTTGCGCATGCGTCTCTCGTCCTCGCTTCCGGTGAAAGCGGCAAGAGACTCTTCACCGAAAGCGAAGACGAGAGAAACGCATGCACAAAACCATGTTGACGTTCTCTCTGTATGGCGACGTCCAATCAAGGGACGCTTCTCTTCCGCTAATCTCATTCCCTATAATGATGCATTGCATCTACCCATCTGATTTGCTTTTTATATAGTTTGGGATGATGATGGGTGAGTTTGGGTAGTTGATGGTTTTGTGTAAGGTAACACACAATACGGGATACCTTGCTCTCGTTTTTCAATGGTTTCCATTTTAGTGTCTGGAGGGAGGACGTCACACAACCCTGGTCTCTGGATTTGCATTTGGTTGCGAATCCTGCAGCTGCTCTTTGTACTTTTTCAATATTGTATTTTTTTTTCAATATATGCCCAAAATGACCCACATAGTTCAAAGTATTCACAGCTTTTGAAGTATCTCGCACCACGATTGATGATTTTGTTCAGCTTGACACATGGGTATGTTTACACATTTCATAAACAAAGCACCATGAGAAATATCCAATCGTTGGACAGCGACCAATCATGTGATTGATGACTCGGTTGTACGAAAACCTTAATTAAGATCGCTCCCATTGCCTTAACCAAGGACTCACTCCGGGGTCATAATTTGAAATCATTGTCACCACACATGACATGCTCAATCGCGCTTGAATTTACCACAAGAACAATAATTACAAAAGCACTCGGCCATCTACTTGTCTTTCGTGACAATCGTATTTGTAAAAAGCCAAACGTAAAAGCCTTTTAACAGTTTGCTCGCGCGCACGAACGCACCCACGCACTTAAACACACACACAAAAACACACACACACACACACCCACTCTCTCTCTCTCTCTCTCTCTCTCTCTCTCTCTCACATACAATAATTCCATAGCTGTAGTGGGCAAGCGGATTTATTCCTGACGTGATTTGCATCCAATAACCAGTTCAAATTTCCTCAGGAAAAATGTCTATAGAATCAGCCAAGTTATACATATAAATTGTGTCATTTTCTTACCTCCCCTTCTACATGATGGGACGATTATTATTATTATTATTATTATTATTATTATTATTATTATTATTATTATTATTATTATTATTATTATTATTATTATCATCATCATCATCATCATCATCATCATCATCATCATATTCATCATCATCATCATCATCATTATTATTATTATTATTATTATTATTATTATTATTATTATTAATATTATTATTATTATTTTATTTTGACTGAAATATCTTTCATATAAAACACATTTATTCCACTACTAAACAACTACATTAAAGACAGGGTATTTAGTATTTGGCCTTGACGAATATGACCTTTATGATAATAAAAACTATCTAACAATCGTGTGATATCAACATAAAAATAACCAATGTTACTCAAAGTAAATAATCTTACCAAGGGAAAAAAAACCCGAATTTTATTGAGGTGGGGTTCAAGCCCTGATCTCTAGCGTCATGATGCAATGCTATAATTCCCAGGCCAACTAACTCCGTTTGTCCTTCCTCTAACGCGGTGATTTTTAACCAGGTGTATTATTGTACTGTAAACTCTAGAGTGTATTGTACTTTACACCCCAGAGCGTATCAAATTTAAAGGGTGTACCACTTTAATTGGGTGTACTGGGAGTGTTCAAAATATCGGCATAAAACATATAGACACTCTACATAAGCAACTTCATATTATACAATGGATGTGTTATGAGTGAATTTTGATATCATATTAATTTTCCCACGCCGTATTTTTCGCAATTAAAATCGCTTCATCAGTTGGGACTTTCCACCTGTCCAACATGTACCCGATGTGGGATGGAACCCGAAACCGCAGAGAATCTAGTTGAACGGTGTGTTGTGACGAAGCTTCCGGGTGGGTTCGCGATGGCGCGAGTGCGGTAAAGACTTTGTTGATTGGGTCGATCGTCAGAACATAATAGTTTGAGCACCATTAAAAGCTGCTGCCATTAAGATCGATGCAATTTTAGAGGGATGTACAAGCTTTTAAGTAAAAGTTGAACGTGAGTACGATTTCAAAGTAACAAACAAAACTGAATGTAACAGCTTTAAAAAAGAACAAAATACCAATCATATCTTTTCTCTAACAAGATTATCATTTCTCTTCCGTCTATCTGAGATCTTAAGTAATGTATTCATGTTTTAATTAATTGGCTTTTGTGTTGAAGAAGGGTTTTGAGCCGAAACGTTCCGTATTTGGTATTTGAAGCGCTCTTGTATTCATTTTTGTTTCTTACTTTTAACAGAACACAACTTCTAGCAGCTCAGTGTCTCTACGTTTTCAAATAAAGATGACAAGCACTGCTCCAAGACCTCTCTTCAACTTTTCTTTTATTACTGTTAATTGCTCTTTCCAGATAGTTGTCATTTTTTTCAAATATCTACTGTTGCGATTGGCAGTTTTTTAAATACATATTTTACAATAGTCAGATTTTTTATTATTATCGAGCGTGTTTTTCTGGTCATTCTCAGCTGTCCCCCTATCAAAAGTTGTAAAAAAATGTATCAACCTATGCATCAATTTGCCTTAACTGATTCTGGACCTTGTTGATGCCATATCAAAAAAAAAAAAAAATACTACTCTAAAACCGTTGTTATAAAATAAGGGATTTACGCTGCCAAATATGTAAACAATTTACGCACTACAGAGTCAGAGATGAATTCATCGTATTTCAAAAAAACATCCCGTGCTGACACGGTCGTTCCAACTCTCTTGTGATAATGGGTCACGTCATATTTGTTTCCGAATAAAAACAATTCGCTATAACTGTTATGAACTTACAACTTATATACCTACTTTGCATTAAACTTTGAATTTATTATTTATTGCAAATTATCTTCATCAAGTCGAAATAACTGAAGACTGATATTAAACCTCCAGCTTTAAATCATTTGAAATATTGATTATATACTCAATAAACATTGTTAAATTAATAATGAATTCTGTTTATATAACTTTGAAAAATTGTATCTTTTCATGAACGTTTTCAAGATCATTTAAATGTTTTTAAAACCTATAAGCTCTTAAACGATACGATACCTTATCGGTTCCACTCTCGTAAAGCTGCGAAAAGAAGTCGTATCTATCGATAAGCCGTTAAAGACGACGGCTATAGAATTGGAATTTCACAGTCAACTCTGAGAAGATGATGATCGAAATAAGACAGAGATATCACCAGTGTGGAACGCCTTGGTAGGAGAAGGATCGTAGACAACTTTGATATGGATATCATCAAAAGATGTATAGAGCTGGAAGAACGTAAACATACATCCAATAAAGGAATGGACGTCTGATAATTCGGGTAGAAAAAGACTCATGAGGTCTGGACAGAGGATCATCGATATTCTTGCAGGTGGTGAAGATACTGGGTATTTAGAAGAATGCCATAACATTTTTTTTCTTTTCTGCATCATCTGGAAGGTAGATATTATCATTCTGGGGTCAATGCAGAGGTACTTGAAGACTAGCTAAAGAACCGTTTGCTGCCTTCCCTCGAAGCAACCAGCTGTATTGTATCGGACAAAGTTACCATTCGGTGGTCCATGATTACTTCAAGGCTCCAACTTCAGCAACTATAAAAGCTGACATGATTTCATCGCTTCAATCAGTCAGCACTACATATTCTGACCACACTCCTTTGTGAAAAGAAGCAAACCAGAAATAGTTTTCAAAGCACACTGTCTAATCAGGAAGTTTTGACACCAGATTGCGTGACTTCCCCCGTTATCACTGTGAGCGCAATCGAATCGAGCTCATTTGGGCCCAAGTAAAGGAAAAGAGTGAGAGGAGAAACACCAAATTTACTCTCACCGACGAGGCAATAAATGATATAACAGGGGAAGACAGGGAAAAGGCATTCTCCAACCTTCGCAAACTGGAGGAAAATTACATTTCATCGGATAGAATGATGCTACAAATTCTTTCCGCAGTCGTTCCATTTCTCCTTTCAATCATCTTCATCATCAGAATACAATGATTGATGTGTTCAGTATTTCTATTTTTGTTTGTTTTTGTTGTTGTTGTTGTATTTGTTGTTATTGATGTTATTGTAGTAGTAGTATTAGTAGTAATAGTAGTAGTAGTAGTAGTAGTAGTAGTAGTAGTAGTAGTGGTAGTTGTTGTTGTTGTTGTTAATGTTGTTGTTGCAGTTATTGTTATTAATGAACACTTGTACATATGTGTGGAAACACCGTATCATAAGTTGATGAATTTCTACTTTTGACTAGTCTACATTAAATTTTTGTCATCCTCTTTGGTATAAACACAAGCTAATTCTCAAAACTTTGCAAGCAAAATAATGTTGGAAGCGGGTAATTTTCATTTTCATTTGTATTCATCAGTAATGTGTAATTGATAGTTTCAAAATATAGATGTCTGATTGTTAAGGATTGCCATTCGTCCCTTCATATTCAGATACTGTATGAATATCATTTAAGTTTCAATTAACCGAACATCCCATTTTAACAAATTCCTTCAAACTGGATAACCGGAAAATTCATAATTTTGATACTGTCAATCATCTATGAGTTCCGATCCTTAGCTATTTTCGATTTTAATATAGCTGTAATAAGCGAAATCATGAAAAATTCATGAAAAAATAATTTTTTACTTAGACAAATTGACTCCGAGGTTCATAAAAACTTTTGCAGCTGAGCATTGAGGTCACCTGAGAAAAAGAAATAAAACACGCGCTACTTATTAAAAATCTGACTATGATAAACGACATGAATTTGTTGGCAGAAAGGCATGGCTTTCTTACCCGAATCTGTGCCAAAATGTCGTTTTTGTAACGTTCATCAGAAAATAAGTATTTTTTAAAAAACGAATGACAAATTTCTTCAGTTTTATGGGTTAAATAACAATGTGAAATTGAATGCAAGCTTCAATTTAGTTTACAAAAACATATAAAATGGACGTTTCGGGTTTCCCCTTTATCAACAAAACAGGATGAATGAAACACCATAGACAAATGATATAATGTGGTAGTCAATGACTACCTTGTGAATGCGCTTATGAATGTTTCCTTATACAAAAGCTCAAGTTTTAATATAATGGATAAACAATTATAAGGGATTATCTTAGAAGAACTGATGTTTTCATGTCTGTGTAACTTTATTTTCACCGCGATGCTCGTATAATCTAATCAATAATAAGTAAAATAATATTAGCGATGGATTTTAACTGGAAATGAAAAAAAAAAAAAAAAAAAAAGAGAGAGAGAGAGAGAGAGAGAGAGAGAGAGAGAGAGAGAGAGAGAGAGAGAGGGGGGGGTGGGATGTAATGATAATATGATGCTTGCTACTTTTAGAATTGGCTGCTTGACAAATCCACCTTGAAAACTAATAGACAAAGTGACCAAGACTAAAACATTTCTTTTCCCTCCCTTATTTTGTATGTTAGCTAGCGCCTATAGCCTGATGTGTCTGGGGATTAACGCGTTATAAAGGCCATTATTATTATTATTATTATTATTTTTATTATTATCATTTTTATTATTATTATTATTATTATTATTATTATTATTATATTATTATTGTTATATTATTATTATTATTATTATTATTATATTATTATTATTATTATTATTATTATTATTATTATTATTATTATTATTATTATTATTCTTATTATTATCATCATCATTATTATTATCATTATTATTATTATTACCAATGGTGCTTCAAGATAAACCCGGGGCTAAATATTGACTTTTCAGCTTATCTGTTATAAATGTGAGTCAATATAAATGCATTTATTGAGGAGAGTAAGTTTTGCTTCTCAAACCTCAGAAAAAACCCCCCATTAAATTTCCAAATTCTAATCATTTTGACTTTAAGCTCAACAGTGAAAAAGAAACACAAACAAATAAAAAAAAAAAAGAGCTTCAATTTAATCACTAAACGGACTCAAAGCGCTTTACAAGGGATCCCTTGTCAACAGCAATACTTAACATGTCGGCGGACGACACTATTAGGCGATATTAAGTTTGTCTCCTGAGTACAATGAGAGGATGTGAGTAAAGAGCATTTTCCGAGGACTCAACTATTCGCCGCTGTCTCCTGAGTACAATGAGAGGATGTGAGTAAAGAGCATTTTCCGAAGACTCAACTATTCGCCGCTCAGAGCGGGACTCAAACCCAGCAAGGATCCTCCGATCCGAAGACGAGTCTCACAACACAAGACCACGAGAGTCGCACAAATTCTTTATCTAGTTCATTCTTCCATAAAACCCCATTGACGCGGAGGGAAACAAATTTCGAATTCTCGAATTTTTGTTTTCTTTTAATAGAACTCCATTTCATATATTGCCATGATTCAAATAAACGCATTTTGGAGATATCGCCCAGAGTCAAATGATTCCCAAGACAAATCAATCTATCAGCTCCCAGTGCATTTGTGCTGTGCTCTGAGGCTTACTCGTGATGTTTATATCCCATTCATCTTCCGGCCCATTTCCCCACACGGGAGAGGGGGGGGGAGGGGGTGAGGGAGGGGTATCTATAGGCGTTGTGTTCGAAGGGGAATCGAATTCAAGTCCCAAGGAACAACCAAAAAGAATTAGTGGAATTGAATTGCCAACAGGAATTCGGGCAAAGAAATGAACAATGATATTGGGTGCATAATGATACAATTAAGACCGCACTCGCCTTAGATTATCAAGTCGAGAATTGGGAGACACGCACTCACACATACACAGACACAAACACACACATACACTTTACACTCACATACAAAGACGCTCGCAAACTCGGTGAAAAACACAAACAATATAATATAATATAAAGCTTCGATGTATCGAAATGGTGATATCCATGTAGTAAGTATTTGTTTCTTTTACTGGTTTTATGGTAATAGATAGTATGCGCTTGTCTAAGAAGCTCACAACATTGCGATCCGGAAGTACAACGAACCAACAGACAAAACTATGTGTAACCTAAATCGTTTATAGTCTGTTTAATACAATTTAGTGAGACTTACTCATAAACGCGGATGGCAAAAACAATAACAAAGACTCGAGTGACGTCAACTTCATTCTATCTGTAGTGGCAGACAACACTCAAGAATGGACAGGTTTTTACCGTATACGAGCTGATACCGAAGACCAATGACCGAGACGAGTAGCGCCTGGAGTCCCTCTGACGACCATCTGGTCATGGGAATGAATGAATGAGTCAGTGAGTGTTACTGAGTAGTTATAATATTGATATGATCTAAACTGCCTTTAATGGGCACTTTTACATAGGGCCAACCGTCATCGCTAGTTATCGATTTGTTGGTTGTTATTATTTTGTTTTGCTTTAGCATATTATCATATCATATCATATCATACCATATCATATCATATCATATCATATATCATATCATATATCATGGGTTAAAGGTTAATAGGAGTAATTCCTTACGTCCTTTTGATAAAAACAAGTATTAACAACAATCTAAACAGTCACTAATCAAATCAAATTATTTATCTAGATTCTAGATAATATTCCATAGAATATACTGAGCGTCAATTTATACTGGCCATCGAGTAATAGCCCATACCTTTACATCTATTGAACCCATTGCATAATTCATACATCAATAGAAAGTTAAGAGAACTCCAGGCTTGATACATGAATTTGAGTAAGATACATACATGTTTACCCAAATAGTGTGTGGTTGAAAATTATCCATGATTTCTCGGAGTGCAAAAGTAAGCATAATAAAATAATGATAATAATAATAATAATAATAATAATAATAATAATAATAATAATAATAATAATAATAATAATAATAATAATAATAATAATAATAATAATAATAATAATAATAATAATAATATTTTGTAACATCCTTTCGGAAATTCTTTATACAAACATGTGGATGGAACTTACTAAAAATCCAGTACATATATGCAAGCAATATCACGAAACATAAATATTAAAATTAGTGTATATTATGGTCTTAAGAATGAAAAATAAATATTTAAAAATGAAAAATGAAAAAGTAATTGGTCTTGATCCCCCTGACGGGGATAACTCTTCCCACGGGACTGACTGTACAACGTGAATCTCTTTTTCCAACCCTTGTCCTTTCACAATTTCCCCCGATTTCTGTTGCATAAGAATGGGAAAGAAGATTCGCTTCTTGTTCACACCAAAAGTTGGTTGGTCGCATTTAATCATTACTAGTAAAAAGCCCGCAATTTCGTGGGGAAAGAACTATTTTCATTCGATATTGCCTGAATCATTTTCTTGATTATCTTGATTACGAGTAGATGCACACTTTAATCGATGTGCTTGTCGCTGCCATGCTTTATTCGGTATGATTTTAGTTTATCAGTCAGTAGATATCAATATCAATATGTCACAAGTCTTTACCACGCTTGACTTGGGAGGCCTTCCGAAAGCTCCTACAAAGGGAAACAACTTAAATAATATTCCCTCAACTAACCCCAAGAAAAGTAAAACCTAGAGTACCTTTAACTAACCCTAATAGGAAAATAAACACCCGAGCATTATGACTAACCCTTATAGAAAAAAAAACCCTCGGACTGCTTTGCACTACCTTTCAATACTTCACAAATTAAAATGGCGGCCGAGAATCAAAACAATGGTCACATTAGGAAATTTTAAACTTTCACAAATCTATCAAGGTTTGTTCTAGAGTTTTAAAAATGCTTCTTTATGATGACAAATTGAATAAATAAACGCCTGACAAAAGATCTACGGTGAAAATACAAATTGAAAGAATACTGGGGATGTAGGAGGTTTCGGAATGTCTACCCCCTAGCACCTTTACTAAGACTTATGACTAACCCGAATAGAAAAAAAAATCCCCACAAATCTATATGGTGACAAATTGAATAAATGAACGCCTGACAAATGTTCAACGGTGAAAATACAAATTGAAAGAATACTAGGGATGTAGGAGCTTTCGGAATATCTCCCCTTTACCTAACTTATGTGAGGTCAAATGAAAATCTGAAGCAGACGCGAAAAATATCTAGTTTGTTCGGGCTAGAATCTAGACAGATACAATTGACAGTTTGCCGACAACGTTTAACTAAATATTTCCCAGGGCAATAATTATCACATCGATGGCATAAAAAACGACCGTAACATCAGCAGTAATATTAGTAGACGTTGTTAATCGGTGAAACTTGTTTAAAATTTGTGTAAATCCGAATACCTTCGTGTGATCAAGTCAGTGACTTCTTATATCAGTAGACAATGGATCAAGTGAATAATATCACTATGAATGCCACGATTTTCTGAAAAATGCCAACACACACACATGTATACACCACACACAACACACACACAAACACACACACACACAAACATACACGCAATTAGAACATACTACTACACAACACTGATCACCGCTAAATCAACAACACAACGGAAGTAATAATAATACTCGATGTCATAAATAGATGACGCAAACTTACAACTTTTTACAGTGTCAAAATTTGTTGATTTTGAGAGTTTTAGTGTCGTCGGTACATATTTTATGATATCTGTTTGACTCAACGAACTTTCAAACTGACTTTAAATTATAAAAGGAAATCAAGTTATCTGTTTATTTATCTGTAAAAAATACATTTCTAATTTTCAAATCTTTCAGTAGAGGCGTGGGCCGTATCATTTTTTTATTGACTCAAATAAGCACAGTGTTCTCCACAATGCTATATTTTTTAAAGAAAGGATGTAAAGGTGAGATGGAAAATAAAGGCCCCATATTCTTAATTATAAAATAATATGAAGTCCAGTTTTGGTTGTTATTTTTTTAAATGTCGGTTTGGCGCGCTATCAATTGAGCCACAAAGTCCAGACCTCATTGTTAAGCTGTACAAAAGAATTTCAGAAAAATTAGTAAAGAACGTAAACTTTAGAGGTTTCCTAAGTATTTTCTTCTAAAATCCTGAAATCTTTCCCTAAAAAAAATTCGAAAAGAAAAGTGACCGTTTTCAAGTCAGTATATTGATGATAATTTATCAGAGGCTTATGTATGATTATTATCGTTGTTGCTTTCATGATTATTTTTGTCATTATTTCATTGTAGTATGAACTTTTTACATTTACAATGTTCGTTGTTGCTTTCATGATTCTTTTTGTCATTATTTCATTGTAGTATGAACTTTTTACATTTACGATTCATTCGATCATGACCAATTTTCAATTATCAGTATTCTATGATATTATTTTTCGATTTTACATTGCCGTATTGATACATATTTTCCTTACATTCAAAGTTGTGTAAAGCTATCTGTGTATGATACAATGCAAGCTATATGAGATTCTGTAATTATAAACTACTACATAAAGCATGTAAAGGACAATTCCTATATTAAGCCTTTAGTAAGATAAGATAAGATAAGATATAATTCTAAAGTCTAAATTTAAGAAAAAGAATCTTGAATTTTCGTGCATTAAAAATTACACTTACAGTCAAGGGTTTGTTTTTGACTTTCCCTCGAGGTAAGAAACAAAATCAGCCAAGCCAAGAAAAAAAAACAACCCGAAACAATTATTGAGCGAAAAAGCATCTCGGGATTGTAAACGACGGAATTCCGTCTAGAATCGGGAACGCACTGACAGTTAAGAAGATGAATGTGTTTGATTGGAGGAGAGGGTTTGGAGATGATGATACGTTATTGAGGTGTTAGAAGAGGCAGGTTTCGCCAGTTGGAAAAATCAGAGCGCATTTTAATGTGTTATCTTCGTTGATTGATGACACCCCCCCCCCCCCCCCCCCCCCCCCCTCATCCCCCAACCGATTTCTTAATTTTGTTTTCGTTTTTCAACGTGTTTCCAATGAGCGAGATGGGAGGTCAAATATACAGTTGAATGAGATTTCAAATCAGATGTAAAAGCCACAGACAATCTCATGTACACAAACACACACATACGAACACACACACACACACACACATATATATATACACACATAATATGTGTAACAATAGCGTTTCGGTATGCAAATCGAATAGACAAAAGGCCTTAAATGTTACATAAGACAATTCTAAACTAAAATGATTATAACAAATGATAAATAAGGAATGAGTAGGTTTATTGACCTTTGAATAACCTGTAATGGTAAAGAAAAGTAAAATTTCGCTGCAATTCTCAATCAGGCCACAAAGATAATACCTAAATAACAGATCTGAAACAGTGAATCAAACATTAGCAAAGTACAAATCATATATATCGGATAATTGATACCAATGTATTATGTTTTATTGGGTACTAATCTAATGCACATCATTTATCACAATCATAAATCATAGAAAAATATAAAATGTTTGTAACTAATAGGTAAATAATAATCAAGCAACATAATATCCCATGTCATTCATCATAATCATACATCAAAGAAAAAAGCTCCCTGTCAATGGCATTCTGGAATTTATTTATGGTTTCGCTTTTTTGTGTGTCATCTTTTAGATTATTCCAATATATATGGCAGATCGAAATATAAATGAATTTCTTCTTATTTTTAGTATTATAGCCGTTAATAAAATTCTTATATTGAGATCCTCTTGTTTGATCAAAATAAACAACCAGATATTTTTCATATTCTATCACAGTTAAAGCAATATGTCCGTCCCTGTCTACAAAATACATGTCTGAGAGGTTAAACTTCCCAACATACAATATCTTGTGTTTAGAAATATTAAACATCATTTGCAGTAGACGTGGCCATTTATTTTGTAAAAGATTTTTATGCATTGCTGAATCATATATAACTTTGCGTCGTCGGCAAATATCATATATATATATATGCGTGTGTGTGTGTGTGTGTGTGTGTGTGTTTATGTGTGTCTGTGTGTGTAATAAATAACAGGGGATCCAGAACACTTCCCTGCCGGACCCCACTTGTAACATATTCAAAATCTGACATTTCATTTTTTACAATCACCCTTTGCATTCGGTTCGACAAAAATGACACAAGGCAAAATGAAATAATTTACCAATTTTTCCATAACCGTTAAATCTAATAAACAACCTTTGGTGTGAACGGAGTCAAAGGCTTTTTTAAAATTAAGATATGTTATGTCTCTATCGTGGTGAGTATCAAATAAACTTTTATTGTACTTTTACAGTACAATAATATGCAGATATATTATAGCGAAAAATATTGAGAATCTTACTAAAGCATTTTAAAGAAATATTTAATTAAACAAATTATATTTCTAATTGTAAACAACAAAGAACGCTTATTCTTAATATTCATCATCATATGAGAGAAATCTTTATCTGCAGCAGTCGTGAAGACAATAATTGAAGAATGGCATCTGGTTTCAAATCCAAGTCTTAAATGGTCAAATCATAAAAGAGTTTCTCCTTAATATGTCGTTGAGTATCCCTCAAAAATATAATGTCTTCTCCATTGTTTAGGTGTCATGAGAAAACCGTTTAAAATATTATTTAAATAATATATTTTGTGGACAATCATTTAATGGACGTGAAGTGTATAGGTGTCAGCCAACGTGTACTTATTTGCAGGTCTGATAACTCAAATTGTTATGTGCTCATTGTTGTAATGGAAATTCTCACAAACCAACGCTAGATAATGTCGATTATAATAATGATCAATCAATCCAACAATTGCTTTCGGTTATCAGACCTTCAAACATGTGCACGTAGGTGTCCGTGAATTCAACGTACATTCAAATTCCAACCAATATGAGTGGTGAGTCATTACTAAGTTCTCGTGAAAGATTCTCCCATCTAATTTCCATCTATCTAATATTCGCTTCATCTGCACAAGACAGTCAAGGGTTGTTATACTGAACATTTTTCTTACAACCATCATTCATATCTTGACAATTGTGGCGGCAGCTGCTTATTTACGTTTGTTGTTGTATAAAGGCAGAGTCTGAGGATCTTCAACAGTTCAACTCCACCCTTACTATCACTCTTGCCCATTGACGCTATCTATGCCTCGAATCTTAAAAGTAGATGTAAGAAAACACCCTGAGACAATTATGAGAGTATAATTATCTAGATAGTCAATTAAATTTATTCATAGTTGTGTTTATGTCACCTTCAAGTGCCTGCGTGATAAAAAAAAGATATCTTATTTTCTTTTTGACGCACATCAACAGTATATTGACTGTATCAGCCGGTTAATACGAATGAAAAACAAAGAGGATTGATAATAAAAAAAGGAAGAAGAAGATGATGATGATAATGATAATGATGATGATGGTGATGATGATGGTAATGATGATGATGACGATGATGGTGATGATGATGATGATGATGATGATGATGATGATGATGATGATGATGATGATGATGATGATGAAAATGTAGTTGTGTGGTAGAAGTAATGTTGGTAGCAGCAGCAGTTGCAGCAGTATCGGGAGTGGGAGTGATAAAATAGCAGTAGTAGTAGGAGTAGTAACAGTAGTAGTAGCCGTAGTAGAAATAGTAGTAGTAGTAGTAGTAGTAGTAGTAGTGGTAGTAGTAGTAGTAGTAGTAGTAGTAGTAGTAGTAGTAGTAGTAGTAGAAGAAGTAGTAGTAGTAGTAGCAGTGGTGGTGGTAGTAGTAGTAATAATAATAATAGTAGTAGTAGTAGTAGTAGTAGTAGTAGTAGTAGTAGTAGTAGTAGTAGTAGAAGGAGAAGAAGAGGAAGATGATGATGATAATGAAAAAGTAGTTGTGTGGCAGGGGTAATATTGGTAACAGCTACAGTGGCAGTAGTATCGGGAGTAGAAGTGATAGTAGCAATATCGTAGTAGGAGTGGTAGCAGCAGTAGAAGTAGTAGTAGTAGTACTACTAGTAGTAGTAGTATTGGTAGTAGTAATAGTAGTAGTAGGAGTAGTAGTAATAGTAGTAGTAGTAATAGTAGTAGTAGTAGTAGTAGTAGTAGTAGTAGTAGTAGTAGTAGTAGTAGTAGTAGTGATGATGGTGATAGTAGTAGTAGTAGTGGTAGTAGTAGTAGTAGTAGTAGTAGTAGTAGTAGTAGTAGTAGTAGTAGTAGTAGTAGTAGTAGTAGTAGTAGTAGTAGTAGTATTGGTAGTCGTAGTAGTAGTGGCCGCGGTGGTAGTGGTAGTTGTAGTAGTAGTAGTAGTGGTGATGGTGATAGTAGTAGTAGTAGTAGTAGTAGTAGTAGTAGCGTTAGTAGTAGTAGTAGTAGTAGTAGTAGTAGTAGTAGTATTAGTAGTAGTAATGGTAGTAGTAGTAGTAGTGTTGCGGTGGTAGTGGTAGTTGTAGTAGTAGTAGTAGTGGTGATGGTGATAGTAGTAGTAGTAGTAGTAGTAGTAGTAGTAGTAGTAGTATAAGAAGAAGAAGAAGAAGAAGAAGAAGAAGAAGAAGAAGAAGAAGAAGAAGAAGAAGAAGAAGAAGAAGAAGAAGAAGAAACAGAAGAAAAGTAATAGATGAAGAGAAAGAAGAAGAAGAAAAAGAAGATAGTAACAACAACAACAACCACATCAACGACAAGAACAAGAACAACAACAACAATAAGACGTCTCATCACATATATAATGTGGCTCCAACGTTCACAGATATCTCACAGATCTTCACGCCCGCGAGTTGATGACTTTTTCCCCGCTTCGTGTACTTTTCTGCCAAAATAGAAAGAAAAATACAAGTAAAAAATACAATCCCAAAAATCAGCTTTCCTTGACTGGGGATCGAACTTCAGGCCTCCAGTTTATCGGTCATATGTGCTTCCTATAGATAGAATGCGCTTGGCCAAGGAGTTCACAACATTGCCATCCGGAAGTATAACGGACCAACACACAAACTCTGTGTAACCATGAACGTTTATAGTCAGGTTAATACAGTTTAGTGAGAACAACTCACAAACGCGGATGGCAAAAACAATAACAAAGGCCTGAGTGACGTCATCTGCATACTATCTATACACGACATAGGTTACCGATAGTTGGGACGATTTAATGTTTAATTTCTTCAAAAGGATACCTTTCCGCCAGGATCACAAAACACAAACATTGAACACGAGTGGACAAGAAGAAAGACATTAGAATAGCTCCATTTTTGTTTTGAAAACACACCAAAGTGACACACTGAGGTATTAGAAAAATCTAAAAAGGCGTGTGTAAAGAAAAATACAAGAAAAACAAGCCTTCCATAAAGATTGAACCTCAGACCTCCTGTTCACAGATCCGATGCGCTACCAATTCGCTATCGAGGTTACCCGTTACCAAATAGTTGGGATAATTTTAATGCCAAGAGTCTATAGATAGTATGCGCTTGGCTAAGAAGTTCACAACATTGCCATCCGGAAGTATACCTGGCCAACACACAAAACTGTGTGTAATCATGATCGTTTATAGTCTGGTTAATACCGTTGAGTGAGAACTTCTCATAAACGCGGATGGCAAAAAACAATAACAAAGACCTGAGTGACGTCAACTTCATTCTATCTATATTCTTTCCAGACTTCTACCAAAAGACAACAAAGCCGAATAAAGAATCAAAGTTGAGTTATTTCCGTGACTTTGGTGCCCTGACACTTTTGGGACATGGCTCGTAATGCCGAGGGCACTTAGTATGCAATTTGGGTTAACACTCGCCATCCTTGTAAAAGTATTCCTTAATCTCATTTTCAACTGTCAGTCTCCTTTTTTGTGTCTTTCCATTTCTCTGAGATCTCCACTTTCCGCTGATAGTAATAAAAATATAGTCAAAGCAGCGTTCTCTCAAATTTTATTACTTGCCACAGGAATAAATAAATTGGATTGGAATTCGTACTCATGATTTTAAAATCTCTCAAATGTGAACCATCGCTGCAACACATATTATGTCGAGGTGGTTTATATGTAGAGAAAGAAAGTTATAACTCAAATTCAAAACTTAAATCTAGTCTATTTGTTTATATTGTGGTCAATAGATAAAGTTTCTTAACGTGGCAAAACCTAAAATCTCCCAGTTACGGTCATTATGTCTTTAAAATCATATTTTGAAATCAGGCTCAAACCGACATGATACTGTTATGAGGCGATGGGTCACAAACAGAATATTGGAAAGTGGGACTTCTCTGGTTATATGTAAGTGTTACAGTCACGTCGATTAATGTGCTGAGTGGCGAACTATTACAGAATTTCAAGATTAGAGATCATGACATTTACCGAAACCGAAAGTGTTTTACTATATTATAAGATCTGTAGCGGCGTGTTGGTTTTATTGAATAAAGCCAACTTAAGAATTGAAAGCCTTTTTGAGAGAAGTGACTGTTAACTTGGCTTTATTTCAATGATCGAATTTGTTAATCGATTTACTCGTAGTGGAAAGAAACATAACCACGCCCCTTAACGTTTGTTTGTTTGTTTGTTTGTTTTGGTCAGTGTCATTCAAGGAGTTTATGAAGGCTGTGTAGGGCCGTAGAATGGGATGTAATTTTTGGTCAGTGTCAAGCTATGGGTTTACGAAAGCTATGCTTGTATTCAAACGAAATATTAATCTTAATCTGTTTCATACACATCTCTTCAGATCTTTATCTTACACCAGTATATGCTTCCTAATTTGTTACTTTAAACGATAGATTAGACTGTTTATTTACATCATATTGATTCATTTAACCCCCGCCTATCAACCAATGGATCAACAGATAGATCTGGTGGAAAGTAGAGAAGAATGTATCCACTTTTCGACAGATGGTTCATTCATTCACGACACTAGATTGAAACCATGAGGCACATATTATGTTAGATTTCCACAAAGTGGGAGATATAATACATACTTGTCACTTCTTCCTGGATAAACGGAGAGGCTTTACGTGGTTTTATTTCCAGTTTCTCGCCCTTTTCCGTGTCATTCCATTAGGGCTTAAATTCATTTTCTGAGAGCTAAAAGGAATTTTCTGGCTGTCTCCAGTCTCTCCTATGTAGGCATGACTTATCTCCAGCCCTTTTTATGGCGATCGAGTTATATACTGGGTCCAAGAAGTCTTCCTTGATTTCATTCTGAGCAATTTCGGCGTTGACTGACATAACAAATTTTACGATTTTGTCCTAGAATAATTTACATTCTAGATCAATCAATTAAGATGATACTCGGCCTGCCATGATTTTTAATAAGTCCGAGTTTAGATAAAAGTTTTAAGAATTTCCGTCGAGTCCGGAGTTACTTTAGTCAATCGAAATTGATGGGTAAAGTTTTCTTTCAAAATATTTTGCTAACGGTGTTTTGTCGGTGTGCGGCAGAAATAGAATCCATTACGTTTAATTTTCCAATTTTGTAAATGTTCTTTCCGTTAATGTACCATGTTGGTTGTAAGTTGCCCACTTTGGGACTTTGTCCGAGGATAGAACGAGAAATGTGTTGTATAAGGATCGGGATACGTTTCTCTTAATGGTTCTGTCCTTTATTTGTGACCATCACAATGAACGCAATTTTGAAGACAATTCAAAAGTTAACATTATTTCAAACGCTCTTTGATTTACCCTTAGGCCTCTCCATTGACTTCCTGTTAAAGAGAGTGGAATTCAAAATTACCACAATGGTTTTCAAATATCTAAATGATGTAGCACGATCTTATCTTTCGGGGCTTCTTAAATAATATACACTGGCTAGACTGACTCCAAAATAAACGACTAATTATTGTTCTTATTTGTAAATTATCTCCAGCTGAAAAATCTCTGCAAGGGCCCAAAAGTATGGAAGAAATTAAACAAAGAATTCAAAGACACCCCCGAGCTCAGTAATTTAAGGAAACTTTTTGTGTTCTTTGTTGTCTTTGTATGTGAAGCGCCTTAGGGCGCACAGGAGACTGACTCCGACGACCCGGCACTGCCTTCCTCTGCCGTCTTCCGGATAAAGACGTCGGGCACGGACAAAATACTAAGAATAAAGAGAAGAGCCGCTTGGCGTACCCACACCAAGGACCCGATGTCCTCTGCCGTTTTTTTTCGAGCTTGTTATGGGTAGGTTTAGCGTATCTTCTCTTTATTCTTAGTATTTTATCTGTGCCCGACGTCTTTATCCGGAAGACGGCAGAGGACGACGGTTCCGGGTCGTCGGAGCCAGTCTCCGGTGTGGGTTAGCCCTAAGAGCCCTTTGTGGATTCTGCGTGCTACTTTTTAAAAGCAAAATCTTATATAGTGCAATAGGCACTAAACGTGCTCATGGCGCCTTACAAGGGACCCCTAACCAACAGCAACAAGTAACATAATATAGAAAACCTATTAGGCGATATTACCATTTTTTTCGACAGAACTAACGCTCTTAACGACCAGGTAGTAATTTTGCACCTGAGTACCGCGAGAGAATGTGAGTAAATAGTCTTTTTTCCAAAGACTCAACTATGCGCCGATCAAGGTTTGAACCCAGGACCTTCCGATCCGAAAGCGAGTGACATACCACAAGACCACACAATAACAGCAAATTATAACATTATATTACACATTACCTTGGCTAAGAAGCTCATAACATTGCCATCCGGAAGTGTAACGGACCAACTCACAAAACGGTGTGTATCCATGAACGTTTATAGTCTGGTTAATACAGTTCCGTGAGCATTACTCATAAACGCCGATGGCAAAAAACAATAACAAAGACCCGAGTGACGTCATCTTCGAACTATCTACATCTGACTAGCAAACCGTTGTGAGCTTTTTGGCCAATCGCATAGAGTCAATCTATTATATATACATGTGTGTTTATGTGTGTGTTTGTGTCTATGTATGTTTCTATGTGTGTGTGTGCATGTGTGTATGTGTGTGGGTATGTGTGTATGTGTGTGTGTTTGTGTGTGTATGTGTGTATGTGTGTGTATGTGTGTGTATGTGTGTATATATATATGTGTGTGTGTTCATATGGCTTTAAAGTTCTACTTTGGGCGAGGATTTTCGGTTCTTCCCATGTTTCACTTTTGTCTGAAATATTGACCATTCTGTGTTGCTTAAAGGTCTCAGGAGACTGGCCATTGTTGTCCATTATGTCCTCTTACCGTAGTCTAAAAGTAAAAGACCGTTTTTTTTTTTTTTTACCGAGCCCCAACGTCCATTAGTGGTCATTTCAGTGCTTAACTCTCTCCTTACCAACGGACCCTTTTCACGATTTTCCACTAAACATCAGACCCATTAAACATTAAAAAAAAGATTTTTAAGCCTTTACTCAAAAAAAAAAATAAATACCACATACCTCAGAGAATTAAGTTCTTATAACTATAATTTTTTAAATCTTTAAATATTTTGTGATTACAAAAGTAAAATGAATGAGATAAATGTTGGTTTAATCGTAACAAATGTGACGATTACTTCCTGTAGGTGGTGATGACAGGGTTAATACGTGACATATGAAAAGCCGATCTCTCTCTATGGACATGGAACAAACGTGGTTTTTATATTTTGGATTATGTCGGGAGATTATATTGTTGAGGCGAGGAGACTTTTTTTTTATATGCCTTGTTTTCGTATAATATTGTCAGATTATATAAAGTTATATGAAATATTTCCTGTTAATACAAGCGATTTAGCTCTTTACCAAATGCTGACGTCGTCTCCTTCATCACTGATTTTGTCGGACTTTGCTTTGAGTTTTATTTTTTGATATTTATAATGATCATTTGTATGTTTATGTCGGGACATATTGTTGAGGCAAGAAGACTTTTATTTTATAAATGCATTGTTTTCGTATAGTATTGTCATAATATTATATCAAGTTATATGAAATAATTCCTGTTAATACAAGTACATTATTATTATTATTATTATTATTATTATTATTATTATTATTATTATTATTATTATTATTATTATTATTATTATTATTATTATTATTATTGTTATTATTATTAATATAACAACCATTATAATCATACTTATCATTGCTGTCATCTTCATCATCATGCATGGCAATGAAGGAAATTTGATCTAAACAACTAAAGCATCCTCACCAAACGCCAAACCATAATGTACATCATGCGGTTATCATTTCGCTTTCAATGCCTATTTTTAAACATTTTTTGTCGGGAATGTATTACCATAATATTATGTATATTGTTATAGTTCTAGCATTACAAAACCAGAACCGTATATGATTGAGAATAAAGCTTGAATAGCCGTATAATTACGACAACTATTTATGGCACTTGGATGTAGATGTAATCAAATTGATAACACACAATTAGCACGGGGAATATCAAATGATAACACTGCATTCATTTGCTTACATTGTCCGCAATGCATATTTTTTTTTTGGGTGCTATAAATGATATCTTTTGATCAGAATATCATCATCTCATTTGCTTGGTCTGGCTGTGAATAAGAATGGCTAAATTATTTCTTGATTACGGAAACACAACAGTCGCTGGAATATGGGATCCTTCAATGAACGCTCTACGTAATGATATGAATGAAATACAACGCGTAAAGCAAAGTAATATAATGGGGCTTCATGAACTAGTAAAAACAAGCAATAATTTCTTGATTGCGAAAACACGAATATTGCTGGAAAATGTAAACCTTGAATGAACACAGTTATGTTCTGAATTAAATACAACACGTAGGGCAAGAGACGGCTAAGATTGCAAAGATACCAATGAAAAATTATGAATACTAACCTATCTGAAGCGATAGACTGGGGAACTTCTTGAACAAAATGAATATATCAAATTCGAAAGGAAAAAAAAAAGAATAAACAGGGAAGATTTGGGCACAAAACTCTCTTCAGCCAACATTAAAAACAATTATAATGGTGATACTTCAAGTCTGCCTGAATGTTACGTGAAATCATTGCCGGAAGATGGTAAGATCAATAGTGGAATGTAGCCATTATGAAACCAATCAAACGTTTTTAACGTCATGTTTTTTCCCTCATTTCATACCTTTTTTCATTGCTAATCTCTCATGAAAATGAGTAAACTCGGCAAAATTTAAGCCAGTGATATTTTCCAATCTACAATTGTAACTGTGTAACTGTGATAACTGTGCAAGCGTAACTGTGATTTTAAAACATTTTCATGAAAGATTAGCTGTCAATAAAGGTGTGAAAATGAGAAAAAAACATGACGTTAAAAACAAATCAAAATAAAATTGCAAATGATTTCACATCACATCTTTCCAAAAGCTCGAGATTTCACAACCGGTCATTTTTCCACACATTGCGTTTTTTAAAAAAGATTTAATCTCGTATGTAAATATCGCACATCCCTTCTGGCACTTCTTTTCCTGTCAGATTCTCGACGGTCCCATACAAAATGCGATAGGATTCGATTCTAAAACAGTCTCGGAGATTAACGAATGCTTGTTAACCAGCAAAAGTTGTTTTTTTTTTTGGGTTTTTTTTTAAGTTCTACACCTTATTGGAAAACAACACAAAGCAATGTTACAAAGAATTCCCAAGGTTATTGTGACATTGGGGACATTTGTACTTTTTATAACAACAAGATATGAAGTGAGTAGAAAAGTGCCAGAAGAGAATAGAGAATAAAATTTTCTTTTTTTTATTTTTTTTCCCTTTTTTTTTCGCGGCGGTGGTGGGGTTTGAACCTGCGACCTTATTGGTACGACAACTCCGCCTGGCAGGTGAGAGCGTGGCTCTACCGTGTGAGCTATCCACGAACACAAAAATATTCGTTTCAAACCCAAAGTCATTTCTAGATCCCTCTCTCACCCACTTCTTGAGATCGCCGATTCGTTCACCACCATCACGAAGTAATTTTGACCAGCAGTTAAGCTTAATAGCCAATATTCTCATCACAAACATATAACATAGAAACGATTGAGACATTGAGTATGCTCCGGTGTATGGGGTGAATTTTTAATTCAGAAAAGTGAGTGGAGCAGGGACTTATGTTGGTAACAACAAGATATGAAGTGAGTAGAAAAGTGCCAGAAGACAATAGAGAATACATTTTTTTTTTCCGCGGCGGTGGTGGGGTTTGAACCTGCGACCTTATTGGTACGACAACTCCGCCTGGCAGGTGAGAGCGTGGCTCTACCGTGTGAGCTATCCACGAACACAAAAATATTCGTTTCAAACCCAAAGTCATTTCTAGATCCCTCTCTCACCCACTTCTTGAGATCGCCGATTCGTTCACCACCATCACGAAGTAATTTTGACCAGCAGTTAAGCTTAATAGCCAATATTCTCATCACAAACATATAACATAGAAACGATTGAGACATTGAGTATGCTCCGGTGTATGGGGTGAATTTTTAATTCAGAAAAGTGAGTGGAGCAGGCACTTATGTTGGTAACAACAAGATATGAAGTGAGTAGAAAAGTGCCAGAAGACAATAGAGAATAAAATTTTTTTTTTTTCCGCGGCGGTGGTGGGGTTTGAACCTGCGACCTTATTGGTACGACAACTCCGCCTGGCAGGTGAGAGCGTGGCTCTACCGTATGAGCTATCCACGAACACAAAAATATTCGTTTCAAACCCAAAGTCATTTCTAGATCCCTCTCTCACCCACTTCTTGAGATCGCCGATTCGTTCACCACCATCACGAAGTAATTTTGACCAGCAGTTAAGCTTAATAGCCAATATTCTCATCACAAACATATAACATAGAAACGATTGAGACATTGAGTATGCTCCGGTGTATGGGGTGAATTTTTAATTCAGAAAAGTGAGTGGAGCAGGCACTTATGTTGGTAACAACAAGATATGAAGTGAGTAGAAAAGTGCCAGAAGACAATAGAGAATAAAATTTTTTTTTTTTTTTCGCGGCGGTGTTGGGGTTTGAACCTGCGACCTTATTGGTACGACAACTTTTTATACTGATGTTTGATTGATTGTTTTATGGGGTAATAAATTATGTGATACGGATAATTGAAATGTAGTGTATGGAGAAGTGCCAGATATAAATATATCACGGTGTTGGATAGCCAGACCCGGGATCCAATTGATACGACACTCACCGCTGTTGTGCGTGAGTGTCTGTATGTGTGAATGTGTGTGTGTGTGTGAGAGAGAGAGAGAGAGAGAGAAAGAAAGAGAGAGAGAGAGAGAGAGAAGGAAAGAAAGTAAGAGAGAAAGAAATAAAAGAAAGACAGATAGGTAGGTAGGTAGGTAGATAGATAGATAGATAGATATAGATAGATAGATAGATAAATAGATAGATAGATAGAGAGAGAGAGAGAGAGAGAGAGAGAGAGAGAGAGGGGGGGGGTGGGAGGAGGTTGGCGAGCAGTCGCACTAACCATTGAGCTATCCATCCTGTTTGTTGTCGTATCAATTATTGGATCCCGGGTTTGGCTCCCTCTGACACCGCGATATCATCTGGCATTTATCCATACATTTTATTTCCGATCGTTATTGATTATTGATATAAATGTCCGCTCCACACACGTTTGCTGAATTGATCAGATCAGATCAAATTCTCTTGGTTCCTTGGTTGGACATACGGCGCCACCAAAGTTCCTCCAGGCATCTCTGTCCAGGGCCATCCACCTCAGGTCAATCCATTCTCTTTCCAGCCTCTTTTGTCTCCTCTTCAACTTTAATGACGACTAGAGATGAAAGCTGAAAGGAAGCTTCTTTTCCGACATTGTCTTTGAACAAGCCCATGCAGGAGGTGAGAGTAGGTGCCTGGAATGTGCGGACGTTATATCTTACCGGAGTTCCGTCTCCCGACAGAGGTTGAATGTCATGGAACGCCATTCTTCACGCTCCAGGGCCATTAACGAGCAGTCGATTATCTTTTTGCCAGTTGTTGCCTCCACATTTCCTATCCAGGACTTCCTTAGTTTGCCCCGTGCTTTTCTGCCTGTTACTTCTCCTTCTAGCACTGATTTTTGGATGGTGTTGTGTCTCCGAATGTGTCCACAATAAATCAGTTTTCTCATTTTAACTTCTGCCAACAGTTTTCTGGACCTTGGCCTGCATCAATAAGAACCAGAATGTTTGATTTCTTTTGGGTCCATAGTACTCTCAGAATTCTTCGGTCTATCCACATCTCAAAGGCATCAATTTTTCTTTCTATCTTCTTCGTTATGGTCCGTGTTTCACATACATATAGGAATGTGGACCATACATAACCTTTAGCCATACGTACTTTTGTTTTTGTTGATAGTTTTAAACTAGAGAGGATTTTTCTCAGCGGACGTTATATGAAACTGGAAAAACTGCACACATTTTTAAGGAAATGGAAAGGTTTAGAATTTGTTGAATTGATAATGATTATTAATTTATAGCTCTAGATTATGAAATTTTATTGTGATCAGTCACAAAACGGTGTCATTCGTGTCGGGATAAATGGGCCTCCAAAAAGTAAATTTAGATTTAAAATGATAAGAAGTACTACTTTTTCTAGTTTGTGGGAAAGATAGAAACAGGATTCATTCTCCACATAAACGAATTGAAATTAACCCCAGTTTCATGTTTATGGGGGTCCCAATAGCTCAGTTGGTAGAGCACTAGCTTCACAAGCAAAAGGACCAAGATCGATCCCGCGTGCAGTCGAGATTGTTTTTGTCTCAGCAGTGATTGGGTCGCTGGGTCTGTTAGATCTGGCGGAAAGTGCTTATCGATAGACTAGCATCCTATCCAAAGGGTAGCAAGCAATTGCTATTGTCCGTTTCACGCTATAGAAACCGGGATAAACTCCGGGTTCGGCTATAAATAAATTCAATGTCCAGCTGGTAGTTATCCCGACATTATACCGCTTTGAGACGGGATGGAAGAGGGTGGTCAAGGGGTCACATAAAAATATTATTACCTATTCAGAAGAATGAATGCAGTTTCTCAAACTATGATTTAAGTCTCAAACTTTGTGATTTTGTCCAGTTTGATGTAGAGAAAACAAAATCTATTTTATTGTCAACTATATTAAGTGAAATGTGTGTTGATTTTATGTATACAACTGAATGGGGCGTAAATGTAGTCTCTAAATGTTACAAAAATCAAACTCTGTCATTTCTTGTCATTTTTACTTCATGATCACTTTTTGGAAACTAGTTCTCCACTACTTCATTCCATTTTTGAGGCGATGGGTCACAGATTCATTAAAAAAAAAACAAACCTGGATCAAATTCTAGCATTTGAGCGGCAAAAGTCATAAATATACTCCGCTTGGGACAATTATTCGTCCATTAAATGAACGTCGAAAATTGTAAAGTTTGAAATTCATAGGATTAAAATGACGACTGTCAAGTCGGGTTTATAACCGTTGATTACAACAGTTGAGATACCAAGAGTAAAATCGGTCTTATTTTAATCCGTTGTAAACAGTTAATTAACAGAAAAAAAGGTGAACAGATGTGTGTTAGGGTACAATATGTGTGTGTGTGTATTCTCGGTTCAAATAGCGAAGCTAGGTGCTAACTACATAATATAAACTCAAATTTAGGCAAGCCTCACACCAACATTTTCTATCGAGAAAATCAATTAAGTTCTAGATAAACGATGAGTGAGACTCGCTGTCGTCATTCTCGGTTTTTTTTCTTTCTTGACAACAAAACTTTGTCGCTATTATTGCTTGATTTACTGCGCTGCACAGCGGCTAAGGCCTGGGTTATCCCTGTATTTTCTTGAGATAGTCTCTATAGTTAGAACGAAAATGACGTTACTCAGGGCCTTGTTATTGTTTTTTTTTTTTTTGCCATCCATGTTTATATGAGTAATTCTCACTAAACTGTATTAACCAGACTATAAAAGTTCATGGTTACACATAGTTTGTGTGTTGGCCCGTTACACTTCTGGATGGCAGTGTTGTGAGTTTCTTAGCCAAGCGCATACTATCTATGGAAACATTTTCCTGAAGATGAATACTGGGAATTTTATTTATTTATTTATTTATCTATTTATTAATCTATTAGTTCTGTGTCTATAAGTTTTCATTTATTTATTTATTTATTTATTTAATTATTTAGTTATTTATTTATTTATTCCGTCAAAGCTTTACTAGAATCCTCCATCGTGAAACCATGCCCTAGAATAAATGATGCACTTTGAGACTCATGGACTAATTGAAATCGAGCAAAAGAAGAAAATAAATGAGTGACCTATCCAGCGTTCAGTCCATGGATTTTATGGACCCTCGCGAGGTCCGAAGTTTGAGAGTTTTTGCTAAAAAAAAGAGCTTTTATATAGCGTAATATCCACTAAATGTGCTCAAAGCGCTTTACAAGGGGTCCCTGGTCAACAGCAACATTCAACATGTAGGACGGGACATGCCGCCTGTTAGGCGATATTACAATTTTTCGGACAAAGACACTGCTGTTAACGGCCGGGTACTCATTTTACTTCTGAGTACGGTGAGAGAATGTGAGTAAAGAGCCTTTTCCAAGGACTCAACTATGCGCCGAGTGGGAGGCTCGAACACAGGACCTTCCGATCCGAAAGCGAGTGTCATACCACTAGACCACATAGCCGATCGATATTTGAGGGACGAGTTGTCTGGACAATTTTTTAAACAATTGTCTTTCCAGAGTACGACAATTCACTGGGTAAAATTACATTTGTGACCCATCATCTCAATACAGTATCATTTTGGGTAAAAAAAGATGCTCAAAATTGAAAGTAGAGTGTATCTCAAAAGTATGAGACGTAGGTTTAATTTTGATGTTTTACTGCGTAAACGGATTATAGTTTATTAAAGTTACAAAATCTAAGACTCCATCAAACTGGTCATTTATTTAACATTGAAATTGAAACCTCTCTTTGGCATCTCGTTCACTCACTCATTCATTCACTCACTCACTCACTCACTAACTCACTCACTCACTCACTCATTCATTCAATCCTCTCAGCGTCGTCTGGTGCTTGAGGCAAGAGCAAGTGATCGCCAATGTTCTCGGTCTTTCGCTGCATGAGTTGCGTTGCAGTCTGCAGGCTGAGGCCCTGGGCTTTTTGTTATCTAAAGAGTTTTAAAGAGCTTTATATAGCGCAATATCCACTAAATGTGCTCAAAGCGCTTTACAAGTGGTCCCTAGTCAACAGCAACATTCAACATGTAGGACGGACATGACGCCTGTTAGGCGATATTACAATTTTTCGGACAAAGACAACACTGTTAACGGCCAGGTACTCATTTTACACCTGAGTACGGTGAGAGAATGTGAGTAAAGAGCCTTTTCCAAGGACTCAACTATGCGCCGAGCGCGAGGCTCGAACCAAGGACCTTCCGATCCGAAAGCGAGTGTCATACCACTAGACCACATAGCCGATCGATATTTGAGGGACGAGTTGTCTGGACAATTTTTTAAAGAATTGTCTTTCCAGAGTAAGACAATTCACTGGTTAAAATTGCATTTGTGACCCATCATCTCAATACAGTATCATTTTGGGTAAAAAAAGATGCTCAAAATTGAAAGTAGAGTGTATCTCAAAAGTATGAGACGTAGGTTTAATTTTGATGTTTTACTGCGTAAACGGATTATAGTTTATTAAAGTTACAAAAATCTAAGACTCCATCAAACTGGTCATTTATTTAACATTGAAATTGAAACCTCTCTTTGGCATCTCGTTCACTCACTCATTCATTCACTCACTCACTCACTCACTCACTCACTCACTCACTCACTCACTCACTCACTCACTCTTTCATTCAATCCTCTCAGCGTCGTCTGGTGCTTGAGGCAAGAGCAAGTGATCGCCAATGTTCTCGGTCTTTCGCTGCATGAGTTGCGTTGCAGTCTGCAGGCTGAGGCCCTGGGCTTTTTGTTATCTCTGTACAATTCTTCTCCAGTTTTCCTTAGGTTTACCCCCGTCCCTTTTTCCTAGTGCAGTCCAGCGTAATAACGTTGTTCTCTAGATGCAGTCTGCTGTTCTCCCCGACATAATACCAATTTGGGGCCATGGGTCACATTTAAAGTGAATTTCGGTTATAGTTGCTAGTTTTAAGATTTGAATTGTTTGAAAAATTAGTAACAAGAAACTCAGTTATAGATCTAAAGTAGAACCCCTCCCTCACCCCCCCCCTTCCCAATTCAACAAGGGTTTCGCTCCATTCTTTCATAATAATCCAATAATAATATGCCATAGAACCAACAATCAATTTATAGTGACTGGTTCACTCCAACATGATACCGTTTTGAGACCGTTACCAACATTTTTTCATGTTTTAATTCATCAATGTTCTGAGCAGATTGGCGATGCAATTCATTAATATATTTATTTTGAGTTCTTTTCTGGCTATCCGTATTGTTTCAGTCCGGTTATTATCAAAAACGAGTAGAAATAAAATCTTAAAATCCCTTTTTGTCAGGAATGCAAGGGGATATTCCAAACTTCTCATAAAGAGGACATTTCAATGCTATTCATGGGTTGGGGAAATAAAATCTTTGTGCAAGATTGCAAACTAAACAGAAAAAATTCAAAATCTTAAATGAATCTCTGATTATTGTTTACCCTACAGGATACATCTTCTTGAAAAGATCACCGTGATTGATTTAAAGATGATGATTCTCTTTGGAATTTAAGCAAACATTGGAAATGTCATCAGTTTGCTAGCGGTGTATTCCGAATCGTTATAGCTTAGTCCTAGTTGCCAATTTTTAAACCAAAATCACGTTGGAGTATTTGCTGTTTTTGGCAAATTTTAAGAACATGTTTTACGTGTTAATCAACCGATGTGATATTAAATGCACGGGTTTCACAAATTCTTCATCATCATCATCATCATCATCATCATCATCATCATCATCATCATCATCATCATCAGCATCATCATCATCATCATCATCATCATCTTCATCGTCATCATCACCATCATCATCATCATCATCTTCATCGTCGTCATCACATCATCATCATCATCATCATCATCATCATCATCATCATCATCATCATCATCATCATCATCATCATCATCATCATCATCAGTATCATCATCATCATCATCATCATCATCATCATCATCATCATCATCATCATCATCTTCATCGTCATCATCACCATCATCATCATCTTCATCGTCATCATCATCATCTTCATCGTCATCATCATCATCATCATCATCATCATCATCATCATCATCATCATCATCATCATCGTCATCTGGTGCCTTGCTTCTAAGCATGGGCGACCATGCCTTTCCAACCCCCTCTGTCGTTCGTAGCCCTGCTGATCGTCTCCACATTACTTTTTCCTTGTGTCCTGTTCACATAAATATCAAATTAAGAACTTAAGGAGCAGGCACCGGTGTAAGATAGAGATCTGAACAAGTATGTATGAAAGGCGTCAGACAAAGCAAGTAAGTAAAATACAAGAAAAAAAACCATCCCAAAAAATCAGTCGACCTTGACTGGGGTTCGTCCGACCTCAGACCTTCTGATTGATAAGCAGGTCTGAGGTTCGATCCCCAGTCGAGATCTATTAATTCTTTGGGATGTATTTTTTTCTTGTATTTTTCTCTCTTGCTTTGTCCCACGCCTTTCATCCACACTTGTTCAGATCTTTGTTCACAAAATACCAACGCAAAATATTGTCTATTACAACACTATTAAAACAAACCCATAATGGCCTCCGGTTACAGACCTGCCAACATGTGCACGCCAGTTTTACTAATACTTCAAATTAGTCTGTTCGAAAATGTGATGCTTTCTTTATAAATACAAGATTTGAAGACGGCAGGAGTTGAAAATTGAGATTTATTTCATGTCTTTTTAAACATGGGATTTTAACAAAAACAATGATTTTTTGTAAATTTGTTATTCTTTCACATCCTATGAAATGTATACGATTTCTTTTGTTCTTTTCGTAAACACTTTCAGGCAATTCCATAACCATTCATAATGGCTGTTTGATGTTTGTTTTCTAGCACACCACACACACATACACACACACACACACACATACACACACACAAAAGAAAAAATACTTTGTGGACAAATTTTAACTCGTTTCATTGAATTGAAAGATAGGGAGTTATTGAGGACTTAATTGGAAATAAATGATGTGAATAAATTTGTACCAATATTTACTTTGTCTTGGGGTGAGTGGAACCTGGAGATCAGCCTGGGGCAGCGTGGCTCAGCGGTACGGTCTTTGCTTCGTACCCAAAAGGTAACGAATTCGATCACCCGCCGCTGCGCTGTGCGGCCTTGAGCAAGTCACCTCGCCCTAGCTTACTTTGCGGCGCTGCACTGCGGCTGACGCCTGGGTTATTCCAGTCTTCCCTTGGAATAGACCCTAAAGACAAATTTCCCTTGGGGATGAATAAAGGGATTTTTTTAAATTTAAAAATCCTGTTTTCTGACTCGCCAACTCAAAACGGTACGCCGTTATGTCTTGGTCTTGTGGTATGACACTCGCCTTCGGACCGGAGGGTTCGAGTTCCGCTCTGAGCGGCGCATAATTGTGTCTTGGAAAATGCTCTTTACTCATATTCTCTCACCGTACTCAGGTGTAATTCAAGTTCAAGTTCAACGTCTTTATCTGCAAAAGGCGGATTTCCCATCACTGCAGATTTTATACATTTATGTACTGTAAATACCTGGCCGTTGACAGCGTTGTATCTGTTGGAAAAAATATAATATTGGCTAAGAGCGTCATGTCTCGTCCCACATGTTAAGTATTGCTGTATATATATATTATATATATATATATATATATATATATATATATATATATATATATATATATATATATACATATTATTATTATTTTTTTTTAACTTTTCTTTCTCGGGGTGCGTGGCCCAGACTATTTATAGCGGTGTACCAAGCTGTCTTGCTAATATTTTAAAATATTAAAAAGTGAGCTTTATATAGCGCAATATCCACTAAATGTGCTCAAAGAGAATTACAAGGGGTCCCTGGTCAACAGCAACATTTAACATGTAGGACGGGACATGACGCCTGTTAGGCGATATTAAAATTTTTCGGACAAAGACAACGCTGTTAACGGCCAGGTACTCATTTTACACCTGAGTACGGTAAGAGAATGTGAGTTTAGAGCGTTTTCCAAGGACTCAACTATGCGCCGAGCGCGACGCTCGAACCCTGGACCTTCCGATCCGAAAGCGAGTGTCATACCACTAGACCACATAGCCGCACTAATCTACTGTTCAAGTGAGAGGTAAAGAATACTGTACGGCTGTCAAGATTAGAAAGATGTCAGAGATTTATGACATAAAGCAGAGGCTAATGAGGACCGTTAATAGCATTTTGATTTACATTAATATGAACACATTTTCAGGCCTGCTACCCGTATGCAATTAGAAAATATATG
>NC_088361.1:122244711-122259711 GCF_034508935.2 Berghia stephanieae
GTGTGAGAGAGAGAGAGAGAATAAGTAGGAGTCATCTGTTCAATGTTATAGTTATCATATAACGTTATAACAAGTGTAACTAAATGATAAATTTCTAAATTTATGGGCAATAAAGATCTATTATGATTATTAATATTATTATTATTATTATTATTATTATTATTATTATTATTATTATTATTATTATTATTATTATTATTGTTGTTGTTATTATATTAGAGTGAAGTATCTTAAAATTTAAGAGTATAACATCCTCCCCGGGATAAAAGTATTTATATAATATTTAAAATTATCTGAAAAGGCTTCAACAATCGTTACATCACTTCCCTCGTAATGACGCATAGTTACATAGTAACTGGTTCTAAACTATCAGAACAATGGCGGACGCACTTATGAACTACTTCTCCGACGAGCATAAAAGTGTATTCAGAGGAGAAAAACATTATAAATCTGAACATGTTTTGACTTTTATACATTCTGATCACATTACATGTGAAAAAGTTCTAGCCAGGATGAAGAATAAAAAGTACCGAGCTGCTGGTTGCTGGGCGACGTGACATCAGACTATTGAATCCTATTGAGCATAATGTTTATTCTCAATCACCATGTTCACCCGACCTAAAACAGCTTTGAGACGATTGACACATGCTTGAACTTGTGCTGTTTATATAGCGCATTATCCATTAAACGTGCTCGAAGCGGTTTACAAAGGGTCCCTGGCCAACAGCAACACGTAACATATAGGACGACATGTGGCGCTTGTTAGGCGATATTATAATTTTTTTTTATAACGGGTGTCTGTCTAAGCAACACGTAATAAAAAGGTCGACACTTGACACCTGTTGGGCGATAACACTTTTTTTCCGACAGAGACAACGCTATTAACGACCAGGTACTCATTTTTACGCCCGAGTAAGGTAAGAGAAAATGAGTAAAGAGCCGTTTCCAAGGACTCAACTATGCGCCGCTCAGTGCGAGGCTCGAACCCAGGACTATCCGCACTATGCTATTAATATTCAAAGGATACATTGAATAGATAATATAATAATAATAGGGAATGAGATTAGCGGAAGAGTAGCGTCCCTTGATTGGACGTCACCTTACAGAGAGAACGTCAATTTGGTTTTGAAGTGTCTCAAGCCGCTTTCACCGGAACCGAGGACGAGAGACGCATGCGCACAACCAACATGACGTTCTCTCTCTAATAACTTTTCCGCCGGTGACGTCACAGACTATGGGTGACGTCCAATCAAGGGACGCAACTCTTCCGCTAATCTCATTCCCTATACTCTTTGGATAGAACGCTATTCTATCGCCAGAGTTAAAGGTCCAGCAACCCAATCACTGATAAAGAACCCAACAAGTGTGTATGAAAGGTGCCAGACAAAGCAAGAAAGAAAAATACAAGAAAAAACAGAGCAGGTCGACTGATTTTTGGGATGTTTTTTTCTTTCTTGTATCTCTGTATCTCTCTTTCTTGCTTTGTCTGGCACCTTTCATACACACTTGTTTAGTGTTTTAACTTACACCGGTTCCTGCTTCTTAATTTCTTAATTTGATAACCCACTGTTGGGTAAAAGATTAATAATAATAATAATAATAATAATAATAATAATAATAACAACAACAACAACAACAACAACAACAACAACAACAACAACAACAACAACAACAATAATAATAATAATAATAATAATAATAATAATAATAATAATAATAATAATAATAACTTGACTTACTTGACTTAGATGCCTTTCGCGTCTCGACCGAAAGATCGGGTCGCCTTGGCTGTTTCCAGTATTTCCTGTGTGAGGTGTCTCCAATATTGCCGGTCCTCTGCTAGGGTTCTCAGATTTTCAAGGTCCCCTGCCGTTATGAGACTAATGCTTTGTCCAAGTGTTGTGAGGTTTTTGTTTAGGATCACAGGGAGTGTTGTGATCGGTCTTCCTCTGAAAAGGTTCCCGTGTTTTTGGAAGTATCCCGACATGGCTTGGTTTGCTGGTATGTTTTTGTCCCTGCGTAGTATGTGACCGAAAAGTTGCCATCGTTGTTGTAAAATGTCAAGGGAGATTGGTCTTTCTTTTGTGATCTTATAGAGTGATTCATTTGAGATCTTTTTGGGGTATTTGATGTCCAGTACCCTTCTTAGCTGTGTGCGATGGAAGGCATCCAGATGTTCTTCTTCGGATTTTGTCAACGCCCAAGTGCCGCAGTTATACAGAAGTACCGGTTTTACAAGAGCATGGTACAGTTTCAGTTTGGTTTTTCTCTTTATTTTGTCACCTCTAATCCATACATTGGTGAGTTTACTGAGTGCGGCGTTTGATAGCTGTTTTCTTCTTTGTACATCCTCGGTGTCTCCAATTAGTGAGCCGACTTTCTTTGTTCTTTTCCATTCCTCTTTGTTCCTCGATATTGTTGTAAATTCGGTTTTATTGGCATTGACTTGGAGGTTATATTTCATGAGGGTATTTTGTATGATGTCTATATTTGCTGGTGTTGATCCAATAAAATCGACATCATCTGCATAGGCGATTTCTCTAGGGATTGCATTCTCAATATGAGTCGTTGGTTTTGGAATGACTTTTCGAACTTCTTTCAGAGCGTGTTCTAAGTATATTGTGAACAGAATCGGGCTCAGACTATCTCCTTGGGGGGTCCCGATGTTACTTTCGAACTGCGTCTGTTTTGTGGCCCCGTATATCCTTGGTTGTATCTTTGTGTTGCTGAGGAGAAATCGGATTATTCGGAGCTCGTCTTCGTCTACTATTTCTGTTAATATCTCCAAAAGTTTTCCTCTGTCGATCGTATCAAAGGCTGCGGACATATCGATTCCGGTTATTGTTATGGATATGTTTTCTTTGAGTGCCTTTGCTGCCAACCATTTATGTGTCCATACAACGTCCGATGTGCTTCGGTCTTGGCGAAACCCGCTTTGGCTATGTGATAGGTATTTTTCTATTTTCGGTCTAATTCTGTTGAGGACAATAGTTGACAGTGTTTTTCTTATGGTATTCAGTAATGTTATTGGGCGCAGGTTGTTTACGGGTCCTTTCGTTTTTCCTGGTTTTTGTATTGTAATTAGGACACCGCTGTTAATGTCCCAGTCTTTGTGTGTTGAGAATGTTTTGTTCATTATGTTTGCAATGCTCAGATCCAGGGAGAGTGTACCGCATTTCAGCAATTCAGCGGGAATTTCATCTTCGCCTGGGGATCTGTTATTGTTTAGGCACTTTATGCTATTTCTAACTTCAGTTGTTGTGATGCGGTTGTTTAGGTCTCTAGGGTTTCCTGAGAAGGGCGATATTTGTGAGACTTGTTTGTGAAATTTCTGCTGGAAGTGGTCAGTTACAATGTCAAGGATATCGTTGGGATTTGTTGTCTGTTTGCCAAATTTATCCTGTAGTTTTGGGTTCTCGAATGGTTTTCGGTTCAGAGATTTCGTCGCTTTGAACATAGACGATGCGTTATTTTTGGACTTTTCTATGTCTTCCACTTTTTTGTCTAATTCCTCGTTTCTGTGTTTTATTGTAAGTGATCGAATTGAATGCAGTATTTTGTTTCGTTCCGTTTTCAGGTTTATTATTTCTTCCGAGTCTTTCGTGTTTTGTATCCTGATCCTAAGTTCTTTTTGTTGCCGCGATAGATCGTTAATAGCGATGTTAGGCGTTCGATTTGGTTTGTTCTTAGTTGTATTAATAGAGCCTGCACTTTCTTCCCCCGCATATTTCATTGCCGCTTGCGTCTCTTTCCATTCATTGTTTGGATTGCTGTTTTGCTTTATTTTAAATAGACTTGAGTTAAGTTCATATTGGTAATGAATGCGACATTCTCGCTCATTTACTATTTTTGCCGTGTTTATTTTGACTGCGGTTTTACCTTTCTGTCTTCGTTGTCTGTACACATTTATGTTGAAATTCGTTTTTACAAGTTTGTGATCGGATGTTAGCAGTGTACCACCGTATGATCGCGAGTTGGTTGAGTAGTGTTTATGGCGGTGTCGACATATGATATAGTCTATTTGGTTGTGTATTGTTATCATTTTGTCTTGGGTTTGGTCTTTCCTTTGTCCTACCCATGTTGTCTGGTGTCTTGATGGGTGGTTGAAAGCACTGTTTGTTATGAAAAGTTTTCTCTGTTCACAGAACTGGACTAATTTTTCTCCGTTATCGTTACGTTTTCCTTTTGAGTATGATCCTAAACATAGTGTGTCACTGTCGAGACGTTTTCCTACTTTGGCATTAAAATCTCCAGCAATTATTAATATTGATTTGTTTCCTATTTTGTTCAGTGTATCGTCTAGGTCTTTGTAAAATTTATCAGTTTCCTCTGGGTATTGTTTTGCGCGATGACTTGTTGGTGCGTAAACATTTACGATTGAGATAGTGAACGTCTTCTTACCGTGATCGTCTTTATTATCGTTATTCTGGTTCCTTGAATTGATCTTACACTTAAGCTCAAGAACACATATTCTGTCCGAAACATTCCATTCGTCACTAGTCAAATCCCTGCAGTTTTTATTTATGAGAAATCCACATCCATAGTGAGGTGAACTGGAAGCAAAGCACAGCAGTCTGTGACCATTTATTGTTTGGTCGACGCCATCTTGGATCTTCGTCTCTTGTAAACACAACACATCGATTTTATAACTTTCTAAATCTTGACACAGTTGTTCCTTTCGAATGTTACTTTTAATAGATCTTAAGTTAAAAGTTCCAATATTAAGATTAGTCCACATCAGGTAAAAATTAAAGATTCCACACAGTGAATAAATAGAAACATAAGACTATCCACTGAGCCGAAGCTCAATGTCAACAGGTGTCAGCCATGTTGTCCATGTAATAATAATAATAATAATAATAATAATAATAATAATAATAATAATAATAATAATAATAATAATAATAATAATAATAATAATAATAATAATAATAATAATAATAATAATAATATAAGATGATATAGTATAATACCTCACGATAATTGGTGCCAGAATACGACTTCTCTATCACTGAATTTCTAAGTGTTTGTGTCAAGTTATATAAAGTCACGGACATTTTAAACTGACAATTCACATCCATTTAAAAATACCCATAAACCTATTCTACAATTCACCGACGAAACGCATTTTCTGTCGTATTTTGCCAGAAAACGTTTATTTCAAGAATTCACGTATAAATGCATTAAAATTACACTCTAACTTGCCAAAATATCTTGAAACTAATATCTCGTGTGCCGGCTATGTGGTCTAGTAGTATGAAATTCACCTTTGGGTTGGAAGGGTCTGGATCCGAGTCCGGCTTTGACCGGCGCATTGTTGAGTCCCTAGAAACGACTCTTTACCCACATTCTCTCAGCGTATTCAGGTGTAAAATGAGTACCTGGTCGTAAACATGGTTATCTCTGTCGAAAATATTGTAATATCGCCAAACAGGTGTCATGTCTTGTACTACATATTATTAAGTGTTGCTGCTTGGCCGAGGCACCCATTGTAAAGCGCTTTGAGCACGTTTGGTGGATTTTACGCTACATCAAAGCTAAAAAGATTTCAAGTTTGAGACTTTTTGACATGTTGGGAGTCATTTTAATCGATCCTCATTTTGAGTAAACGTTTACTTGAGCTTGAGACTGAGTTTTTATATAGCGCAATATCCACTAAACTTGCTCAAAGCGCTTAATAAGGTGTCCATGACCAACAGCAACACTTAACATGTAGAACGAGATATAACACCTGTTAGGCGATATTACAATTTTTACTCGTCAAAGATAACGCTGTTAATGGCCAAACACTCATTTTACACCTGAGTACAGTGAGATAATTTGAGAAAAGAGCCTTTACCAATGATCCAACTATGCGCTGAGGGAGGCTTGAACCCTAGACCTTACGGTCCGAAAGCGAGTGTCATACCACACGACCACATAGCCGCACAAAGTCGTTTACTGGCTACAAGAAAAAAAAAGTGATTTATCTTTGAACGACTGAATAGACACATACTCTCACAAAAACTTCCCAAACATTCCAGACTTCCTCATTGCCAATGCGCTTCATTTAATCCGTCCATTTGCGCATCTCTTCTGCTCAATTAAACAACATCCGGACAGACACGCCCCCATATTCAATGTTTACTGCTGGTGGCACGAAGTAAACATGTTACAGCACAATGTAACAACAGATCTACACTGAAAGTCCTTAATTTTCCAGTGCTTAAGAGTCGTACGACCTTATAGGAAGCAGCATTTTAAGCATGTAAAGTACGAGCACAATTGAACTTTTAAAAAGTAAAAAAGATTGACATATTGAATATCAAGACAACTGATTCAACAGTTTCGGGGGAAGCCGATAAATCAGCTAGAAGTGTACTTAAAAAAAAAGCAATTGGTGTCGATCCCTGATGCAGTCGATATTCTGTTCTCGTCTCCCACCCCACCCCCTCCGTCTACCCAACAATGATTGCGTAGCTGGACCTTTAACTCTGGCGATAGAATAGCGTTCTATCCAAATGGTAGCAAATAATTGCGATTGTTCGTTTGATACTAAAGAAAACGGGATTAGACCAGACTTACTGGGTCTTACTCTGGCCATAGAATAGCGTTCTATCCAAAGTGTAGCAAAGAATTGCTATTGCTCGTTTGACGCTAAAGAAAACGGGATTAGACCAGACTTACTGGATCTTACGGCTATAGGGGACTCTTTTTTAAACATAATATTTGCATGAATGAAATTAATTGCCTCCTTCTTTTTATCAAATGGTCCGCTTTTAAACACATGCTATATGGGTATGCCAAATGCTAAATGACATATATCAGCCAGTGAAATGCAAATTGCCAGGTTTTTATGAATGATTCTTAACATTTTAACACCAAGATAATAATATTTTATATAACGAGTTGGCATTAATGTATTTTTAAGTCACGGAGACAGGCCACGCATTCAAAATGATATTATTATGACCATGCCTACAGTTAAGTTTTGATACTACCCTCACTAGTTATCATGGTGGTACTAAGCTGTTAGAAGCTGTGGGCTGGCAATGGAAAGAAAGGAATATAACAGTTTTGAATAAGAAGAAAAATACCAAACATGGAACGTTTCGGCCAGTAACGAAATCATTAAAACATTAGTTTATTACTTAAAATACAGACAAACTGCAGGAAAGTAATTAGCACGTCTTGTTTGAGTGGTACGAACCAGTAGAGAAAAACAACCCCATTGAAGTACTACCTAATCCTTATCTATTCAAGGGAGACAATCAAGTATAAAACGTTGACACTTGGAAATATTTTTTTTTTACACAGCGCTGCTACTGGTCAGATCCTCATTTGACACCTAAGCGTGGTGAGAGAGTAAGAGCCTTTTAAAATGCCTCAACTTTGCGTCGCCAACGACTAGAACTGGGAATCTTGAGAACCTGATAACATACCATAAATCACATACGTTACTTTGAAGAGATAGATAGATAGATAGATAGATAGATAGATAGATAGATAGATAGAGAGAGAGAGAGAGAGAGAGAGAGTATGTTTTTGTGTATAAATATGATTGTGTAGATAGATAGATAGATAGATAGATAGTGAGTTATGTAATAGATAGATAGATAGATAGATAGATAGATATATCGAGAGGGGAGGAAAAAGAGAGGGAGGAAGCATGGGATGAAATCAGTAAGGTAACATCATGTCAAAACTGGAAACTCTAATCATTGTACAAAGGAAATAAAAACATAATATACAGACTACGTTAGAAAATGTGGGGTAAGGGTGCCGATACTGAAGGAATTTAGAGGCTAGGAGCGTGGATCGAATAAATAAATCTAACAGAAAAATATTATTGTCAGGAGAATGGATGGATAGCTGTACTCGCGACTTGTTTACATAACCGTCCCAGCAGTTTGATCGAAAGTGACAGTCCGATTACTCACCAAGAAATAATGCACCCAGCCACACTAGACGATGTATCATAATAATACATAATAATAATAACACCCCGGGAGTTACCATTCCCATTACAACCCCAATATCCTGATACGAATACGAATACGACGTTTGGCCCAGTCTATCTATCTTGTCCAATTCCTTATAACATATCATTACATTGATATAAGATGTCTGTGTTTTTTTATCCTCATTCTCTCCAGACATTTTTTCTTTATTTATGACAATGTCTGGAGTAGGTAAGAAAGATCTCTTGTTTCCAACGATTGAATTATCGTTTCACCAAAATAGCAAATAGAGCCATTTTAAACTGAACTAAAATATTTGATTGCCAGCGCATGTTTAGCCCCGACATATTATAACAGCAATGAGTCAATTGGTCACAATTTAGACTTTTTAAAAATATCGTTTGAAGTGAGTTTCTTCTTCTTCTTCTTCTTCTTCTTCTTCTTCTTCTTCTTCTTCTTCTTCTTCTTCTTCTACTACTACTACTACTACTACTACTACTACTACACTACTACTACTACTACTACTACTACTACTACTGCTACTACTACCGTTACTACTACCACTATTACAACTACTACTACTACTACTACTACTACTACTACTACTACTACTACTACTACTACTACTACTACTGCTACTACTACTACTACCACCACCACCACCACTACTACTACTACTACTACTACTACTACTACTACTACTACTACTACTACTACTACTACTACTACTACGGTACTACAACTACTGCTGCAACAACAAGAACAACAACAACAACAAAGACTGCTACTACCTCTACTATTACTACTACTACTACTACTACCACTCTACTGCTATTACTACTACTACTCCTACTACTACTACTACTACTACTACTACTACTACTACTACCACTATTACAACTACTACTACTACTACTACTACTACTACTACTACTACTACTACTACTACTACTACTACCACCACCACCACTACTACTACTACTACTACTACTACTACTACTACTACTACTACTACTACTGCTACGGTACTACAACTACTGCTGCAACAACAAGAACAACAACAACAACAAAGACTGCTACTACCTCTACTATTACTACTACTACTACTACTCTACTGCTATTACTACTACTACTACTACTACTACTACTACTACTACTACTACTACTACTACTACTACTACTACTACCACTATTACTACTACTACTACTACTACTACTACTACTACTACTACTACTATCTACTACTACTACTACTACTACTACTACTACTACTACTACTACTACTACTACTACTACTACAACTACTACTACTACTACTACTACTACTACTACTCTACTACTCTACTACTACTACTACTACTACTATTACTACTACTACTACTACTACTACTACTACTACTACTACTACTACTACTACTACTACTACTACTATTGTTACTACTACTACTACCACCAACATACTACGGCCACCATTGTTGGATTGTTACGCATTCTGTGGATCCACGAAATGGGCAACGCAATCGATCGACCGCGCAAACCGACAAAACGCGCCTAACGTAGATATGTAAATAATACAATCAGATTTTAAAATAATATCCCCTTTTTCAGATCATTATAACTTTGAATCCAATTTTAGGCAGCTGGCTCACCTTCACATAAAGCAAGATTGGGATATGGGTCGCATTTTGTGTCTCTTACTATTCTTGCAATTGCTTGATTATCAAAAAAGTTTGAAATACGTTAATCATTCGGCTAGTGGCGCTGTGCAGCAACTAATCGATCATATGGAGTATGCAATGCAAGCATTTTAGAATAAAAAGAAGAAAATTATAGAATTAATAAAATTATCATTCATATGATTATTATATTTTCATTAGGGGAAAATTAATCTTTATTTTTTGTGCAGTTCTCAAGCTCGCTCATCTTATAATCACATCACGTTGAGACGATTATGTTGTAATCATCATGTTTCGATAACTATCATTTATCATTACAGCTTCAGTAATTTCATTTTGAACGGATAAGACACACTTTTATGACAAGTGATGAGAAAGTTATTGGTAATTATTCATATATTTTGATTGAAAAAGCCAGTAAATACTCGTCGTTCTTCCTATGACTCTACAAAGTGACAAGGTAATTTATATGAAAACGCTTGTGATTTGTACTTGCGATTTCTTTCATAATGCATCAATCCCAATTAAATTCAAATAATATATGTTACTAAATCTTACATACACAAAATGATATTGTTTTAATCTATTGCTTGAATTATCGCATATATATTCAATATTCAAAACTTCATTAATTTTTAAGTATTAAATAATGGTGTAGAATTATTTCAATTGACGTTACTTGGCTCTGTTTTGTTTTCAGGCCATCAGAGAGGCAATCAGTTCTCACTAAATCCTCCCTATAGGGCTACAATAATGTTTAATGTTATAAGGATTCTTGTGCTAGGTACTGATCTTTGACTTTCTACTGGCAGCTCCCAAAACAGACGTGACCTTAAAGGCTCACGCATAGACATCAAGTTCAGAATTCCAAGCGCAAGTGTGCGTAAAAATAAACAAAAACGGTTTATCCCATGATACTATCAGCCATCAAGTACTACAAAGGGACCATCGAAGGTTGTGATTTTATACAGTGGATAATTCACATGAGGATTAGCAGAAAGAGTTCATATTTCTACGTTCACGTATTCCCGACATTTTATCGCCAAAAGGTCGCATTTTCTAAGACTAAAAGACCTTTTTGATAACTTTACCACGTCATATCTAGACTATAAATCTCCATTTATATGAAATGACACAATAGATGGTGTCAATTATTTGGTCATATGATATCAGAAGATCCCATAAATGAAAAACTCATACGTCCCTTTAACGTACAAACTAGAATAAGATGACTCTGAAATATTTCCGAAGTCATAGGGTACTTGCATGCATGGCCTCTTCAGACAAGCAGCACCCAGCAGATTGCGAGATCGTTTATTGTAATATGTTGTGAAGGGAAAATTCTTATAAACTTTTCTAAAAGGTTGTCAATGACGAAGGCAAGATGATGAAATGTAGTATGAGTTGTCTTAATCTCACATAATCCTTCAACCACATGCGTCATCGGGTCAATGACTTAATATAACTATAGTTGTACACCTATAAAATCCTTCAAACGCTTGCGTCATAGGGTCCCTGACTTAATATAACTATAGTTGTACACCTATAAAATCCTTCAAACGCTTGCGTCATAGGGTCCCTGACTTAATATAACTATAGTTGTACACCTATAAAATCCTTCAAACGCTTGCATCATAGGGTCCCTGACTTAATATAACCATAGTTGTACACCTCTAAAATCCTTCAAACGCTTGCGTCATAGGGTCCCTGACTTAATATAACCATAGTTGTACACCTATAAAATCCTTCAAACGCTTGCGTCATAGGGTCCCTGACTTAATATAACTATAGTTGTACACCTATAAAATCCTTCAAACGCTTGCATCATAAGGTCCCTGACTTAATATAACTATAGTTGTACCCCTAAAAATCCTTCAACCACCAGCGTCATGGGGTCAATGACTTAATATAACTACAGTTGGTGACCCACATAACGCCATAGACATCATCCAGCCCACGGAATTCTGAAATACGGATTTCACCAACTTAATCTAACAACTGTTAGAGTCGCGCTAGATGCCTCAGAGAGCAGCCATCTTACACAATTTTGGACTGCGGATCCCCTACTTATTCCAACTACAGTTGGAGTCCCTCAAGGAGCCACAAACAGCATCATGCTCTACAACATTGAGCTACCGGAGTCAAAAACTTAATATATAACAACAGTGAAGTCCCACCATATTCTGCAAACAGCAGTCATGCTCTATAATTGAGTTACGGAGTCAACAGATTTAATCTAACCAACAGTGAAGTCCCACCATATTCTGCAAACAGCAGTCATGCTCTATAATATTGGGCTACTGGAGTCACAGATTTAATCTAACTACAGTTGGGGTCCCACTATATGTCACAAACAGCAGTCATGCTATATAATATTGGATTACTGGAGTCACAGATTTAATCTACTATAGTTGGGGTTCCACTATATGCCACAAACAGCAGTCATGCGACACAATTCTGAACTAGTCGAGTCACGGACTACGGCTGGAGCTCCACAAAATGCCGTACATTGACAAATCAGATAGATAATGGGTAGTTTGTTAATGATTGTTCTTGAAACTTGGAAAAGTGGAAATAATAATGAGGTTAGCTTTCAGCTTCATTCTATTAATAAAAAAGAATGGTGTGGACGTTTCGAGTTTCCCCTTTATCAGTAAACCGGACTATCAATAAGACACAAAACGCAAACCCAGGTTTGAGAGTTTTTGTCGAAGATGAGTGGTTGAGTGTAATTTATATTTGAAGGTTGAGTTTTCTGGCTAACTTTCTAAATACATGGTTTTCCAGAGGACGGCAGTTAACTGGTTAATAGTGAATGCAATAACCTTTATGCAGTTGAATATAGGGAGAGAATATTGACATATTTAAGTATGACCTTTGGAACTATAGAAAATACACTTATCCGGAATCATTACTGTAATTTAAGATGTCATAAGAAGTAAATTATATGTAGATCCTTCAAACAATGAGAATGATTTTTTTATCTGAATTTCTTGTGTGCCGCAGTTAGTATAATACCATTATGTGATCTATCGGCTCAATAACGATATTATTTCAGAATAAGCCTGAATGTTAAGCTTAACTATAGATCTACACCTTTTGTTTAAATATTTAATAAGTTAAACCACCACCAACAACAACAAAAAAAAACAACATTAATGCAAAAAAAAAAAAAAGAACAAAAAAAAACAACCAAACAAACAAACCAACAATAAAACAACAACAAAAAAAAAAAAAACAAAAAACAAAAAAAAACAATAAAAAAAAACTTCCCCAAGAAACTCATCCCCCCTCTTCCAATTCCCCACCTCAACCAACGAATTGAATAAGGGTTTTTTGCGTCTCAGGATGCGTTGTCTGATTTGTATGTCATTATCTTATGTCATGTTTTGGAGACGCTACTTTCAATTAACTCGTGGAAGGAATCATATCTACACTTCTACAACAACAAAATTTAAAATGTTGATTATGCCAAATCATAACAAAACAATACGAAAAGAGTATAGAGACAGCAAAGGTATAGATAGACAAGATATAAAGTTAAAGGCAAAGGCAATAATAGGAAAAACAAACAAATCTGGTTTTACTCTCATAATATGCCATGGACTTCAAGAGAACTGTCAAGATCATTTAAAGAACGTTTCACATCACTACAGACAATGCAATTCGATATGTCATAAAATGACATCGTGGAGACAGACATAAAAGACATTAATTGTTATTAACCACTTAACCACCGTGCTCTGGAAAAACACGTTCTTAAAAAATAATTGAGCTTTTATATAGCGCAATATCCACTTAACGTGCTCAAAGCGCTTTACAAGGGGTCAATGGCCAACAGAAACATTTAACATGTAAGACGAGACATGACGCCTGTTAGACGATATTACAATTTTTGTTCGGACAGAGACAACGCTGTTAACGGTCAGGTACTAATTTTACACCTGAGTACGGTGAGAGAATGTGAGTAAAGATCCTTCTCCAAGGACTCAACTATGCGTCGAGCGAGGCTCGAACCCAGGACCTTCCGATTCGAAAGCTAGTGTCATACGACATAGCCGCATATCTAACAACAGTGCCTGCTCCCTGGTATGCCACTTTGGTATTATCAAAATATAACTACACATTTATTTAGGTCCTGAGTACCTGGCCGTTAACAGCGTTGCCTCTGTCGATATAAAAATTTAATATCGCCTTATAGGCGTCATGTCTCGTTCTACATGTTAAGTGTTGCTGTTGGCCAGGGACCCGTTGTAAAAGCGCTTCGAGCACGTTTAGTGGATATTGCCCTATATAAAAGCTCAACCTTTTTTTTTTAAAGATCTTTAAAAATATGTATGAAACATTTTTGGGATTTTTTTCTCCTTCATTTGTTTTCTTGCTTTGTCTGTTACTGTATCATAAACACTTTTTCATATCATTTTAGATATTATTGCAACTTACGAAACTGTAATAGGGAATAAATAAGTCAACCAGCTAAATTTAACTCAAGTCTAATATCAAACGGCTAAATTTAACTCAAGTCTAATATTCATGACTACAAATCCAATCTTCATCATCTAAATCATCGGACCTAAAACCCATTAGAGACGATGGTCATATTGTGGGCGCCTTGCCTTATACGCTTTATCTACGATGTCTACTAGAAAATAAAAAAAAAATTGTATTGCATAGAGCTGAGTGCTTAGACTGCTTACTAAGCAAACAAGAATAGTCATTATATAAATGGAATAACATGAGATAAGTCTATCCCTCATAAACATATCATTTACTATTCCTATAGAGGCGTTGTACTTGCAGCTAATATTACGTTTTTAGAAGACGTGTCAGGTCAAGCAATTTAATTTACGATAAACGAACTATTTTGTCTACGAAGAAAATTAAAATGTTTCTCTTTCAGAATGTCACGACGAGAGGTCTTTCATATTTTTTCATAAATCGGCTGCCAAGTCTCGGTGTGGCGAGAATATGGCATTATGCCAAATAAAAGAGAACTCTTGGTTTTCCTAATTCAGCTCAAAAATATCATTAAAATTTCTAAGTTGCATTGTTGAGGTCTTTTGATATTTGAATAAAGTTGTGTGTTCCGTAGACAATCTAAAATTATTGAATTTACAGAAAGTAATATCTTTGAATTTTGGCTTTCAATAAACTTCTCGCTATTACCAATAATACTGTCCATAAAGAAGTACCATCATCATAGTTCAACCATTATTATCATTAGTTGGTTGGTCAAATATTTGTTGAAATATAAGAAATAGAATTATAGAGTGACTAACAAAAGGTAATTCTAATCATGTTGCGAAAATAAGGTAGGCTGTCTGAAGTATTAAATCATTGAAGATCAGCGATCTATCAACAATTCTTATACTATATATGGCGTC
>NC_088361.1:122264711-122272211 GCF_034508935.2 Berghia stephanieae
AAGTGCTTCTAATGCTCGGATTGATGTCAAGTCAGTCAAATGATACATGACGCTTAATGATGGAGCTCAGCCAGAAAATAATTTGACATAGGCAGCGGAAATATTTTGAAATTTTATCCTAAAATACAATGTCTCTAACCTCCCTCCCTCCCTCCCTCCTCCTCCTCCTCCTCCTCCTCCTTCATCAAACTAAATGCTTGGCTTTGTTATGAATACCTGATGAAAGTGAATAGTATGCTTAATTCATTTTAGTGATCAAGGTAAACATCTAGAAAGTAAAATAAGAATAATCCACTTGTTGCACCACTGATTAGATGTCAATGCTCTCTATTGAGGTGATATGTAGCAATGACTATGAAAATTTTTGTTTTCTATTTTCGTAGGAAATACTACTCTTAAATCAAAGCCCTATCTCCACTGAGTAAAAATCTTTTTGAATTTTGGAAATCAATTAATTTATAACAAAGTTATGCAGTTTCAAATGTGTCATTTATTTGGATGACTCACAAAGAGAAAAAAATACGGAAAATATGGGACGCTTTTTCTGCGTTTTATTCTGGTTTGTGGCTGTATCTCGCTTAATACGTGGAATAATATATTAAAACTTGGCAATTTTATTGAAAATCAGAAAATATGATGAAGACATCAAAAAAGTTCTGACTTGTATAGTTTTAGAGCTGTATGGCTAGGGTCAACTATAATTTTATTTTAAAATATACATAATATTAATCATTTGGAACTTTTCCAAAGTGTAATTTCGTGTCTACAACCCATACAAATGACACGAAAACTGCCTGCTAAATTATTATCAATCAGTCTCGTGAGACCATGGCTTATGCTATTTCTAGTATTTATTAGAGAGAGAGAGAGAGAGAGAGAGAGAGAGAGAGAGAGAGAGAGAGTTGATCTACTATCCCTATGACATAACAATGAAACAATGCCTTAATTTCTAAAAAGCGCGCGAGGATTTGTGTCGTCAGTCCTCGCGAACAAGGTTGCCAGATGGCCACGTGTGTGGCCAAATATATAATTTTGCATCTTTTATTAAATTTTATTCATCTATTTTTGTCTCAGTGACATTTATCCCAGTCTATTCAATTTTATGTTTGTTAAAATTTAGTTCATTTTAAGTGGGTCAGTCTTAATAGTGAAAGCCATATGATTTTTTATTTACCCACTTTTGAAGTCGAATTTGGTCAGGTTAAAGTCTGGCCATCTGGCAGCCTTGCCTCGCTCACGTCATTTTCGTGTCGCGCGATGGTGGAGCATAATGGCCGTCTCCATATTTTCACTCATTGAAATGCAAATTGGGTTGATGTTTTGTGAGAATACGGGAAAAAGTACTTATCATAATCCAATGAAATTTGAAATATAAATAGAAGAAATGTGCATATATAACCTTTTAGCGACAAAATATCTCCTCTTTGTAGTTTTAGAAATATTGTACTCCAAAGTGTAAAAATCTATTTTTAACGGTCTTCTGGTAATTGTACGAGTTTTGTCGCTTGACATAATCTAAAATGACCTCTTTTCTAACTGTGTGCCAACTTTCAGTCATATTCATCGATAAACAGCTTCGTAATTAATTTTTTAAAATGGCATGTACGGAACGGCTTCGTCCAGGGAGCTCTTACATACCGGACATAGAATCCGCAGTGAAACCTCGTTTTGTCAAGGCTCAAGATTTCTACTTTCTCTTTCTCATCCAATGTTATCAGACATGGCGTGTTTTGATGAGTCTGTTAAATTTGATTTTTTTTCCCTTTTTAGAATGATTTTTATGAAATGATTCTTATTTCCACAGCATTCTAACATTTCAGGATTAATTTGTTTGTGATTTCCAACAGGATTTAATATAAAATGGGGAGGAAGTGCTCAGTCGTAAATTGTCGAAGTGGATATCGTCCCACTCGCGATCATAATCCACCATCCGCATCAGATGAAAAGATTTCTGTTTATCGTTTTCCAACTGACGATGAAACAAAAAGGCTTTGGATTTCACGTCTGCCTAATGTATTGAAATTTGAGGATGTGACTGATAACATGGGCGTGTGTTCTTTACATTGGCCGAAAGACACTGAAATGATTCGAACCGTCGGAAGAGCCTTTCGACCTGCTAATCCACCTTCTATTTTCCCTAACGTTCCAAAATCTTGTATCCCTCTACAGGCTGACAGACATACTTGTCGTACTACAGACAGAGCAACAGCAGAGTCAAGAGCTGTTGTTATTGATGAAATGGCTGAATTTCGTGCAAGAGATTCGCTTGATGGAAAGGATTTTCATGAACGCTTTAACTTTATTGACATGCTTCTTGACCATCCTGTAGGAGGTGTTGTTGGATTTGAAAAGGCAAGAGGGCTCTACACTTTCTGTAGTATACGTAGAGATGGTCCAATCTGTGATTTTTCTATGTTTTTTAATATATTATCTTCCTCAGGTTCTCTGGCTTTATCATTTGAATGCTACAAGGGCGTCAGAAAAATAAAGAATTATCCAGACTTTATTTCTAGTGACAAGCAAGTGAAGTGTTGGAGTGGGCTTGATGCATTGATTAAGTATGTCATTTCCAATGATGAAGATGTTCCACAGGTGAAATTTCTACAACGTAATGTTCACATTCTTAATGCCTCTAAAAATAAACGCATTTACTCCACAGAGGACCTTTTTACTGCTTTTAGTTGGTATTCATTGTCTCGTTCTCTATATTCACAGCTTAGGAATTATTTACAATTACCATCCATTTCTACTTTACAGAAAATTACTGCTGTCAGCAAAAATATGAGTGATGCAGCTTTATTTACCTCTATTTTTAGGAGCATCAGTGAGCGCAACCGGGGATGTATATTGATTGTGGATGAAATTTACATCAAAGCCTCTTTGTCGTATCGTGGTGGTGAAGTCTTTGGTTATGCTCATGATTATCCTGACAGAGCAGCTACAACAATGCTTGGTATTATGGTGAAATGTTTTTTTGGTTCAAAATCTTTCCTTGCCAGACTTGTTCCGTGTCATTCATTAACTTCTGAATTTCAATTTCAACAGGTTGCTGAAGTCATTACAACTGTGGAGGAATGTGGAGGAAATGTTGTCGCCATTGTATGTGATAATAATAGAGTAAATCAGTCTTTTTTTCAGAAATTTGACAGAGATGATGAGCAAAAGCCTTGGATTGCTAAATCCCCAATCTCAACTAATCACAAACCTCTTTTTTTGATTTATGATCCAGTTCACCTGTTAAAGAACATACGTAATAATTGGATTTCAGAAAGAACTGGTACCATTGCTTTTTCACCTTTAGATAGTCCTGACCCCACAGACAAGAAGATGGCTAAATGGTCTGATTTGATCGCACTATATGATCATGAAACATCTGAATTTTCATTGCGCATGTCTAAATTAAATAATGCTTGTCTTAGGCCTTCTAACATCGAAAAGCAGAAAGTTTCTCTTGTTCTTGATGTCTTTTCAGAAAAAACAAGTGCAGCCCTCAAGTCTTCATCAGCTTCGACACAGTCATGGAAAGATACGGCTATATTCATTGATAATGTGGTATGTTTATGGAAAGTTTTCAATACAAAAGATCCTCTCCGACAGACTCGACTTCGAGATCCTGATATGGCAGTAATCAGGGATGAGGAGCATCACCAGCTGGATATTCTGAACTCATGGGCAGATATCGCATTACGTCTTACTCCACTTTCTAATCCTCGTATGCATTCTCTTACAGCAGATACAGCCAAGGCTCTCTTCTGGACCTGCAAGTGCTTTATTGATTTGGCAAATTTTCTCTTGTCCTCAGATAACAGTCTCCATCATGATTATGTCGCTCTTGGTTTTTTTCAACAGGATGATATTGAAAGCCATTTTGGTCACTTACGCAGATCAGCAGGGTGTAACTATTACATTTCAGTAGAGAATGCCTCACATACCAATACCATTGATCGTGCCAAGCTCATGCTGGAGAGCATGACAACAGATGTTGATTACAGTGGAGCACCGCATGCTTGTAATTTATGTGACCTTCCATTTTATGACAATGATATTTTGCTTTTAGATTCACTTCCAGACTTTCCTAGTAAACTGTCAACTGATGAGACAATGCCTCTTTTTTATATTGCAGGTTATATTGCATCGAAACACCCGGATCTCCAAGGTAACATGTCATCGTTTCCCACTGAGACTACTTCTTTTACAGCAACGCTTTCTCGTGGTGGTTTGAGCTGTCCTTCAGAAGGACTTTTTCAATTTCTCTTGTGTTTTGGATTTTTCAGACAGACAGTGGAGCTATCATGTAGGCGTAGATATCTTAATTTATTCAAAGAATTTCCTCGTTTTTTCAGATTGGACTGTTCCATACCAGACGCTGCAATTTCAAGACTCGTTAATATTTTGCTAAAGAATTATTGCAGGGAAAATGTGGAGGAAAGAAATGTTGAGCGGAGTGCAAGGAAGATAAGAAAGCTGACATCAACATAAGACATCATTATCAAGCATCCTTTTCTCCCCCCCCCCCCCCCATGCCCCAATGTTAAATTTTTATGTCCATGAATGTGAATATTAATTCTCGAATTTCAGAGACACCCTCAAATAATTTCTTCTTATATCCTCAGAATCGCCAATATTACTTACAGGGCCATGTATGTATTTCTATGTATTTATTTATTTAAAAAAAAAAAATTAAAAAAAATAAATAAAAAAATAAAAAATTAAAAAAAAAATAAAAAAAATAAAAACCTTAATCGGCCACATTTTGATTGTGACGGTCACAAGCCCGTTAAACGCAGAGTGAGGTACAAATTGTATCATGAAATGGAATCATCTGGATTATTCTTCCAATGGATTAAGATTATGGTGTGTTTCTTATTTGGATAAATATTTCTGAGGATTAATTTGTGGTTGTGATATTCATGGCATGTAAGTAGACACCCTTAGATTTGGATATTTTTCACTTTCTTTTTCTTACTAGACTACTTGTCAAGTTGTATTCCAACAATGTGAATAATAGCATTTCTATCCCTCACTACTATTACTCTTAAGTTAATAGACTTAGATTAAAAGTACATGTCAGTGCTAATGGAGAATATGAACTAACAACTAATAACAATGAAATATGAAATAGATATAGTCTTCTTAGAAATAAGTAGTAATCATGTCATGATAATCATCCTTATTATTATTATTATTATTATTATATTATTATTATTATTATTATTATTATTATTATTATTATTATTATTATTATTATTATTATTATTATTATTATTATTATAATAATAATAATAATAATAATAATAATAATAATAATAATAATAATAATAATAATAGTAGATCTTTATTGTCCATAAATATGGCAATGTGTCATAGAACTAGAAATATTCAGATTTTATGGGGTTTCTTCTTGATATTTCGTACTGTTTACAAAATAATAACTATCAATTTGAATTGCCCTTAATTAACCCATCTGTGATTTAAGCAATTATAATCAAGGTTAGCTATCATCAGAGTAATATGTATTTAAACTAGAATCATGAAAAATATAATTTCTCAATAAAAATAGTTGTAGAGAGGCACTTTTAAAAAGCGTTTTAAATGTTTCGTAATTCGTACAGATTCATTGAGGCCCAGTTTTTAGGCCTCCAATAGAATCGATTCTCTTCCGGGCTATGTGACCTACTGTCTGTTCACCTAGGCTTCGTCCCATATTTTGTCGCGAATTTGGGCACTTCGTGAGCGAAAGAGAGGCCCAAAGATTTGGGCGGGATAGTCATTGCTATGATATGTCTTTATTTTGAAAATATTGGTTTGCAGATTTCACCTTCATTGCCGTGTCCCTCAGGCCTTCTGTCATGGGAATAGATGGGAGGGGGAGGGGGGCGGGGGGGGGGGGGGGCTGCACTTTGACCAAACTTCGGGAGAAGTATATATTATATATATATATACATATATACATATATATGTATATATATATATATATATATATATATATATATATATATATATATATATATATATATATATGGGTATAATATACTTCAGGAATACGTTCCTTTTTAAAGAGAGAATGACATCACAACATTTTTTTATGCATGATAACGCAGTATCGTTACCGTACAAGGCTTGTATTACGCATGGCTTTTAAAGAGAACAATCTTTTTATGCAAGGGCATGGTCAGCACTCAATCCCGATATGAATCTAATCGAGAACATGTGGATAACTATGAATAAGGAATTACACCTCTTGATCCTCATCAAAAAAAAAAGATGGTTTATATCAGCTTCTTCGTATATAATATAAATGCAGAATTTATTGAACGTTTCATTTTGTGACGAAATTTGAAGGCGAGTAGTTTCCGTACATCAAGATGAATGATGACACAATAAATCATTAATACAGTTGTGTAAATTTGCACACTCAATTTTTTTGGTGCCGTTTCTTAAAATGTTGAAATATATCGCTTAAGAAACGGCATTAATTTTGATTAATAGATACACGAGTGAGCTTTCTATTGATGTATAACAAATGACAATAAATGTCTTGAGTATATGTTTAAGTTCAATTGAGCCATATATATGAAAAAGAAATGAACCCAGTAGGAGACTTGTCCCATTACTTTTTGACTCACCCTAGGGTCTGCATGTTGTAAAAGACTCAAAGTTCATATTTCTTTACATTTAAAATGTAGACTCAATCGTCATGGCCCTGTCCATCTTGGCATAATACTTATCATAATTATTATTATATTTATAATGCTAACGACCAGATTACAAGAAGTAAACAAATGGTAGGTTCTCTGATCTCAAGAAGTAACGGACTGCACTAGACAAACAAACTAGTCAAACCATGGTATTGTAAAATATGTCAAATTACATGTGACCAAGTCATAATGATATCATGCATATCGACCTCATAGGAATAGAGACGTAAATGTATGCAGAAAAGCTGTTGATACAGACTGTAGATTGGAAAGAAATTTAAGAAAGTTAAATCAATGTAATCACTCACCCCTTATTAATGAATAATACACCACTGAACAGGAAAAAACACGTCTGTTCTATACGATATTTTTGAACGTCTCGTTATAGGCACGTATTTTATAATGCTAGCGTGTCCTTTTCTTTTTTCTATGAGTCTTTGTTTTGAAGATATGTGGTGGGGCGGGGAGGGGGCTGTCTTCCAGACGCTCACACTTAATTTTACATTGTCCGGATTTTGCGTAGTTTGAGCAATGAAGGTAGAGTGGATTTGCTCTCATGTAGGTGTGAAGTTTGCGCCCTTCGATAGAGGCGTAATTGCGTGTCAACGGGAAAATGCCATATCAACATTTCCACTTTGATCTTTAGAAATGCACTGGAAATCTTTGAGATGCGCATCATACATTTTAGATAGATAATTTTCAAAGCAAAATTGTGACATGTCGTCTGAAAGTGGTATTATGTCGGGATGAATTTGCTGCTTAAACTGAATATTAATCTTTCCATAAATCTTGAGTTCAAATC
>NC_088361.1:122274711-122289711 GCF_034508935.2 Berghia stephanieae
GACAGATATTTAAAAAAATATGTGTTGGAGACTATTTAAGAAGCTGAGGGCTGTTTTAATCGATTAAAGATTGAAGCTATAATTTTAACGTTACAAAAAGTGTTTTGTTCTTATGGGTCTCAATATAATTGGTTCATAAAATAGAATGTTATTTTGTCACTTTTGAAAAGAAAGCAACAACATAGAGGTGGAGTGAACAGAGTGAACATAAATCCGCCCCCTTGTAAAAAAATAAATATGACCCCCCCCCCCAAAAAAAAAAAACCAAAACAAAACAAAACAAAAACAAAACAAAAACAAAAACAAACAAACAAACAAACAAACAAAACAAAACAAAGCAAACAAACAAAACAACGTAAAACAAACAAAATTTAAAAAAAAAACAACCTCAACAAAAATACCAATTTTTGACAACTTGGATGTTAAAGCTATAGTCATGATGGAATTGAATACAAACTTTGTAAGGCTCAATCAATGTCCGCGTGAAAAATAATAAATAGAAGGTTAATCCAATGTATAATTCATCGGCAACCTTGATGTGAGTGAAAAATCGGCATCCATATGGTACAGTAGCCCATGGTGTCTACCCCGTTTTCTATAGCGTGAAACAGACAATAGCAATTGCCTGTTACCCTTATGATAGGACGATTGTTTATCGTAAAGTACTTTCCGCCAGATCTATTAGACACAGCTACCCCATCACTCTTGGGTGGACCCTTTCAGAAAAATCTCAACTTCACCCGGGGTCCAACTCGGTCCCGTTGTACGTGCTCTACCAATTGAGCTATCGGAATCCCCATATCGTACAGTGCTGGATGGTCATTGAGGTGGTCATCAAGTTCGTTCTTATAGATAGTTCGAAGATGATGTCACTCAGGTCTTTGTTATTGTTATTTGCCATCCGTGTTTATGAGTAATTCTCACTAAACTGTATTAACCAGACTATAAACGATCATGGTTATACACAGTTTTGGTATTGGTCCTTTTATACTTCCGGATGGCAATGTTGTGAACTTCTTAGCCAAGTGCATGCTATCTATAATTTTAGACAAACTTTTAATAAGCCAATTGTTCTGGTAGATTGTTCTATAGATAGTATGCGCTTGGCTGAGAAGCTCACAACATTGCCATCCGGAAGTATAACGGACCAACACACAAAACCGTGTGTATCCATGAACGTTTATAGTCAGGTTAATACATTTCAGTGAGCATTACTCATAAACGCGGATGGCAAAAAACAATAACAAAGACGTGAGTGACGTCATCTTCGAACTATCTATACATCACTAACTTATTGGGGAAAGATTTTGATACAGGCATCTAAACTACGCGTTTGAACAGCTTTAGTGAATGTCTCTCAGTTCATTTGGTGGCGATACAACAAATTATATTCTGTATAATATTCATTAAAAATACATTTTTCCGATAAAAGGTATTATTTCAGTTATCTATACTGTTTCTGATAGGTATCTAAGTAATAAATCCCTTCAAGTTGTGATCATAATATATCATAAGATGAAAAAAGTACCAGTATTCCTAAGATATATTATGAACCAAGCAAAATAATAAAAAAGTTATACCAATAATTTATATAGGTATCACATTTTCACGATTTCAGAATGAATTGTGCGTCTTACAGTCTTTATTTATTCTTCCAGCCGATTTCCATGTTTTAGAGGATACGTCACCTGTAAGACTTCCGTATTACTCATATTACTATTGTCGTAACTACTTCAATTAAAGAAATGATTAACACCTGAGTCGAATCAGATTAAGTTTGTTGCGACTTGTCATTGGGCATGCGAGACAGATTTTTGCAACCATTATCACCTTATTTGGCCTCAACGATCGCTCTACATGTCTCAATTGCAATGCAGAGGTAATAAAAAAGTAATATATGAATATATATATAATATATATATGATATATATATATATATATATATATATATATATATATATATATATATATATTATCTTTAGAAAGTAGAACAATATTTCTTTCTGTTGATATTTCGCATGCCTGTATGGACACAAGTAAGGAGCAGATGAGGACAAACAAGTTACATGTTGTAAACGCACTCCAAATATATCTCAGATATTTATTTCACACAAGCGTTGCTACAAAGCTCACGATCTGAGAGCGTTGTTTCAAAATGTCACAAACCCGTAATTCGACCAAATATGACCACTTTGCATAAAATTGCGCGACTGATAATACTATGGGCACGTTAACTCCAGAACTGGGATCAGAAATGTCGGGCGGCCTTTCGTTTACAGACGAATCGCTTTTTTGAAGTTACTTCCAGAGACAAACGAATTTCTTGCTATCGACGCCTGTTTAATGTTTCAATGACAAAACCATAATTAAAGTTATAAACTCGAGACTATGGATATGTAATGGTGGTGGGAGTGATAATACGCTTCAACAGTCGTAACGTCACTTCCCTCGTAATGACACATGGTAACTTAGTAACTGGCTCTAAACTATTGGAACAATGGCGGACGCCCTTACGAAATATTTCTCCGACGAGCATAAAAGCGTATCCAGAGGAAAAAAAGAACATTATAAATCAGATCATGTTTTGACTTTTACACATTCTGACCACAAGACATATGAAAAGTTCTAGCCAGCATGAAGAATAAAAAAATACAGATTTTCTTTGTTTAGAACCACGATGGCCGCCGTTGCTGGGCGACGTGACATCAGACTATTGAATCCAATTGGATGGTGGTAGAAAAACCGAGCTAATACGTATAAACCATTAACGATTTTATTGACCCATTGGTTGATCCGTTTATTATTCGGAATCAGAATGATCAAATGGTGATATTCCAATTTGATATGGCCCCGGCACAAAGAGCTGGACACACATCCGATTACTTAAATGACTCACATGTAAGGGTGATGAACTACTGACCAACTGTGTCACCTGACACGAATGTCATTGAACATAATATGTTGAATTTTATTAAAGGAAAGTTATTTTTAGAAAATTAAAAGAAAAGCAAAAAAGTTGTACAAACTCAGATGAACTGTTCGATAGATTAAATGCAATTTTGAATGATATACCAGCAGTAACAGCCCATCAGCTGACATCATCGAGGTAAAGAGTTAGATATGGCTTTGATCAGTTGTAACGTGGATAAAATAAAAAATACTGAAGTGCGTCATGTCTACTGATTTCAATTTTGTGTTCGATTTTGCAATATCGATTATCGATTTTTTAATGGTTAGTTTTAAATATCTGCAACTTTTCAACAGTTTACACAAATTCAATAAAATATACACCAAAAGAAAACTAGTTTTGTCTAGTTTCCAAATATGTAAATGTCATTGTATTTGTTAAAAGCAGTATCAAACTATTAGCAGAAACAAACTGTCTAGTTTTTTGTTGTTGTAAAAGACTACATAATTTATTTACTTTGGCGTTCCTTGCCTGCGTTTGTTTACCTTTTTACCTCATCACTTAGATATCATTAGTTGTTACTTTTTCCCTGTAGAATCACTGACTTCCTTCATATCAACCATTACCTTGTAGATGTTGTAGCTTGAGTAAACAACAAATTATAACTGCGTTAAAATTGCAAAATACGTAAAATACGACGGCTCGGGTTCAAACCTTTCCCAGGTCAATAACGTATTTTTATAAGATTTGTTAAATCTATAATGAAGAGAGTAGATGTAATTCAAAGGAATGTCTTAAAACATTGATAAAGTAATCTTACATGGTCTTCGGGCACAAATATGTGTATTCTAAAATATCAGAAAAAAATGGTAGAGTTTGCCTTCATGGCTTTTATGACTTGTTGCTTGGTATCTTTTTAAATTAAAAAAAAAAGAATATTAAACATGGCGCCGGGATGGGATTGTCTCCTCTTGTTTTTTTAAAAATAAAAATTATTCTTTTCCTCTTTTTTGTGCCCGGGGCTTAGCTGACATATTTTGAATATAGATAGACAAACACACGCACACGCACACGCATACACAAACACACACACACACACACACCCATACCCACAACAAGCACTCATATAGCTAGTATGCAGTTAACGCCAATCGGATCTTTGTTATTGCTTTTTGCCATCCGCGTTTATGAGTAATTCTCACTAAACTGTATTATCCTGACTAAAGACGTTCAAGGTTACACAGACTTTTGTGTGTTGGTCCGTTATACTTCTGGATGGCAATGTTGTGAGCTTCTTAGCCAAGCGCATACTATCTATAGATAGTATGAAGTTGACGTCACTCGGGTCTTTGTTATTGCTTTTTCCATCCGCGTTTATGAGAAATTCTCAATAAACTGTATTATCCCGACTATAAACGTCCAAGGCTACACAGGGTCTTATGTGTTGGTCCGTTATACTTCCGGATTGCAATGTTGTGAGTTTCCTAACAAAAGCTAAGCGCATACTATCTATACACATCATAATCTCTCTAAAAAATCAATACACATCACCCACTCCATATACATATATATATATATATATCTGTATATATATATATATATATATATATATATATATATATATATATATATATATATATATATATATATATATATAATACTATATACATATTATATATATATATATATATATATAATATATATATATATATAAAGTTGTTCCAACACTGCAAACTTGATAAACAACAAATACCATAAGAGGATTCTGATTTTCCGCTTTGATTTATTTAGTTAGATTCTGGCTTTATATCATTATTTATTCGAGCAAGAAAGTGTACAAGAGAAATAAATCAGAATGGAAATATTTTACACTCAAAAACACTCATAACTCTGATCTAGCTCTATAAAAAGTGACCGATTTCTTGGAAGATTTTACCACTTATTCATTCTCGTAAAATGTTATAATAAAACAGCCTGGTACAGCTGTATGGCGTTTGCGTTGTAACCTGGAACTTGAGCATTAATATTCAGCAATGTAATTGAGCTTTATAATTAAACATCTATATAGCGCAACATCCTGTAAACCTGCACAAAGCCCTTTACAAGGGGTTCCAAGCAAACAGCAACATTTAACATGTAGGACGGGACATGACGCTTATTAGGCGATAGTACCTTGTTTTTGGACAGAGAAAACGCTGTTAACGGTCAGATACTCATTTTACACCTGAGTACGGTGAGAGAATGTGAGTAAAGAGCCTTTCCTCAGGACTCAACTATGCGCCGAGGGAAGCTCGAACCCAGGACCTTCCGATCCGAAAGCGAGTATCATACCACTAGACTACATAGCCGCACAAAAATGCACAAAGAGCTTTACAAATGGGGTACCTGGCCAATAGCAACACTTATTATTTATGACGGAATATGAAGTCTGTGAGGTGATACCAATTTGTTGTTCTTATTTTTGCAAGACAGAGACAACGCAGTTAAATCAGTTTACACCCGAGTACGGTGAGAGGATATGGTGAGATAATAGCCTATGCTTTATACAATAGACACCCAGATAACCAGTCGTCATTAATGTAAACAATAGCAGTGATTGATAAGCATAGCAAACTCCATAGCTTTTCCTATCGATGGTGTGTGTCTCAGTAATATAGATAGAATGCGCCAAGGCTTGGCCAAGGAGTTCACAACATTGCCATCCGGAAGTATAACGGACCAACACACAAACTCTGTGTAACCATGAACTTTTATAGTCTTGTTAATACAGTTTAGTGAGAACAACTCACAAACGCGGATGGCAAAAACAATAACAAAGGCCTGAGTGACGTCATCTGCATACTATCTATACCCACTGCTCTACCGTTTGATCAATAGAACCAACACAAAAAATTATGTGTAAACTTAAGCGTTTATAATAGTCTTCAACAGTCGTACTGTCACTTCCTTCCTAATGACGTATGGTAACTTAGTAACACTGGCTCTAAACTATCGGAACAATGGCTGACGCCGTATGAAATATTTCCCCGGCGAGCTTAAACGCGTATCCAGAGGTAAAAAACCCCATCAATTTGATCATGTATTGACTTTTACACATTCTGATCACAAGGCATATGAAAAGGGAATGAAAAGTTCTAGCCAGCATGAAGAATAAAAAGTAATGATTTTCTTTGTTTAGAACCAAGATGGCCACCGTTGCCGGGCGCGTGACATCAGACTATTGAATCCAATTTGATTTAGATAATCGTGTGACAACTCATCACCCATAGGCGGTATAAAAACAATAATAATGATCAGAGATAAAGGTAGAGAGAGAGAGAGAGAGAGAGAGAGAGAGAGAGAGAGAGAGAGAGGTCGATTTCATTCACATTATTGTTTATGAACAACCAATCATGCTTGTCCGAGCACGTGTGGAGGTGTGTCACAAAGTCCATGTTTTGATTGGTCAACAATCTACTGAATAATTGTAAGAATGTAGCGAAACTTAGAGACTGAACAATTAGGAGCACTTCTTCGTATTAATACTCTTCAACAGTCGTAACGTCACTTCCTTCCTAATGACGCATGGTAACTTAGTAACTGGCTCTAAACTATCGGAACAATGGCGGACGCCCGTATGAAATATTTCTCCGGCGAGCATAAAAGCGTATCCAGAGGAAAAAAATCCATAAATTTGATCATGTTTTGACTTTTACACATTCTGATCACAATGCAAATGAAAAGTTCTAGCCAGCATGAAGAATAAAAAGTAATGATTTTCTTTGTTTAGAACCAAGATGGCCGCCGTTGCTGTGACATCAGACTACTGAATCCAATTGAAATAGTATTTTTATGCCTTATCAAAAGAAACCAAATTAAATCTACGGAATAAACTTGAGTATATACATAGAGCACTATCCACATGCTCAAGGCTCTTTACAAGGGGTGTCTAGCCAACAGCAACACTAAACATGTAAGACGAGACATGACGCCTGCCAGGCGATATTACAATTCTTTCCGACAGAGACAATGCTGTTAACGGCCAGGTATCCATTTTACACCTGAGTACGGTGACAAAATACAAGTAAAGAGTCATTCCAAGGACTCAACTATACGCCGCTAAAAGCTTGAATCGAAATCATGGTAGTCTTCCAATCCGAAGGCGAGTGTTTTACTACAAGACCAAAGACCGCACACAAAAAAAAAAAAAAAACACAAAAAAAAAAAAAAAAAACACAAAAAAAAAAAAAAAATAAAAAAAATAAAAAATAAATAAATAAAATTATCAAATAAAATTTAATAAACTATTGATACCGTCAACTGGCGTAGCTTTGCCTAAAGGGGACACTTTGCCTCTTGAATTTTGGACCAATATGGGATTGTAAAGTTTTGAGGCAATTATTTCCTTTGTTAAAAATTCAAGTCTTTTAACGGGTGCAATAACTACAAGAAAGCTGAGATGATTCAAAATGTTCCAAATTGGATTCAATAGTCTGATGTCACGCGCCCGGCAACGGCGGCCATCTTGGTTCTAAACAAAGAAAATCATTACTTTTTATTCTTCATACTGGCTAGAACTTTTCATTCCCTTTTCATATGCCTTGTGATCAGAATGTGTAAAAGTCAAAACATGATCAAATTGATGGGTTTTTTTTCCTCTGGATACGCGTTTAAGCTCACCGGAGAAATATTTCATACGGCGTCCGCCATTGTTCCGATAGTTTAGAGCCAGTGTTACTAAGTTACCATGCATCATTAGGAAGGAAGTGACGTTATGACTGTTGAAGACTATTCACAGAGGCAAAGTTTCCCCTTGAGGCAAAGTTACCCTTGTTGACCGGAGAAATATTTCATACGGCGTCCGCCATTGTTCCGATAGTTTAGAGCCAGTGTTACTAAGTTACCATGCGTCATTAGGAAGGAAGTGACGTTATGACTGTTGAAGACTATTCACAGAGGCAAAGTTTCCCCTTGAGGCAAAGTTACCCTTGTTGACTGTACATGGCAATGATTTAATTCTTCTACAACAACTTTAGTCGATTGGGATTTAAATGAAAGTATTTTCACAACATGTAACTTCTTATTATTAAGTTAAGAAAACTATCTTACGGCCAAATCTTCATAACAGTTTATAATGGTTGAATGAATGGATAAAAAGCGATAGTTGTTACTGTGACGAGCGATTTTCACTCGCTCGCACGTCTGCTTCAAAACCCCTTCAATACGCTTCAACAGTCGTAACGTCACTTCCCTCGTAATGACGCATGGTAACTTAGTAACTGGCTCTAAACTATCGGAACAGTGGCGGACGCCCTTATGAAATATTTCTCCGACGAGCATAAAAGAGTATCCAGAGGGAAAAAAAACATTATAAATCTGATCGTGTTTTGATTTTTACACATTCTGATCACAGGACATATGAAAAGTTCTAGCCAGCATGAAGATTAAAAAGTACAGATTTTCTTTGTTTAGAACCACGATGGCCGCCGTTGCTGGGCGACTTGACATCAGACTATTGAATCCAATTGTTTAGTGGACAACAATATTTTCAAAAGGAAATTAACACCTTGAATTAAAACACTTAAAACATGACCAGTTTCTTCTCCAATCAAGACCATTGTCAATATAAAACTGTTCCAGATTTCACTTAAGGGATTATAGGCATGAAATAGTCAAGATATCTGAAACTGACCTTTGTTAACGGATTGCTAATCTCACACCCCGTTATATGCCTAGAGCTTATCTATTCTACACCTACCTGCTCAATACGCTTCAAAAGTCGTAACGTCACTTCCCTCGTAATGACGCATGGTAACTTAGTAACTGGCTCTAAACAATCGGAGTAATGGCGGACGCCTTTATGAAATATTTCTCCGACGAGCATAAAAGCGTATCCAGAGGAAAAAAAAAACATTATAAATCTGATCATGTTTTGAATTTTACATATTCTGATCACAAGACATATGAAACGTTCTAGCCAGCTTGAAGAATGAAAAGTACCGATTTTCTTTGTTTAGAACCACGATGGCCGCCGTTGCTTGGCGACGAGACATCAGACTATTGAATCCAATTGCCTGCAATTGTCTGCATACTCCTGCTAATTATCCTTTCTCCTAAATTCGTTTTTGTTATCTTGTTTGCCCCTAGATGATACCGATTTCAGAAGCTGTGTCACAATTGTCAAAAGGTGTTCTTGTAGGTGACGCAGAAAGGTTAAGCAAACTTGGTTTTAGTAGCCAATTGGATTCAGTAGTCTGATGTCACACGCCCGGCAACGGCGGCCATCTTGGTTCTAAACAAAGAAAATCTTTACTTTTTATTCTTCATGCTGGCGAGAACTTTTCATTCCCTTTTCATATGCCTTGTGATCAGAATGTGTAAAAGTCAAAACATGATCAAATTGATGGGGTTTTTTTCCCTCTGGATACGCTTTTAAGCTCGCCGGAGAAATATTTCATACGGCGTCCGCCATTGTTCCGATAGTTTAGAGCCAGTGTTACTAAGTTACCATACGTCATTAGGAAGGAAGTGACGGTACGACTATTGAATCTTATTGGAATGCTAACTTTGAAAATGACCTGTTTTTTTAAAACCAAAAAAGGAATCTCATGTTGTAAAATTATTAAATATATGCAAAGCCACATCAGTAGCTTTTGTGCTCCAATGCGACTATCTATCACAGCATGGAACAAGAAATAGTTAAAATAATGGACTAATGTTCATGTCTAGAATCGCCACGTTAGCTTAGATTGCCTCTTGTGAAATAGATTTTAAATGTGGGAGATGCGGAAGAATTGAAAGAAGGAAAAGGAGGAAGAGGAGGAGGAGGAGGGGGAAGAAGAAGAAGAAGAAGAAGAAGAAGAAGAAGAAGAAGAAGAAGAAGAAGAAGAAGAAGAAGAAGAAGAAGAAGAGGAGGAGGAGGAGCAGGAGAAAGTAGAAAGTTATAATGGGAGGACGCGGATGGCAAAAAAGCAGGAGGAGAAGGAGGAGGAGGAGGAAGAGTTAGAGGAGGGATAGCAGCAAGAGTGCGAGGGAGAAACAGAGAAGGGAAAGGAACTGATGAGAAGAACAATATCAGGACGACAACGACGACGACGACGATGATGATGATGATGATGATGGTGATGATGATGACGATGATGATGATGATGATGATGATGATGATGATCATGATGATGATGATGATGATGATGATGATGATGCTGATGATGATGATGACAATGTTGAAAACGAAGAAGAAGATAATGTTGAAGAAGAAGTGGGGGAGGAGAAGGGGAAGGAGGAGGAAGAGGAGGAAAAAGATGTTCATCACAAATGCTGGTATACATTATATTGACGTTGATCCCATTTGGCAGGACATTGTTTATAATAAAATGATAGAAACAATCGCCGTGTGTGTGTGTTTATCTACCGCATCCATAAAAATACAGCCTCTGTCAAAAGATGGTTCATGAAACATCTACACTGTGTATAAAGATTTCATTCAGCCATCTGCTTCTCACGCCCCTTTGTTTATTTGAGCCTTGCCCGAGTCTTCAACGTTTTTATGTTTTTCAAATCATATCGCTCATCAGCTCACGTCGGTAGGCCATCAATGCATGGATTATACCATATCAGATTTTCTTAACAATATTTTTTTTCTGGATAATCTGAGTTTTTGTATGCGTTTAAGCATAGGTAATGTGTTAGGAGGAGGAGGAGAACAGAAGAAACTGAGTAATGGAAAAACGTATGCATAATAATAATAATAATAATAATAATAATAATAATAATAATAATAATAATAATAATAATAATATTCTTAGCCAGAGCCTATTAATAGTTTATCATCACTCTTTTTTTATATCCGTTTGCCTGTTTTTCCGTCAATTTTCTTTTTCTTTCATTATCTATATGGATCTTGTTACACTCACTTCTTATGTTTTCCCGTCTCAAACTGAATCTTGGATTTCTGTCTCCGTATAGATAGAATGCGCTTGGCCAAGGAGTTCACAACATTGCCATCCGGAAGTATAACGGACCAACACACAAACTCTGTGTAACCATGAACTTTTATAGTCTGGTTAATACAGTTTAGTGAGAACAACTCACAAACGCGGATGGCAAAAACAATAACAAAGGCCTGAATGACGTCATCTGCATACTATCTATAAAAAGGTGATATACTCCAACCGCACGATGACATCTTAAGAAGCATTTATTTACTTTCGCTTCTAGTGGGCAGTGTGGCTCAGCGGTACGGTCTTCATACCCGAGTTCGATCACCTGCCGCGGCAGCTGTGTGACCTTGAGCAAGTCACCTCGCCCTAGCTCAATTTCGGCGCTCCATCGCGGCTGACGCCTGGGTTATTCCAGTCTTCCCTTGGAATAGATCCTAGAGACAAATTTCCCCTATGGGATGAATAAAGGGAATCTATTATCTATTATAATTGCTAAGAAAGTTTATTTTTTAAATGGCTTTATATAGTAACGTTATCGATATAATGACAAGAGATGAAGTGAGTAGAAAAGTGCCAGAAGACAATAGAGAATAAAAATTTTCGCGGCGGTGGTGGGGTTTGAACCTGCGACCTTATTGGTACGACAACTCCGTGTGAGCTATCCACGAATACAAAAATATTCGTATCAAACTCAGGTCATTTCTAGATAATGAATATGGCGGCTAATTGTATACGTTTCTAGTTGACGGACCAGCATAGGATCTCCTATAGAACATTTATTCATCGTTTCACATTGCAGTAAATGGACAAAGCTATACAACACTGTTAAGACCAGGCATGGAATACGGCTGCTGTCTTTGGGACTCCCAGGTAAAAAACCGAGCCATAAATCAGATAGAAAAAGTCCAAAGGAGGACCTGCATATTGTTGTCCATCAACAGCTATGACGCCTAACAAACATGATGACAGAGAGCCACTGAATAACATTGAAAGAGATAGGGAGAAAACAAAAACTGAAGTTAAGTAGGACAAACCGCCATCCCAATTTAAAAAAAACCCATTAAGAAAACAATAATTTAATAATAATAAAATTTTTTTTATATCTTTTTGTTTATTTTTTTATTTTTTTTAATTTATGTGTTATTACAGGTAAATCCCACTATAATATTTTGTAAGATTTGATAATATGATACTAAGTGACATTTATCTATAACACAATGTCTGTTTGTATAATGCTAGTCTATTATACCCCCATGTAAGATATCAAGAAGAGAGAGAAAGAGAGAGAGAGAGAGAGAGAGAGAGAGAGAGAGAGAGAGAGAGGGAGAGAGAGAGAGAGAGAGAGAGAGAAGGAATATTTATCCGTTAGTACAAATTAACACTCTCTTTACCAGCCATTTTCATCATTTTTCTCAAAACTTCACACCCAACTAACACAAAAATTGATTTTTATCACTCAAACACAATAGCAGTAAATTCTTACGATACATAAGTTCTTAAGCAAAACATGCTCTACAACACACTGTTCATTTTCTTTAAATTTTATAATGTACAAAAGAAATTTGAATAAGAAAACTGTTGGTTATATCGTACCGAATGTGACGAATTTCCTATAGTTGGTAAGGAGAGGAATTATGGAGACATGTAAACCCACTAAAAACCTTGTAAGATTTCATATGGAATCAAATGACATAGATACATCTATAACACAATGTTTGTTCAATACTAGTCTTTTATACCCTCATGCTTTCAAAAAAGAAAATGAGCTTTTAAATAGTGCAATATCCACTAAACGTGCTCAAAGCCAACAGCAACACTTAACATTTAGGACGGGACATGACGCCTGTCAGGCGATATAACATTTTTTCGGACAAAGACAACGCTGTTAACGACCAGGTGCTCATTTTACACCTGAATACGATGAGAGAATGTGAGTTAAGAGCCTTTTCCAAGGACTCAACTATGCGCCGACGAGGCTCGAACCCAGGACTTTCCGATCCGAAAGTGAGTGTCATACCACTAGACATAGCCGCACTTTGAGATGTCATCATCATCATCATCATCATCATCATCATCATCATCATCATCATCATCATCATCATCATCAACAACAACAAAAGCAATACCAACACGACCACTAGCAACAACGACAACAACAACAGCAGCAACAACAACAACAACAGCAGCAGCATCAACAACAACAAAAGCAATACCAACACGACCACTAGCAACAACGACAACAACAACAGCAGCAACAACAACAACAACAAATTGCGACCCATCGCCTCAATAATGTCCCTGATTTCCGATATTGAATTCAAATTGAAAACAGCTTGAATAACAAACTTTAAAAATTAAGTCGTTTGTAGAGTCAACAACATGCACTATTCTTTATGAGGTGGATGGAATCAAATAAAATTATAATAATTGAGATAATTATAACTCAAGAGTTCATTTACAGAATCTGGTTGAACTCGACATAAAACCGTTCCGAGGCGACTAGTCACAATAACTAGAATGAACCAGGAAGTATTCGACATCACTGCATCGGCAAACGAAAACATCTTTCTTCTAAGAACCATTTTCAAATAATACAAAAACAAACAAAAAACTTACAACCTTCATACATTAGGCTGACAACTCTTTACGAGACAAAAATAATGTTGTTGGCAGTTGATACAAAAATACGCATCTTGTGCTAAAATTACAAAAACTTTGTAAAACGGTGCATTATGTAACCCGTCGCTCGATATGGTGTTAAGTGGGATAAGCTTAAAAGCAAAAAAAAAATTTTTTTAAATGTTGAATTAATTTGGTCATAAAGTATAGAAATTGGGATAATTTTGTGTTTATTGAGGACAATGAATGAAGAGTTGTTTTTTTTTTTTTTAAAGACAAAAACTAAAATTTCTGACAAGTTCAACTTTACCAGTGAACTATCATACCCTGGAAAAGCACGTATTAATAAATTTTGCCAGAAAACTCGTCCTTCAAAGATCGATCGATATATTATATGACCATAATCTTGTCGCGATGTCCCGTTTGAGAGTCTTTGACAAGAAGAGAGTCATGTTGTGAGTATTTTAGTAAAACGCATATCTATAACTATAACTTGCCGAATCGTATGGGCAAGAATAATGGGGAAAATTTAGCGAGAAACAGTAAAATACAGCTTTAATAATACAAGAGTCTGTAACTTGATGTAAGAAATCATGAGTCCTCCGTGACCTCTTGTTGCTGTGCCTGTCTAGCTGCTAAATAACAATAACAATAGAAAATAGATGGCATTTGTATAGCGCATTTTCAAAATTATATTATGCTCAATGCGCTTTACATCGGTTGAAAAAAAATACATCTCTTGTGCCACAACCCACAAACCCCCACACGCAAAGTTTTACTTTTATCTTATAGCACGAGTCACGGGTTATTCAATCAACGTAGTTTGTAGAGTCAACATGCACTATTCTTTATGAGGTAGATGGAATCAAATAAAATTATAATAATTGAGATAATTTAGAACTCAAGAGTTCATTAACAGAATCTGGTTCAACCCGACATAAAACCGTTCCGAGGCGACTAGTCACAATAACTAGAATGAACCGGGAAGTATTCGACATCACTGCATCGGAAAACCTTTGAAAATTACGTCATTTATCATATTATATCTTATTTAAACCAATCAAATGAACATTTCATTGGTTCTATTGTTACTCAAAATAAAAACAACAAAAAACAAGACAAGAAAAACAACAACAACAAAAAAAACAAAAAAAAAAAAAACAAAAACAACAACCAAAAACAAAAACAAAACAGTATTTCTTTTTCGCCAGCTTATAAGTACTTGCCTATCACCTGAAGCAATCATTCCCACAGATTCTGAGCAACATTCGCAATGTTAACACATGCGATTGAACAAAAATGCATAGTCGTCAGCTAAGTGTTGTGATGCGTCTCCTTCATCAGTGAGTCAAAATATTGCGATAGGGAGATTAGCGGAAGAGTAGCGTCCCTTGATTGGACGTCACCCATAGTCTGTGACGTCACCGGCGGAAAAGTTATTAGAGAGAGAACGTCATGTTGGTTGTGCGCATGCGTCTCTCGTCCTCGTGATACTGACCCAGTTGTGTGTTTGGCATATTATACTGAAAGTAGCTGTGGGATTAAGAAATGATT
>NC_088361.1:122302211-122314711 GCF_034508935.2 Berghia stephanieae
GTCAGCCACAGTGTAACGCCATGACATGAGTGGTGGTTAATATTATTTCATGAATAAAACAAAATATGGGCTTGAACTGAAATCTTTCGTTTGATTATGATATTCTCCGATATTGAAAATACAATAAGTAAATAATAGTAAATAATGAATTTATATAGCGCCTAAACATCCACGTTAATCGTGCTCTGCGGCCCTTTACATATTAAAAATGTTTTAAAACAACAAAATTAAAAATCACGACACTACATAATAAGCATGAATACAAAAAATAAAATCTAAGCAACATCTATTTCATGAAAATAATCCTCACGGAACAACTCAGTCTTCAGACATTTCCTGAAAGATGATAAATTTTCACAGGACTTTGTCCGAGGACTAAGTGCGTTCCGTGGATCTATGGATGATAAGCCTTTTTTGTTTTTACCGAAAGTGGATTTTGAGGTGGTAACCTTTAGAAGTTTGGGACTGATATGATCTTAAATTTCGAGTGGGTTCATATTTTTTAATCAGTAATACTACAATAGCTGTACTCAATTGACGCGAAACCAAGAGTATTCAATAAAATAAAAAAAAACTCTTAACTGCAGCAATGATGATGCGTGCGACTTACTGGTGCGGATTTTAGGTTTGATGTGTATTTTATTGAGCCGCATAACATAAACAAACCTGAGCATCTATGTAGAGCAATATCCACTAAACGTGTTAAAAGGGCTTTACTACCCCCCCCCCCCCCCCGACACCCGCCTCCAGTAAACAGCAACACTTAACACGAAGCACGAAACATGACGCTCGTTAGGCGATATTAAACTCTTTTTACCGGACAAAGACAACGCTATTAACGACCAGGTACTCCTTTTACATCAGAGTACGGTGAGATAATATGAGTGAGATGCCGTTTCCATGAAACTCAACTCTGCGCTGCTCAATGCCGGACTCGAAACCTGGACCTTTCGGCCCAAAGTCGAGTGTCATACCACTGGACTATATTATAGTCGAGCAGATAAATCGTATATTGTAGTAGTTGATGCTCATAAAATATTCATATTTATTTATTGGATTGCTCTGTGTTTCTCACTGCAGTCTTTCAGACACCGCAACCCAATTACAAGACGACTGGACAAAGTGGTTCAAAAGAGTAAAACTATTTATCCTGAATCGAATCCCAGCGTGTGATTGAAACGCTTTGACCACGCAATAACAATCGGTATTAGTAAACCCAAGGTGCAAAAGATTTGCAGGCCTGACAACCGAATGCTATTATAGGGTTGGATTAACATTGGTGTAAAAGAATTTATTTAGCGTTGGTTTCAGAGTGTTTCCATTAAAAAAATGAACCCCCCAAAAATTTGGGTTGTCAGACCTGCAAATGTTGACCATACCCCTTCGGTTTGGTAGGAAACCTTATTTTACTATAATATTTTTTAAAATATTATAAGGCGTCCCTACATTCTATCCTTTGTTTTTAAAAACCCGCAGGAGTTCAAGCATGTTTTCTTTCTCCCGTTTTACTAAATATAGATTTTGACGCGTATTGCTATAATGACCATTATGGTAGTTACAAATGTCAAATCCTTAAACAATGAAAGCTCAAACTTAGAAAAGCAGTTATGGAAATCTTAAAATTCAAACGCAGAGGAATCTTATAAATCAAGAATTTACAAATTGATATTTTGTACATCATGGAAGCTAATAAAAGAATGTTTTAAATGTAACATCATACAAAATTAAAATATAGACATGTCTCAAGTCATTAATTTCCTCAAAGATAATGTATTTACAATGTATATATTTTACATTTATAAAAAAGACTTCCCTTAAAAGGCCATTATGAAACTTCCATTCTGACAAATCATTTTATTTTTCAATTCAGAGTGGATTATTTGATAAAAACAAAATAGCAGTTAGATGATTTGTCGGAGACTTAACATGAGAAAAATAAGAAAATGGTTTGGCTGATCGTTGTACCATTATGGATAGGACAGGGAAACTTATTTAGCTCAAAACACTAGAAAATGTTCAATCGAGATTGCTATGGGTGGGGAGAAAAGATTTGATTTCATGATGAATATTCATGAAGCCATTGAGAAAAAAAATCTAATAATAAATGTATCAATGATTTTTTAAAACCATATACTCATGTCTGACTATTGAGATATTTTGGGATATAAACCATGATCTTTAGTATTCACAGTATACAATAATGGCGATTTTTATCCCGGTATCATTATTATTTTCATATCACCAGATTTTCTTCGAGTTTCGAAATTATTACGTCTAGTACATTCAATCTAATCCTAGAACAAAAGAGAAAAAAAACACATTCTTTTCAATTCACCTCTGATGCTTATGACCAAACATTGATTGCCTGTCCCCTGGGGAAATGGTATTTTATCTTCTTGAAGAAAAGAGCTATAATCTTGTCTCGGGTATTTGGCAACAAAATTTTATGTCTTTTATTCCATCTCGTTTTCTTTTCGTATTTGTGTAAAAACAGCGAGCGAATGAACAGATAGAGGCGTCGTGATTATTCCTATAGCTTTTTCTTCAATATGGTGCTCTAATCTCTTCTTTGAATAGCTTTCAAACGTGATGCCATCGGTGGTAAAATCCTAAAAGAAATGATAGGTATCATCATTATATGAGAAACTTTTTCACGAAAACGTACATAATATCATGATTTTGTACAAGACAGAACCGCCTTGTTCTTAGTAAGGAAAACACTTTTTAAAACATTTTTGCCAAAACAAAAAGTAAGGTATAAAAGTCGATGGATAAAGAAAACTTCCACTAACTAAAAAAATCTCAAACCAAGGGTTTCAAAAAGGTCTCAGGTTTAGAGTATTTGACGGGTTGAGGTCATTTTGATACTGCGTAATTTAGATCAAAAGTTTTCTTCCCCCCCCCCCCCAAAAAAAAATGTGTTTTGTCAAATTTTTGGCAGAACAGAATCAGGGGGATTTTCCCCGAAATAAAACCTTCCTGTATACTACAGATTGGAATGAATCTTAATATTCGGCTTTCAAAAGAGGTCGTATACAAGAAAATGTATGAATTAATATGAATAGAAAAACGAAAATGAAGACTATGTTATAATATCTCACTCATTAACCTTAGATTTATTGATTGATTTGGAATGTAATGCTTGGAAAATATTGCTCTAAATATATTTTTCGCCAACGATAAGATTATGAAACAAGTTGTGAGTAAAGTGTAAATAAAATAGGTCCTATCCTCAATGTTCCTATAATAATAAGAAAGGATATTATGGTTGTCCTGAAGGTTTATATAAGGCAAGGCAATCAAATGGAAAATTGGTAGAGTTTTTATGTGCTAATTCCTGAGACGACAGGTTTTTTAAAAATCTTTCTATTTAATCCTTATGATCATCATTTTGGCTCTCAAAGGTTATCTTGGTTCGAAATTTTATGTTTCATTTTGATTAAAATATAAAGCTATAATGGCGGGTCGGGTTGTTCTGTTTGGTAATAACGGGATTTAAGTACAAGACAATCATTGGAAAAAAGGAGTTCATCCCAGTTACGAACGTTTGGAACAGAAAATTGTATAGAATGTTTTTTGGATGGCTGCACCAGTTCCTGCGATTAAACACTGCAAATCACAAGATAAACGTATTTATAAACAACAGATATCTTCATATTTTTTCTTTCATATTTGTATCTCTTGCCGATTGCGCTATTGAGTTTCTTTCGCTCGTGTAAAAAGTATTATCTGCATTTTCATGAAAACACAAGATAAATATAAAGTTATCTCTGGAATACCAATACAACTTAGACGTTTATGTTGCAATCAGTTTCCTTGGCACAGTAAACAACAAATGACATGAATTGGTGATTAAATCGGTTAGACATAATCATATACGTAAATAGATTCCGTGTATCTGCTTTCTCTCAATAATATTTTATTGGTGTATGACAGTTAGTTCTCCACCATAAACGCATTTCCACAACACAACGAGACTTTCGTACTCTGATTCCCCAAAGCGTCCTCCTGATTTATCATAAAATATAAACGATCTTCTTCATCTTCATCTTCTTTCTTTCTTTCTTTCTTTCTTTCTTCCTTTCTTTCTTTCTTTCTTTCTTTCTTTCTTTCTTTCTTTCTTTCTTTCTTTCTTTCTTTCTTTCTTTCTTTCTTTCTTTCTTTCTTTCTTTCTTTCTTCTTCTTCTTCTTCTTTTTCTTCTTTCTTCTTCTTCTTCTTCTTCTCTTCTTCTTCTTCTTCTTCTTCTTCTTCTTCTTCTTCTTCTTCTTCTTCTATTATCTACTACTACTACTACTACTACTACTACTACTAACTACTACTACTACTACTACTACTACTACTAACTACTACTACTATTAATACTACTACCACTACTACTACTTATGCTACTACTACTACTACTACTACTACTACTACTACTACTACTACTACTACTACTACTACTACCTCTTCTCATTCATAATGATCTACTATTCTGTCGCAATCCCAAAACCATGTATCTACAATTTTGGTCGCATCTGTTTTAGGTCATTAAATCCTTTGTGAAGACTCCTTTTTTTAAGCCATGTTAAGAGTCCAAATCTGCCGTAACATGAATCTATCATTTTGATAAAAAAAATACTCGTCATTCTAATGGATCGATTAAAATTATAATCTCATCCTAGCAAAAACTATCAAACCTGGGACTTCGCATACAATATGAATTGGACCCGGATAAGTGTCTTCAGAATTAAAATGAAAGCAAATACTGATTTTTAAAGTTTAAAGTTTTGGCAATGTAAGAAAATGTACGGAGTATCTATTCGTCCTTCAGGTCGTATTCTTAAAAAGTGTCTAGCCGACCTTCAGTGCTTATGCAAATGAGGTAGGCGTGCAATACGTAAAGGGCAAGTGACGGAAAGGCCGTTGTTTATATTTGTCACCGTAATGTTATATGTATTAAATTCAAGGTTATTGCCCTCCCATAAATCGCATTGTTATTACAGTGACCTATATATGTCACTGCTTCCGTGGCTTTTTGTGTGCGCCCATGTTATCTATGTAATTAACTGGAATTACAAAACCGGAGTGTTCAGTCCTTCACGTCTTCACTTTTTTAACGACGGTTTAAACGTAAGCATCGTTATGAGTATGAGTAGAAGAAAAGCATATTATTCTCTCTCTCTCTCTCTCTCTCTCTCTCTCTCTCACTCATATTTTCCCCCTTTTATCTCTAATTTCTTCTCTCCCTCCACCTGTCTCTTCCTTTGTATTTTCCTCTCTTTATCTCGCTATCATCCGCTTTCATTTCTTCACGCACTCTCTTTCTCTCTCTCTCTCTCTCTTTCTCTCTCTCTCTCTATCTCTCTCTCTCTCGCTCTGTCTGTCTTTCTTTCCCTCTGTATTTCTCTTACTCTCACATACCTCTCTTCTCTCTCTCTCTCTCTCTCCCTCCCCCCCCCCTCCCCTCTCTCTCTCTGTTTTTCTTTCCCTCCGTATTTCTCTTCTCTCACACTCCTCTCCACTCTACTCTCTCTCTCTCTCCTCTATCTCTCTCTCTCTCTCTCTCTCCTCTCTGTCTTCTTCCCTCGATTTCTCTTCTCTCACATACTCTCTCTCTCTCTCTCTCTCTTTCTCTCTTCCCTCTCGTTTTTTTCCCTCCTTTCTCTCTCCACATACTCTCCTCTCTCTCTCTCTCTCTCTCTCTCTCTCACTCATATTTTCCCCCTTTTATCTCTAATTCTTCTTCTCCCCCCACCTGTCTCTTCCTTTGTATTTTCCTCTCTTTATCTCGCTATCATCCGCTTTCATTTCTTCACACACTCTCTTTCTCTCTCTCTATCTCTCTCTCTCTCTCGCTCTGTCTGTCTTTCTTTCCCTCTGTATTTCTCTTACTCTCACATACTCTCTTCTCTCTCTCTCTCTCTCTCTCTCTCCCTCCCCCCCCCCCCACCTCTCTCTCTCTGTTTTTCTTTCCCTCCGTATTTCTCTTTCTCTCACATTATCTCCTCTCTCTCTCATCTCTCTCTCTCTTTCTCCTCTCTCTTTCTCTCTCTCTCGCTCTCTTCTCGCTCAGTCTGTCTTTCTTTCCCTCTGTATTTCTCTTCTCTCACATCTCTCTTCTCTCCTCCTCCCCCCCCTCACTCTCTCTCTCTCTCTTTCTCTCTCTCTCTCTCTCTCTGTTTTTTCTTTCCCTCCGTATTTCTCTTTCTCTCACATACTCTCCTCTCTCTCTCTCTCTTCTCTCTCTCTCCTCTCTCTCTCTCTCTCTGTCATATTTTTCCCCCTTTTATCTCTAATTTCTTCTCTCCCTCCACCTGTCTCTTCCTTTGTATTTTCCTCTCCTTATCTCGCTATCATCCACTTTCATTTCTTCACACACTCTCTTTCTCTCTCTCTCTCTTTCTCTCTCTCTCTCTCTCTCTCTCGCTCTGTCTGTCTTTCTTTCCCTCTGTATTTCTCTTACTCTCACATACTCTCTCTCCTCTCTCTCCTCTCTCTCTCTCTCTCCCCCCCCCCTCTCTCTCTCTCTCTCTGTTTTTCTTTCCCTCCGTATTTCTCTTTCTCTCACATACACTCCTCTCTCAATCTCTCTCTTTTTCTCTCTCTCTCTCTCTCTCTCTCTCTCGCTCAGTCTATCTTTCTTTCCCTCTGTATTTCTCTTTCTCTCACATACTCTCTTCTCTCTCTCTCCCTCCCCCCCCCCCACTCTCTCTCTGTTTTTCTTTCCCTCCGTATTTCTCTTTCTCTCACATACTCTCCTCTCTCTCTCTTTCTTTCTCTCTCTCTCTCTTCTCTCTTTCTCTCTCTCTCTTCTCTCCTCCTCTCTCTGTCATATTTTCCCCCTTTTATCTCTAATTTCTTCTCTCCCTCCACCTGTCTCTTCCTTTGTATTTTCCTCTCCTTATCTCGCTATCACCCGCTTTCATTTCTTCACTCTCTCTCTCTCTCTCTCTCTCTCTCTCTGTTTTTCCTCTCTGTATTTCTCTTTCTCTCACATACTCTCTTCTCTCTCTCTCTCTCTCTGTCATATTTTCATTTCTTCTATCCCCCCACCTGTCTCTCCCTCTGTATTTTCCTCTCTTTATCTCGCTATCATCCGCTTTCATTTCCTCTCTCTCTCTCTCTCTCTCTCTCTCTCTCTCTCTCGCTCTATCTGTCTTTCCTTCCCTCTGTATTTCTCTTTCTCTCACATACTCTTCTCTCTCTCTCTCTCTCCTCCCTCTCTCTGTCTCTCTCCTCTCTCTCTCTCTCTTCTCTCTTAATATATATATATATATATATATATATATATATATATATCTTCTATTTTCTTCCTATTTTGTTTTCTAAAAACCTTTCTCTCTCTTTATCTATCTCTCAATTTTATTCTCCCCCCCCCCACCCTCCCTCTTTCTTTCTTGACTTCTGTCACATTTCTTTTCTCCTTGTCTCTCATTCTTCTTCCTCTCTCTTTCTCTCTCTCTATGTTTTCCCCCATAAATCTCTTATGTTCCCTTTGTCGGGTTGTCTCTCGCTCCTTTTCTGTCTATTCCTCTATTTTGTCGTCGTCCTCTCTCTCTCTCTCTCTCTCTCCTCTCTCTCTCTCTCTCTTCTTTCATTCATCATGTTAAAAAAATTGAGCTTTTGTATAGCGCAATAGCCACTAAATGTGCTCAAAGCGCTTTACAGGGGGTCCCTGACCAACAGCAACAACATGTAGAACAAAACATGACGCCTGTTAGGCGATATATTTTTTTTTCTGACAACGCTGTCAAATCATTTTACACCTGAGATGAGAAGTGAGTATAGAGCCTTTTCCAAGGACTCAACTATTTTCTTCTTTTTTACTGTCATTGATATGACCTAAATAAATGTGTCGCAATCGCCGTTATATTTGTATCTATGTGTATGTACGTATTTATGTATGTATGTGCGTGTATGTTTTCGTATGTTCTATGTATAATTATGGCACGATTACAGAAGATGTAAACTTGTAGCCTACTAGCCTATATCATTTAAAGAAAAAAAAAAGGAACTGAGAGAGAAAAAAAAACACACAAATACACCAAACCAAAAACATTATGGCAGTAAAGGTTAAGGGCATAAGTCAGACTTTATCTTGTCTGTTTTATACATTTTTAGTATCAAATCTTAAATTGAATCTTCCGCTCAAACTAAGAAAACAAAATAATTTTGCTTGTCAATAATATTGATCAAAATATTAATAACTTCCACTCTTGATTAGCTTTTAAAGTCAGATCTGATCTACGAAATATTTGAAACGGGACATCAACAATATTTCATTCAACTTTTTTTTTCATCTCTTTGTAAAACGAAGTACCACAAGTGTTGGAACGGTCAATTCAGATTTTACAAATTTCCATGAAGTAACCTAATGACACTATAAACGCTCGTAAAATAACCTAGATCCCAGTGGAGGGAACTTCCTTTCGAGACAGCAATACCTGTCTCGGGTTCATCGTAGACACAATTAAATGGGGAGGGTTGGACACGCCAAAGGATTGAACACCCAACTTCCTCCCAACGTCCTCCCACTCTGTACTCTTTCTTTTTCTTTTTCAATGGGGACGATCTACATTAATTTTCCACGTGCTCGAGTCATTGGTCACATTGCAGATGTGCTCAAAATGGCCTCGATAATAAAACGTTCACAGTTCTTGAAATATCCAACGTCACATTATGTTACTTTTCCAGTTTGACCGATGATATGTTTACAACTTTCATAGACAGAGCAGCGTGTTTACTTATATTAAGAAAAGATCAACCGTTAGACAGACCTAATCATGTGACTCAGTTGGACTAAAACTTGATTATGGATCGCTCTCATTTGGATTAAAATCTTAAATCTATGAGAGACCTAGATCAGAGTAGAAATCAGGTATACAGATCAAATTTGGTTTAATTTTAATTTCATATATACGAAAGCTAAATTAATTATGAAAGTATAATCGACAGAATGTGATGTAACAACATGAGACTCGTTTCATTTTTATAAACCTCTTGTAATATCTAACCTTCCACATATCTATATTCAGCCGCTTCATAAAATAATTTTTTCATGAAATACAATGAGATAAAATTAATTTCTGAAATTAGACAAATATACAAACACTCACACACAAACACACTCGCACGCACGCACACACACACACACACACACATACACACACACTTAATTTATTATTATTATTATCAACTTTTTCTGTCCTTTAAATGCTGCTAAAGATAGATATTTAAATAATATTACAAAGTTTAAATCTTTTATCCTCCCCCCCCCCCCTCCTCTCTCTCTCTCTCTCTCTCTCTCTCTCTCCTCTGCACCTACAGAAACCACGCACCCCATCCCCGTTCGTTAAATGCTCTCCCCCTGTGACTGTGACAATGATTAACGATGTTTTAGTTCACGCTCATTATCAAGTCTTGTCAACCGCCCCCCCCCCCCCTTTCTTACCCAAGCTGTATAGTCTACGGTCTATACGATATCTTCTTTTCTTTCTTTTTTCTTTTTTTTAACCTATGGCGGGACGGAGAAAAACAAATTGAAAACATCAAAGCAGCATTGAGTTTTTCAATAATAAATGGGTCACAGTATCCGTTATTCCCCTTCGCAAAAATTATTCGTACGTAAGTCTAAGCCGTCTGTAAATTTTAGAACTGCCAACTTCAACGAATAAAAAAAAATATTCGGAAGTTTGCAATTAAAAAAATTCTGTGATGGTGGTGACCTTGTTACTTGTTATGGTGATGTGGCGATAATGACGCTCTGGGCCCGTTTTTATGAACGTGGACTAGCGCTTTGTCTTTGATTTTAGCCAAGGACTTGAAAAAATCGAATTATATGTGAGCTGACCAAATATTTCCCAGACTAAAATCACGTCACCTTCAGATTAAGTTTGATTAAATTTTAGTCATTTATTGCTGAGGCCGGACTTTAAGCTTAGTCTGAGACTAGTTACTAGGATACGTAATATCGTCGATAAACTATTTTTAGATAGAGAGAGCTTCGATTCGGAAGGAAAATACTTCGGTTACGAATGACAGAGGCAAAAGGTGTCCTGCTGGTATTGTCACTACTTTTTAAAAAATGTAAGATATGCTAGACATTCGAAAGTACAATTTTTTTGTGAGTAAAAACTAGGGAAAAAAACCCGGAATCTAATCGGTTAGCAGGTTGCAAATGAACGGAAACTCGAAGTGGAAGAGTTCGCTTCAAAGAACAACCAAAAAAAAAACAACAAACAAACAAAAAACAAAACAAAAAAAAACAAACGACTAGAAAGTATAGTGGAGACAAAAATTATTCTGTTGGCATGACATTGACTGAAATAATGTGATTCGTCAGAACACATTTTCCGTTGTTTTTTTTTTTTTTTTTTGTTGTTTTTTTTTAAAGTTCAATTTGTTTGATTTTCACTGACACTTTCATTGGCCTAAATTTATAATTGACAGTCGACCATGGCATCATTGTTGTCTGATCAGTCAACAGTCAATATCACGTGATTTCATTAATTACGGCAAAAGTAAGTTCAATTATGAAACGGAACGGAGGTGTTGCTAATTTCTTCTTTGGAAATCTTTTGCGTTGAAAATATCAACGCTTGTGTCTTACTTGCCATTGTGTACTAGAGATCTTGATGTTACAAGCACAAAATAGCTGAATTAGGCACTGTCCTAACAACGCCCACTTCTCGGCAAGAGCCTCGCTAGTCAGAGACTAGAAAACGTTCATGAAATCCCACTTTTTAGTCACCTGTTCCGCCTCGGCTTAAGGCTAGCAAATCATTTACTAGACTAGTAAATAACTAAATCTAGTCTGCTTACATAAAATTGGGCCCTGGTGGTGGTAGTCGATGTTGTGGTGATAGTAGTTAGTAGTGCTAGTGGTGGTGGTAGCAGTGATGATGCTGTTAATTTTGTTGTTTTTGTGATGGTCGTGATTGAAATGATGATGATGGTGATGGTGGTGGTGGTGGTGGTAGTTACAAAGCTGATGCATTGGTGATGTTGATAGTGATAATAAGAATAATGTGGTGGGGACGATAACGACCATAATTTACTTGTAGTGGTGGTGTCAATGATCAAGAAGCTGAAGTGATAACATTGAAGGCAATGGTGACGCTATAGTGTACGCCTGTGATATTGGTATTTAAAATGATTGTTTTCTGGAGTGGTGGTGGCTGACATGATAGTTATGCTTTTGCTAGTGGTGGCAATAGTTGATATGACCATGGTAATGGTAGGTATAATGCTGTGGTAGTGATGTGGATGGGGGTGCTGATACGTATGATATTGTGCAAATGATGGTGGTATCGATTCTGATGGTAATGAGGCTGTTGTAAAAGTGCTTGTGGTAGTGATTATTGTCTGTGATGGTGATGGTTTTTAAATTGATGTGGATCGACGTGCACTTATTTTCAGGTCTGATAACCCATTTCCTTATTGGCTCATTGTTGTAATGGAAATCTAAAAAAAAAGACGCAAAATACTGTCCATTATACAACAATGTTAAACTAGGCTGAAAAGTGGGTTCGGATGTCAGACCTGCGTATTTCTACACGTCGATGGGGATGATTTGTTAACCTACAACGCAGCACAAATCCCTTTCGAAATGGTATTCTGCCATCCCACTATAATACAATAAGTCGAATGCTTGGCAGGTCTGTATCACTGCGTACATAGACACAAGTTAGTATTAGTAATATCTATTGAGTTACAACATTGAGTGGTGATAAGCCAAATTACACATCTGGAATACAACATTTGCATACAAAGTTGTTTGAATACAGAATTATTGAGAAAAATCGTGTATTTTTTCTTGTAACAATTGTTTAAAATATATAAAGCTTATTATGTATATATTTCCGTGTTTTTATTTTTCAAATTTCAACTAAAGTTAGAAATATATTTTTGGCCAGTAATCTTAGCTTTATCAGACGTTAGAGACGTTTCTAATATTGCTGTTGTTATCTATAGACCCCTACCCAGATCAAAATAACAATCCCAACACCCCTGATAACATAACCCATTGTTCTGAGTTTAAGAACATAGGCAAATTATTGTTCTTAGGCCGAACTGGGCTTTTATGTTCTGTATCATCCTATTTCATCCAGTTTCAACCCGTAGACATTTCAAAGCCCAGCCCGTTGACATTCTAACTTCTCGTCAGGGCAAAAGTGTATACCAAATACTTAATAGTATTAGCTAACGAATGAAGTACTGAAAATATTGAGGACATGGTATTAGTGTCCTTTATTAATCTTTAATATATTTGACATCATAAATATAGATTAGATTACATGCAACGTTGTGCTTTCGGCTTTGGAATTAATTTGCGTGTTGTAAAGCGCTAAATTCCATACCGTCTATACCATTACCTCGTTCACTGCCACTAACTCATTGAATTCTCCATGAATTAAATCTACAATTCTGTTATACAGCTCGTCTACTCAAGACGGTACAACTTATAACAAAATTTTCTGAAGTTAAAGGACATGTATCGACATTGTTTAAATAAATG
>NC_088361.1:122319711-122379711 GCF_034508935.2 Berghia stephanieae
TGTCAACCCCCCCCCCCCCTTTTTTTACCCAAGCTGTATTGTCTACGGCCTACGGTCTTACGATATCTTCTTTTCTTTCTTTTTTTTTTAACCTATGGCGGGACGGAGAAAAACAAATTGAGTTTTTCAATAATAAATGGGTCACAGTATCCGTTATTCCCCTTCGCAAAAATTATTCGTACGTAAGTCTAAGCCGTCTGTAAATTTTAGAACTGCCAACTTCAACGAATAAAAAAAAATATTCGGAAGTTTGCAATTAAAAAAATTCTGTGACGGTGGTGACCTTGTTACTTGTTATGGTGATGATGGCGATAATGACGCTCTGGGCCCGTTTTTATGAACGTGGACTTGCGCTTAGTCTTTGATTTTAGCCAAGGACTTGAAAAAATCGAATTATATGTGAGCTGACCAAATATTTCCCAGATAAAAATCACGTCACCTTCAGACTAAGTTTGATTAAGTTTTAGTCATTTATTGCTGAGGCCGGACTTTAAGCTTAGTCTGAGACTAGTTACGAGGATACGTAATATCGTCGATAAACTATTTTTAGATAGAGAGAGCTTCGATTCGGAAGGAAAATACTTCGGTTACGAATGACAGAGGCAAAAGGTGTCCTGCTGGTATTGTCACTACTTTTTAAAAAATGTAAGATATGCTTGACCTTCGAAAGTACAACTTTTTTGTGAGTAAAAACTAGGGAAAAAACCCGGAATCTAATCGGTTGGCAGGTTGCAAATGAACGGAAACTCGAAGTGGAAGGGTTCGCTTCAAAGAACAACCAAAAAAAAAAAAAAAACAAACAAAAACAAAACAAAAAAAACTAACGACTAGAAAGTATAGTGGAGACAAAAATTATTCTGTTGGCATGACATTGACTGAAATAATGTGATTCGTCAGAACACATTTTCCGTTGTTTTTTGTTGTTTTTTTTTTAAGTTCAATTCGTTGATTTTCACTGACACTTTCATTGGCCTAAATTTATAATTGACAGTCGACCATGGGCATCATTGTTGTCTGATCAGTCGACAGTCAATATCACGTGATTTCATTAATCACGGCAAAAGTAAGTTCAATTGTGAAACGGAACGGAGGTGTTGCTAATTTCTTCTTTGGAAATCTTTTGCGTTGAAAATATCAAGGCTGGTGTCTTACTTGCCATTGTGTACTAGAGAGCTTGATGTTACAAGCACAAAATAGCTGAATTAGGCACTGTCCTAACAACGCCCGCTTCTCGCAAGAGCCTCGCTAGTCAGACTAGAAAACGTTCATGAAATCCCACTTTTTAGTTACTTGTTCCGCCTCGGCTTAAGGCTAGCAAATCATTTACTAGACTAGTAAATAACTAAATCTAGTCTGCTTCCATAAAATTGGGCCCTGGTGGGGTAGTCGATGTTGTGGTGATAGTAGTTAGTAGTGCTAGTGGTGGTGGTAGCAGTGATGATGCTGTTAATTTTGTTGTTTTTGTGATGGTCGTGATTGAAATGATGATCCCTGATTGAAATGATGATGATGATGGTGGTGGTGGTGGTGGTAGTTACAAAGCTGATGCATTGGTGATGTTGATAGTGATAATATGAATAATGTGGTGGGGACGATAACGACCATAATTTACTTGTAGTGGTGGTGTCAATGATCAAGAAGCTGAAGTGATAACATTGAAGGCAATGGTGACGCTATAGTGTACGCCTGTGATATTGATATTTAAAATGATTGTTTTCTGGAGTGGTGGTGGCTGACATGATAGTTATGATTTTGCTAGTGGTGGCAATAGTTGATATGACCATGGTAATGGTAGGTATAATGCTGTGGTAGTGATGTTGATGGTGGTGCTGATACGTATGATATTGTGCAAATGATGGTGGTATCGATTCTGATGGTAATGAGGCTGTTGTAAAAGTGCTTGTGGTAGTGATTATTGTCTGTGATGGTGATGGTTTTTAAATTGATGTGGATCGACGTGCACTTATTTTCAGGTCTGATAACCCATTTCCTTATTGGCTCATTGTTGTAATGGAAATCTAAAAAAAAAGACGCAAAATACTGTCCATTATACAACAATGTTAAACTAGGCTGAAAAGTGGGTTCGGATGTCAGACCTGCGTATTTCTACACGTCGATGGGGATGATTTGTTAACCTACAACGCAGCACAAATCCCTTTCGAAATGGTATTCTGCCATCCCACTATAATACAATAAGTCGAATGCTTGGCAGGTCTGTATCACTGCGTACATAGACACAAGTTAGTATTAGTAATATCTATTGAGTTACCACATTGAGTGGTGATAAGCCAAATTACACATCTGGAATACAACATTTGCATACTACAAAGTTGTTTGAATACAGAATTATTGAGAAAAATCGTGTATTTTTTCTTGTAACCATTGTTTAAAATATATAAAGCTTATTATGTATATATTTCCGTGTTTTTATTTTTCAAATTTTAACTTAAGTTAGAAATATATTTTTGGCCAGTAATCTTAGCTTTATCAGACGTTAGAGACGTTTCTAATATTGATGTTGTTATCTATAGACCCCTACCCAGATCAAAATAACAATCCCAACACCCCTGATAACATAACCCATTGTTCTGAGTTTAAGAACATAGGCAAATTATTGTTCTTAGGCCGAACTGGGCTTTTATGTTCTGTATCATCCTATTTCATCCAGTTTCAACCCGTAGACATTTCAAAGCCCAGCCCGTTGACATTCTAACTTCTCGTCAGGGCAAAAGTGATACCAAATACTTAATAGTATTAGCTAACGAATGAAGTACTGAAAATATTGAGGACTTGGTATTAGTGTCCTTTATTAATCTTTAATATATTTGACATCGTAAATGTAGATTAGATTACATGCAACGTTGTGCTTTCGGCTTTGGAATTAATTTGCGTGTTGTAAAGCCGCTAAATTCCATACCGTCTATACCATTACCTCGTTCACTGCCACTAACTCATTGAATTCTCCGTGAATTAAATCTACAATTCTGTTATACAGCTCGTCTACTCAAGACGGTACAACTTATAACAAAATTTTCTGAAGTTAAAGGACATGTATCGACATTGTTCAAATAAATGAAAAATGTTGGCTAAATTCAAGCCAATATTGATGGCCCTCACTGAATTATCAAGATTATAATATTTAAAAAAAACTGCTTCTTAAGAGATACGTTGATGTTATTGGGCTGCTTATATTACTATGACTAATATAATATTTTTGACAATTTTAATACTAGTCATTTAAAACAAATAGTTATTGAGTGTTAAACCACTATCATAGATAGAAAACATGTAATAAAGGCAACCCCCCCCACACACACACACACACACACACATACACAAAAAAAAAAAAATTTTAAAGAAGAAGAAGAAAAAAAAATTACCCCCCCACCACCAAAAAAAGAAAGAAAAAAAAAAAAAAGAAAAGAATACCTGACGAATCTTCCTCTGTGCCCAACCAACCCAAACTTTCGAGCAGGCATTTGAATAGGATACTTGCCAAAAGGAGAACACGATAATAGTTCCTAATAAGGAAACGATCACCATTCTGGAAAAAAAATCCCAGAAGAAAACCAAAATAAACAAAAACAACCCCCCCCCCCAAACAGAAAAAAAAAAACACCCCCCCCCCCACACACACACGCTCAACTGATTATTTGACACACTAACAAAAAATTTAAGACGATACGGATATATCATGTAATTACGTAGAATCGAATCTATCTCAGTACAAACAGAAACGGAATAGTGCCCAGCTGTAGTGTGAAGTACGAATAGTGCAAGCAACACTATTTGTCCTTACGGACGGCAATGGCGGTTGATGCTATTCGACCTTAAGGACGAATAGGGCTACCCATTTATTTTCCACACTTACGAATAGAAATTAACCCCAAGTTTGATGCTTGTGTCAATAAAGTTTTTTTTTTTTTTTAGCAACGATGTCATCCCCAACATTGAGCTTTGAGCTTTTTTATATAGCGCAATATCCACTTAACGTGCTCAAAGCGCTTTACAAGGGGTCCTTGGTAAACAGCAACACGTAATATGTAGGACGAGACATGACGCCTGTTAGGCGATATTACAATTTTTTTTTCGGACAAAAACAACGCTGTAAACGACCAGGCACTCATTTTACATCCGAGTACGGTGAGAGAATGTGAGTAAAGAGCCTTTTCCAAAGACTCAACTATGTGCCGAGCGAGGCTCGAACCAAAGGACCTTCAGATCCGAAAGCGAGTGTCATACCACAAGACCACATAGCCGCACATAATAAAACCGCATTGAGACGATGCTTTACGCATACAGTGGATTCCAAAAATAAAGTGAAGTAGGAAAAAAAACCGAACAGTATAAAAAGAAAGTCAAGAAAATACAGAAAAGATTTAACGATATAGAAAACATGAATAGGCTAATAAGGTTTCATAATAATAAGTATTTTCTCTATCATTACCACTGATATTCTTGGAAATGTAAAGGTTAGTGTCATGAAAGCTTTGGAGAGACAGCTCTTTAAGATAAATAAAATAACATGGCACTCAAGCCGTTATAGATCCACGTATTTGTATAATAAATATAAGACGATAAATGTCATAGAAAACTTTCACCTACTTCACTTATTGCATCGAGCGAGGGAATTGAGTGCACAGTGTTTTGTGATATTTGCAAACCCGTTTATTTCATCATCGAAACCTACCTTCCGGTGTCAGTTTTGGTGTAGATATAATGCGACCAATCGTCTCAAAACGGTACCATGTCGGGGTAGACCTAATAATATAAATACTTTTATTATTATTATTATTATAATTATAATAATAATAATAATAATAATAATAATAATAATAATAATAATAATAATAATAATAATAATAATAATAATAATAATAATAATAATAATAATAGAGCGTACAATGCAATGAATTCATGGCCAAATCAAGGATTCATAGCGTCGATAAAAGCAAATACAGTAAAGTTGTGTCTTGAGATTCATTTTAAAGGGAGGTAAAGACTTGCACTCCCTCAGACCAAGTGGTAGTTCACTCCAAATCTTGGGGCAGAAACTAGCAAACGATCTATCACCAAATTATATTCTTGATCGTTTTTCCGAATTTTTCGTTTGGTCATTACATTATGATCTTAAGTGTAATTTTCAAATTTTCACATGACCACGTGATCTGTGAGATAAACTGGTGCTATACCAGTCAAACACTTATAATCAAGACACGCTGCTTTGTAGAATTAACAAAACCCAAGAATTTTAAGCTTAGCTTACAAAATTTGAGTTAAGATAAATACATCCATTGTGGATAGTGAGTTTTATTTCTGTTGCGGCTATCTGTTCTAGTGGTATGACACTCGCTTTCGGATCGGAAGGTCCTGTTTTTGAGCCTCGCTCGTGCATAGTTGAGCACTTCGAAAAAGCTCTTTACTCACTTTCTCTTACCGAACTCCATGCACAAGATTGATGCGATGTGTCAATCAAAAAAAAAAAAACAAACAAAAAAAACAAACAAACAAAAAAAAAAAAACATCTAAGCCGTCGTCTCTACCAATAGACTCGTAGCAGAGGTAGATATAAATATCTGACCCACCGCCTGAAATCGGTAATATTTTTGGATGATATAGATGCTAAATATATTATTTTTAAAGTCAAAGTTATGAAACCTGGGCTGATTCTCTCCGTTTTTTTAAGAGTGCGGAGTGATGTGTACATATTTGGAGGTCTGATAACCCAATCAGTCTCATTGTTGTAATGGAAATACTCAAACAGACAAAAAACATCGTCCATTACAACAATGTTATATCAGGCACATAACTTTTTTTTTAAATTGAGATTTTATATAGCGCAATATCCATTAAACGTGCTCAAAGCGCTTTACAAGGGGTTCCTGGCCAACGGCAAGATTCAACATTTAGGACGGGACATGACGCCTGTAAGGCGATAATAATTTTTTTTTCGGACAGAGACAACGCTGTTAACGGCCAGGTACTCATTTTACACCTGAGTACGGTGAAAGAATGTGAGTAACGAGCCTTCTCCAAGGACTCAACTATGCGACGAGCGAGGCTCGAACCCAGGACCTTCCGATCCGAAAGCGAATGTCGTACCACTAGACCACATAGCCGCCCGTATTCAGGCACATAATTATGTTCAGTTATCAGACCTGCTGATTTGTACACCTAGGTAGAGATATTTGCCCGCTCCACATTTTTTTCTGAATTCTATGTTCCATTAACCATCTCCTTACCACTTACAGCAAAATCGTCACATTTGTTACCACACAATATACATTTTTTTCTTATTCAGATTTATTTTGTACATCACAGTGGTCTTTGTTTATTTAATAACAACATAAAGTTGTTTTGTAGAGAGATTGTTTGAGTTTAAAAAATCAATTTGTCTGCTGGGTAACCCTGCCATTTTTGGGGGGAAAATACTGAAAATGATCGGTAAGGAGAGAGTTAAGACATCAAATATAACTTCATAAAATGCCAAAAAATAAAATTTCACTTGTCTGGTCCTGGTTACTTTTATTTTAAAATTACTTTTTGGCCTTTTGTTCAATCCGAAAAAATACCGTTTTGGTGATAATTAGTCACATATTTTATAATCCTGTCTGATAAATCCCTTGGGACCTCTCAACGTAGGACTTGACAGCTTATTTCATTACCCTGCTGGGAATGCAGTGTTTACCCATCAAACCTTGGTTTCATATGGCTACAAAGTAAATTGAGCTTTAAATTGAGGTTTATATAGCGCAATATCCACTAAGTGTGCTCAAAGCGCTTTACAAGGGGTACCTGGTCAGCAGCAATATTTTACATTCCTGGGAGAAGGCTCTTTACTCACATGTTCTCACCGTACTCAAGTGTAAAATGAGTTCCTGGCCGCTAACAGCGTTGTCTCTCTGTCCGAAAAAATTGTAATATCGCCTATCAGGCGTCATGTGCCGTCTTACATGTTAAATGCTGCTGTTGGTCAGGGACTCCGTGTAAAGCGATTTGAGCACATTTAGTGGATATTGCGCTATATATAAAAGATCCATTTGTTTAAAAAGCTTACTTTTAGTTGTTACTCAAAAGAAGACATTAAGTATATATGGCTCGGTGGCTCAGCAGTAAAATGTCTCGTCTTGCCACTAAAGTCAAGCGATGTTAAGCGTCATCAGTAGCCGTATGGGTGGCAATGATCGTTGAAAATTTCCGATCCCGTTTTTTGTGTCCTTGAGACGGGCACTTAACACACAATACTCCATTCGACTCAGGTGTCAATTAGTACCTGGCTATTAGCTGTATCGGATATTGAGAGTATTATTACAACAAAAAAGACGCGTAACGTTAAAATACGGTTCCATATTATGGTCTGCTGAGGGAATAAATGAAACATTGGGAAATTTATGGGAAATTTTCTTAATAAATTTCTATATTTATTTACTTTATTGATTTATGACTGGGTGAATTCGACGTCAAATTAATCTCCATTTATGCAACAATTATATATCTAATCTTTCTTTTTTAAATAGGGTTTGGAATCAACTTTGTAACATACAGCCTAAGTTACTTTTTGGCAGCGAACACATCATTGCTTACAAGTCTAAATGTAACTTGTAAACGTTTGAATTATTAAGGTTAATTCTAACATGACATTATCATCTTAAAAAATGGATCATTTTTTAATAGATATGAGCTAGGCCAAAATGATAGGTCCATAATTTGACTTTGGCCTTGAGAAAAACATTAAATTGATTAATAAAATAATAAACAATGTATTTAATGTTTAAACAATTTTTTAGTGTTGACTGATGAAGAAGAGCTTGTTTACCCGAAACGTTTCGTGTTTGGTATTTTGCTGTTTTTTGAAGATCTTGTTACACTAATTTTTGTTTATAAATGACAAAATATGCAAGTTTTTTTTTTAAATAAACAAAAGTTTATATATATATATATTAATATATATATAAAGTAAACATAAATATACGAAAGTAAAAAAAAAAACTCCTGGAATCTAAAGGTAGACCTAAAAGAATTCCAATTTTCTGAACAAAAGACGGAAAAAAGTCTTTTCCGCCGCGACTATAGAATCACCCAGTTGATTGAATGCACGGCTGAGAGGCAGAGGAAAATTGATTATTATTGACATCTTTTATTCTGCATGCTAAAAACAGCAACCGTGAAAAACCGCGAAATGTCAAGTGTGGTGTAACATTAATGGCACACTATAGCTATCACCCGATGACTTTGTTGGTGAATACGCTTCAACAGTCATCACGTCACTTCCCTCGTAAAGACGCATAGTAACTTAGCAACCAGATCTAAATTATCGGAACAATGGCGGACGCCCTTATGAAATATTTCTCCGAAAAGCATAAAAGCGTATCCAGAGGAGAAAAACATTATAAATCTGATCGTGTTTTGACTTTTACACATTCTGATCACAAGACCTATGACATTTTCTAGCCAGCATGAGGAATAAAAAGTACCAAATTTCTTTGTTTAGAACCACGATGGCCACCGTTGCTGGGCGACGTGACATCAGACTATTGAATCCAGGAGCAGATTTTACTTTGTTAATATTCTCATTTATATATTTATATTTTCAACCAGTATAGTATTAACCTATCGTGCCATATTGGAATTTGAAGGATACATTTTCCATACCCTTGAAATATATTGAATTATATTGGCTGTCTTTATATACATTTTTCATACAAGATTAATGATAACATTGATCATGATAACAATGATGATGATGATGATGATGATGAAGAGGAAGATGATGATGATAAATAATAATAATAATAATAATAATAATAATAATAATAATAATAATAATAATAATAATAATAATAATAATAATAATAATAGTGATGATGATGATGATAATGATAAGCTATATTATAAACTACACAAAATCTAATTTTACACAAGTAGACCATGACCTTATTCAAACACGACCAAACTCATAATTACATTTACGTGTGAATGTGTTAAACTTATTTTATTACTGAAGTATTATTATGATTAAATATTATCATATTATTATCTCACATGTTATCTTTTTCCATTAACTAAAAAGCTTGTTAGGGTAGAAATGAATGAACTTTCCATAATTGGGGCCTATCGTCTATAAACAGTATTATTTTGCGCAGGGCCACAATACCAAAGGATAATTCTAAAATTATTATGACCTAAAATAAAATGTTAGTTTTCAAGAAAAAAGAAAAAAGTAGTCCTTCAGAGCCATTGTCACACGGTCTGAGCACGAGTGTGCACGGTTCGGACCCAGACGGCGACACTTATATATATATATATAAAAAAATAACAAAAAGGGGGGTGAGGCTGACTGCCAAAGATTCACAAATTATGAACACAACAAGTCCGAGATTTACGTGTATATGATATGAAGTGTTTATTAATTAACGTAGTGAGCTGGATATAAATGAAATGCATATGATTGAATATAGCAGATGAATCAAGAAGGTATGGTGGATGATGATAATGATGATGATGTTGATGTAATGAATGTTATCAAGATGACGCTTCTGAGTAGAATTATGATATTGATAATATAGTCAGTGATAAAAGGATAAATGTCAAAATAATATTGATGAAACTAATGATTGACAGATATGATGAGTTGGTGATAGAAATGAATGATGTGAATATAAAGCTAAATGATATATGAATAATGATAGAAAAATATGATCATTTAGTTTGTATGACCTCAGGGTCCCCAACTTATCTCCGTCTGTGTGAAGATGATATTCTACATGCTGTAGTTGCCTGTGTGTTATTCCAAGTGTGGGTTATTGATGAGCTAAATGTCCAGATGAATGACACACAGTACCAATGTATTAGGTTCCAGACAATGTCTAATGCAGTTATCAAACAATGGATTGTTTTTCAAATCATGTATAGGTCACAGTAAGTTATTATGTCTATTTTGTAACAGGTTTCAGTTCTTGTTTTTGTTCATTAAGTAATAGGTTTCAGTTCTTGTTACTAAAGGTTATACGTTATAGTCAATGTTCATTGAGGTTACAATGAGTCACATAAAGGTGACTTGATGGTCAGGTAAAGTCACAAAAAAGTTTAAAGAAAGGCCAGATCTCTAGATTTGGGAAAGAAAATGAAAACAATGAAAATCAATTCTTAAAAATATCAACACTAACATAAAACTCAGAATATAACCGGATAAATGACACATCGCAAACTAGCACTGGAAACTCGGGTATCACTATTATCATAAACAATCAATTAAATCAGAAATGCCGATAATCACAACAGAACACAATATTTCAATAGGTTACAAATAACACTGAAATCTCACCAACAGAGCACTACTCAAAAAGAAATTAAACAACATTGATTTCTGTTTGGTAATACTGTCTCACAACAGAGACAGGAGTTAGAAGCCGTGATAGAACGTTACTATGGACTTTCACAACAGAAAATACAAAACGTCCTTCTCCACCACGGACTTACAGCAGAACTGAAGATGAAATTAAAAGTCACTATCTTTACCATCCCTATTCGCATGAATCATGGAAAAAACTCGAGGCGAAATGGGGGTGGGTGTTGTAATTTAATGTTCTTCTCCCCCTAAACATGTTTACCCTTAAATGAATACAAAGCGCGTACGATGGATGGATCGTCACGAAGTCAACCATGGTCTATGGAGACAATGGCCATTCGCAGCTCCGATAACGTCAGGGATTAAATTTGGGATGTCGAAGATCAGACTCAAAGACACGACGGAAATACTACACCGTCACGTTTTTAGAGTGACAAAAGAAATAAATCAAGATAAGGTTGGATGTCCTGAGTCGTGCATACCACAGGTACTTCCATACAGCGCCATAAACGCAAAGGCATTTTCTTACAGCCATTAAGCAAGAGTTTATTTCTGTTTCTATAGCGAGGAACGGGCCCTTTGGATGGGGCGCTTGTCTATCGCAAAGCACTTTCTTCCAGATATAACAAACTCATCTACCCAATGACTGAAGGCACCCATGGTCGACCCCAGTCCCTTTGCGTGAGAGACGAGTGCTCTATTAACCCTGAACCCAGTTTTGAAGAAGCTATGTTATAAGTATACAGTTTTCAACGAATCCTAAGTCTTATATTTTGAATATCATTTATTTCTCTTTTTCAACGTCTAAATCACCCACAGGTCATACCGTTTTGAGACACATAGTCGGGTTTATAATGTATAGATAGTATACGCTTGGCAAAGCAGCTCATGACATTGCCATCCGGAAGTATAACGAACCAACAAACAAAACTGTGTGTATCCATGAACGTTTATAGTCGGGTTAATACAGTTCAGTGAGCATTAATCATAAACGCGGATGGCAAAAAACAATAACAAAGACCTGAGTGACGTCATCTGCATACTATCTATACCCTAAACTAGTCTGGGATGGCAATGTGTTTGTTACCGTAACTGTTTTGACCGCATACCAACTAATCCTAAAATAGCTCATTATGTTTTGTCAATAACCCTCTTGTTTGTTTTGTAATTGGCCTCGTTTTTTAAACAAGGCCGAACTCTAAACATCAAATACTATTTGCTTTATTGAGTCAAGTCTGACACAGTCATGGCCAAATAAAACAAATAGTATGGTCTGGCATTGTGAGACTTATAAATGGCATGTTAATTGGATTCAGTAGTCTCATGTCACGCCCGCCGTCCGACAACGGCGGCCATCTTGGTTCTAAACAAAGAAAATCATTACTTTTTATTCTTCATGCTGGCTATAACTTTTCATATGCCTTCTGATCAGAATGTGTAAAAGTCAAAACATGATCAAATTTATGTTTTTTTTTCTCCTCTGGATACGCTTTTATGCTCGCCGGAGAAATATTTCATAAGGGCGTCCGCCATTGTTCCGATAGTTTAGAGCCAGTGTTTCTAAGTTACCATGCGTCATTAGGAAGGAAGTGACGTTACGACTGTTGAGGAGTATTGTGTTAAGCACTAGGTCGTTGCCTTGGAAACAATGAGGTCAAGGACAAAATAAGTCATTCATATCTTGCAGTCATTTGTAATGAGACGAGATCATAGCATTGCAATTTAAATTACCTACCCACCCCTACCCTCCCTTTTCTATGGTGTTTAACTGGTCGGGTCGAGAACATAGGAACTTTGTTTCCCGCGGAATCGTAGTTGGTTTGGATATTATGACCTTTATAGGATGGGGCCAAATTGGCACAACACGTCTTGGAAGCTGTGTATTGTATAGTCTCTCTCTCTCTCTCTCTCTCTCTCTCTCTCTCTCTCTCTCTCTCTCTCTTGTATTCTCTTTCGCCTTTTTCCTCCCTCCATTCTCTCACTAATCTACAGTTTCTCCCCCTCGACCTCCTTTTAAAGCGCTCTCTCTCTCTCTCTCTCTCTCTCTCTCTCTCTCTCTTTCTCACTTAGTAACTTTATCTTTACCGTCTATTTAAAAAAAAAAAAATTCTCTCAGACCCAGTAACAGAAATCTGGCTGTGCTCATTGGCGTGTCAAAATATCCTGCTGTTCACTCATGTGGAAACTTGATAGGTACGGAAAATTGTGCATGCATTTTACGTTCATTTCCGAATTATCTCAAGCCAGTCTAACTGTAATGTGTGTGAGCAAAAAGATTACAATACCAATAAGAGAAATAGATCGATATATGAATAGATAGGAATTATATATTAATCTAGATAGTATAATAATAATAGTAATAATAATAATAATGATAATAATATAATAATAATAAAATAATAATAATAATAAATAATAATAAATAATAATAATAATAATAATAATAATAATAATAATAATAATGATAATAATAATATTAATAATGATAATTATTATTTATTATTATTATTATTATTATTATTATTATTATTATTATTATTATATTATTATTATATTATTATTATTATTATTATTATTATTATTATTATTATATATCATCATCATCATATTATTATTATTATTATTATTATTTTTATATTATTTATATATTATAATATATATATATATATATATATATATATATATATATATATCCAGATATACGTAGGTAGATTGGTAATAATATATCATTATTATATAGATAGGTCGATATATGGTAGGCATAATATAGGTAAATGGGTAAGAAGATAGATGGATTGATAGATCAATAGACAAGTAGGGTAATGTGGTCGAACATTTTATCTTAGAGATGCCAGATTTGCCACCATGACCATCGTATTAGCCACAGTTACCTGCCCCTTTTCACGTCAATTCCTCCAGTGACCCCAAACACTCGACTCCTGCTTACAGCCAGACAAAACTAATCCCCACGAGAGGATTTGCCCCTCATCCTGAACTATGGCTTCTGTGAGCTCAAACGTTATGACTTCACAGTCACACCCTAGCCTTCTTAAACCCATATTCTGACACTGGCCCTAGCCTTCATAAACATAATATAAGCCTGACAGAAGGACGCGTCTTTGATATCATTTATAGATTAGTGAACCGCCTTGTGGATTGTTAGTAGTACTCAATGAAATCATTGATTCCATTGGTTGAACTAATGAATGGGGAGCACGATTCTCTTTATTTTGGTAGTCTGGTCTTGTATTTTGACATCAGTGTCAGGCTAATAATTGACGAAGGCTACGCACTGACCCAGGCTACTGGTTGACGAAGGCTACGCACTGACCCTAAAAGTTACACTACAATACAAGGAGAGAAACCTACCAACAACAGAAAGTGACTAGTATGTTGTATTTAATATCTCAACTAATGAAATCTTTGTTTTCTTGAGCAACAGTAACAACTCATTTTTCACTTTATTTTGATGAAAGACGCATTGAATCATGACGTAATTTTTTTTTTGGAAAGTTCCAGGCTGTAAGCTAATGACAGTTATTATCACAACTACTTTTACATACGTGTACTTATTTGCAAATCTGATAACCCATATGGGTTCATTGTTGAAATAGAAATATTCTCAAACCAATGCAAAGTATTTTCCATAACTATAGATTTCATAAAATAATAAAAATCCTTACTCTCGTGATTAAAAGAAAAAAAAACTTTTATAAGGGGAATATCCCCCTAAACGTGCTCAAAGCGCCTTACCATCAAAACGCCTAGCCATCAGACCTACTTGAAATGTAGGACGAGACATGACGCCTGTTAGGCGATAATACAATATTTTTCGGACAGAGACAACGTTGTTAACGGCCAGGAATTCATTTTACACCTAAGTACCGGGAGAGAATGTAAGTAAAGAGCTTGCCTTTTCCAAGGTCTCAAATATGCGCCGACCAACAAGATGCAGGAATGCTGTGGTTTTCCCAATCCCGTGATGAGATCCATAGAGATTCAACTTCAGTGTAGTCCTCTCAGGCACTCCTGCATAACACGTGGCATCCTGCTTCCTCTCCCCGTAGTCACAAATGTCTGTTTCTCCAACCTTTGAACATATGGTGCCGGAGAAGGTTATGCCGACAACGAAGTCTCAAAGAGTTTCATTTCCAAAAACTTCAAAACACCAAAAATCTCCTAATTATAATCATTTTGACTTTTTAATCAAATTTTCACATTGAGATCATTCTATTATGATTTAGAGGGGATGGGTCACGTGTTATTATGTCTGTTACAATAGACACATAAAATACACAATGTTAAAGACACATGGAATACAGAAGTGTCCACAACTTTACAGTTAAATGTAAGGGATTGCTTCAAAACCAAAGCAACTGAGCCTTAATGTTTACACTCCATTCCACCCAATAAATTATAATTCACGCTTGTTTCTTCACGTTACTGCTTTATTTAGCCAGGCGTGGTTAACGTTGTGATAATTAGTATTTCTTAGATGGACACCCAAAACTATTGATGTCCGCCTGACTGGGCTCTGAAATTCATCATAACCACCATCATTATTTTTTATGTAGATCAGACAGGTAGATATAAGTCTGACCTATTCCTGAGTCTGTCTGCTTATAATATATGGAAAAGGAGTGGTAGTTGTAGTAGTAGTAGTAGTAGTAGTAGTAGTAGTAGTAGTAGTAGTAGTAGTAGTAGTAGTAGTAGTAGTAGTAGTAGTAGTAGTAGTAGTCGTAATAGAAGAAGAAGAAGAAGAAGAAGAAGAAGAAGAAGAAGAAGAAGAAGAAGAAGAAGAAGAAGAAGAAAAAGAGAAGAAGAAGAAGAGAAGAAGAAGAAGAAGAAGAAGAAGAAGAAGAAGAAGAAGAAGAAGAAGAAGAAGAAGAAGAAGAAGAAGAAGAAGAAGAAGAAGAAGAAGAAGAAGAAGGAGTAGGAGAAGGAGGAGGAGGAGGAGGAGGAAAGAGCATTTTCCAAGGACCCAACTATATGCGCGACTCAGAGCGGGATTCGAACCTTATTAGAGGTCGACTGGAAACGACACGCCATTCATCCCGGACGAGAACCAGTCTTTTGCCTTTTTCACTTTTCATAGTTCTAGAGGACTACCAAATTAATATATTTACTGCGGCGGTCAAGAGTTCAGAAGAAGATTTTTAAGACAAAAAGAACAATATCCAAATAATGTTCAAAGTCAACATAAATACTTAATATAAAATTATAGGACGAGACATGACGCCTGAAAGGCATTCTTATAAATTTTTTTAGACAGAGGCTTTGCTATTGTTATTTTTAAACAGTAGTGACATTATAGTGTGGTTCTTGAGACATATTATGCTGAAAATATCCCGGACAGAAAGAAAATGAAACGAAAAGGTACTGGAGGAGGCAGAATACAAAAGAACTCGTTATTTTGTTGTTGTTGCCAGAATAAGATGAAGACAGGCCAGGTTTTTTTTGCCATATGATGAGAAAAGAAGGGACTGAGAAGCTGGTGACATGAGGACTGAGATGTGATAAGCGAGCAGCTGGAAGATAGAGTATGAAATTGGTGGACAACATTAGAAACTGGACAAAAGGAAGAAGTAATGTGCGGCTATGTGGTCTAGTGGAATGAAACTCTCTTTCGGATCGGAAGGTCCTGGATTCGAGCCTCCCTCGGCGCATAGTTCAGTCCTTGAAAAAGGCTCTTTACTCACATCCTCTCATCGTACTCGAGTGTAAAATGAGTACCTGGCCGTTAACAGCGTTATCTCTGTCCGAACAATATATTTATATCGCCTAACAGGCGTCATGCCACGTCCTACATGTTAAGTGTTGCTGTTGGCCAGGGACCCTTTGTAAAGCGCTTTGAGCACGTTTAGTGGATATTGCACTATCTAAAAGCTGATTATTTAAAATGTGGAAACCACCAAAAAGGCACGATGGCCCACGCTTAGAACCAGATGATGATGGCATTATGCGACTAAAGAGTAGTAGTAGTACTAAAGACTTAAGAGCCGCTCATTGTAGGACTCGGACTCAAACCGGGGACCTACAGACCAGAGATCAGTCGCATCGCAGGACTGCAAATCCCCACACTACATCATTCTCACAAAAAATACGTGTGAAAAGGTTTTAACAAAGGTACTTCTTTTTTCAACAGGAATAAGTGAGTGTTTAACTGAATTGCACGCTATTTAGGAAACTCTATATCCAAGATCACAAGGTTTACAAAAACTATGGATTTCCTCTAACGCCGATGGCATGAGCGTTATCTCGTGTCATATGCTTTTGTAACGCTAAATAAACCTGAACACTGAATAAAATTAAACGCTAAATAAACCTGATTTATTATATAATATCTAGTGCAATACCCATTGTGATCTTAGTATTTTACAGGGAGTCTCAGCCAACAGAAACACTGAAATGAAATAAACAAACTAAAATCGCGATGGGACAATAAATATAGGGTGGAGTCACGACACCCATTCATTGAGACTTGTTGGTATGTATCTGTTAATCTTGTATCAATTTGCCATCACTGACAAAGATTTATATACTTGTGGTTGACGTGATTTTTTGTTGTTGTTGTTGTTTTTTTTTTGTGTGTGTTTGTTTTGGGTTGTTTTTCTTTCGTTTTTTTAAATTTTTGCTTCTGTTCGTTTAATGTTTTTTTTTCTAGCCAGAGAACTTACCACATCTCACAAGACTTTACCTGTCGTACAGAGTATAGATAGTATGCACTTGGCTAAGAAGTTCACAACATTGCCATCCGGAAGTAAAACTGGCCAACACACAAAACTGTGTGTAACCTTGAATGTATATAGTCTGGTTAATACAGTTTAGTGAGAAGTACTCGTAAACGCGGATGGCAAAAAACAATAACAAAGACATGAGTGACGTCATCTTCGAACTATCTATAAGCGGATAAATCAACAACCCCGTGGTGCAATGTTTACAACTATTTTTATACTTTTTTTATCATGATATCCCATCAGAGAAGGATTTTAAAGTTAGGTCATTTTAGAGTGATGGCAATGATTTGGTTTAAGTGTCTTTAAACAGAAACCTATTCTGAGAACAAATACGTTGTCACCGTTAAGAAGATTAAAAATGCCGAGTTATCTGACATAGAAAGGTCTAGAATAAAGTCACGAATTATGAAAAAGGTCAATGATGTGATCTATTATAAGTCTGTATGGATAGAAGGGTGAAACGCTCACCAGGTCAGGTTTGTCTGCCAAACCAAGTGTAGCCAACATCAAACGTATGTACATATTATAATCATAAAAGGATTACAGACCATTATGAGGAATTTGTTGAGAACCATCTTTCTGGCTGTCTATGACAAAACAAAACAAACAACAACAAAAAAAACAACAAAAAACAAACAAACAAAAAACAAAACAAAGAGGGCATAAAACCAAATGCATACATTAAATTATGCAAGTCAAATGTCTGCGGTCAATCGAATCGACTCACTAAACGGTGTTAATGTCATGGAGAACATAATACTTGAAATGGAAATTTAAGCTGAACTTTACAATTTGAGTTACGATAAATAAATGAGGGGGTCGAGATCAAAAGGTGCTAAGTCAGATTCAGATAGAAAATAAGTTCAACCCCCCCAAGCAATCTATTTATTGGACAAACTTAAAAATCCCCAGAAAAAAAAGTCGACGATTCTATACACTTTGGATATTGTTCTAAGATGAAAGCTAGATACGTATTTTCTTCTTTAAACCAATAAATAAACAACACGAAAATTCCGTTTTCTCTGAATAATGAAAATGCCACATAGCACCAGTTGATCCTGACTCCCTAAATACCTCCATTGGAGAGATTTGTGAGTTTTCTTTCTTTAAAGATCTGAAAAAGTGTGAATGAAAAAGTGCAAGAAAAGGGGAGATGGAAAAATGCAAGGAAAAAAAAGAACATCTCGATAATTAGCCTGCCTTGAGAATTGCAGGGATGGTTTTCTCTTTTTACTTGTATTTTTCTTTCTACTCTATCTGGTACTATATCATAACACTTATACAGATCTTTATCTTATATCAGTGGCCTAATTTAAATTTTATTTCTTTCACGACGGAAAACGTCAAATTCCTAATTCTGATCATTTTTACTATCTATAACGTTAATCTTCTTCATCTAGTTTATTCCAACACATAATACCATATTGAAGCCGTAGGTCATAGATTTCCTTGGTCAATATGGCTCTTGGAAAAGGATGATAGTTGTGGATATTTGTAAAATAACAAGAAGGGTGTTGAACAGACTGACTGTCGTACTCCAAAGAAGAACAAGACGTATTAAAAAAAATTCCCATAAAACTCGATAAATAAAAATGATCCTCATTTTGGAAAAAGAAACCCTCTGAAATCTTGGACTTAATTCCATATGATTCTATAGTACGGTAGCAAAGGTAATGGGTGATTGTTCAAATAAAAATCCTTATTGATTAGGCAAAATGAATCTGTATACAGCACATCTAATCTATAATATAATATAATATAATATAATATAATATAATATAATATAATATAATATAATATATATATAATATATATAATATAATATAATATAATATAATATAATATAATATAATATAATATATATATATATATAATATAATATAATATAATATAATATAATATAATATAATAATAATATAATATAAAAAATAAATATAATATAATATAATATAATATAATATAATATAAATAATATATATAATATAATATAATATAATATAATATAATATAATATAATATAATATAATATAATATATATAATATAATATAATAATATAATATAATATAATATAATATAATATAATATAATAATATATAATATAATATAATATAATATAATATAATTATAATATAATATAATATAATATAATATAATATAATATAATATAATATAATATAATATAATATAATATAATATAATATAATATAATATAATATAATATAATATAATATAATATAATATATATAATAAATATAATAAATATAATATAATATAATATAATATAATATAATATAATATAATATAATATAATATAATATAATATAATATAATAGATTTGATATATTATAGCAGCTATCATATTCAAAAGTCCCTCTTATTATTTTATTTTTAGTTACACTAAATCGGTTAACGTAATAAAAAAAATAAAAAATCGAAGTCTGTATACGTATAAGAATAATTGAATCAAAATAAGAAATAATAATCTGGAAACTGATATATGATAGAACTGTAATACATAATCCATTGCAACATTGTGGATTGTTTCAGAATGAACCAGACTGAGAAAACTCAGTTTAAATTAGAATGAGAAGAATTCGGAAATTCAATTGGTTTTGTAAGCACCTTATGAAACGACATTTGTTCGCAATTTGAGCATTGATTTATTTAAACTCAAATGTCATTAGCTAAGACTAAATATAATTTTACCGCATCAGATTCATCCCGACATAACACCTTTTTGTTACGATTGGTCACATATGAGACATGTGTGCCAAAAGGTCGTTGTTTGAACATTCATCACAAAAAAATACTCCAAAACTAAATTATTTTCAAGAACAAATTATTTAGTTTTCGTCAGTTTCTCTGGGTTAATTAAAAAAAAAGATAAATCACAAACTGACGCCTGGGATAAAAAAAAATTTGTTGCAGTTTTTTTTTAAGTTTCGAAAGAGTAAGGGGAATCCACACTATTTTGATGCCTTTAAAGCTATCTCTAGTATTTTTCGGAAATTCAATTGGTTTTGTAACCAGCTTATGAAACGAAATTTATTCACAATGTGAGCATTTATTTTATTGGTGCTAGATCGTCAGTTTTTGATCTAACTTTTAATTACTTAACCAAAATAAGCCGATGGAAACAAATTTTGTTAGTAGTTTTAAAAAAATATTTTTTTTAGAATTGAAGTATCTTTGTGGCGATTACCACGAAAACGACATTTTGGCACAACCACATAATATAGGGGGACTATATTGTTTTAGATGGAATAGAATAATGATTTATCATTATTATTATCCATTATTTTAGGGAAAACCCTATTTTTAATCCCATTTGTCAGGTGTGATTTATCTTTTATTATTCAACCCAGAGAAAGTGACGAAAACAAAATTTGATCCTTAAAATAATTTAAATTGGGAGTATTCTTGATAGCAAAACTATCATTAGGCATTCTTATCAACATCATTATCATCAGCATCATCATCATTTAGTATTTACATATTATCTGTTGACTTTATTTAGCGTATTAAAACCCTTTGATGTCCTCCTTTTAACTTGCAGATGCTTAAATAACCACCCCTATTATGATATTTCATATTTCAGAGTAAACGCACACAAAGACGAACTACAAACACAATTTCATCCACATGTTATTCAAAAATAACACGAACTTCTAAAGAATTTTCGTATTCAATGAAGTTCCAGATACCCTTTATTTTATCAGGAGGTCGTCGCAGATGTTCACATCTGTTAACGTTTTGCTTTATTTTACCGTCAAGAGTGTATTTTCTACCTCCCTAAACTGCAAAGGAACATCGTCTGTTTCGTTTCCATTCTCACCTTGCTGCAACACATATTGTCATGAAGCCTGGTGTTCATTGAAACTTTACTTGAAACCCACAATGTAAACTTTTGAAAAGAAACATATTTTACGGCTTTCTCGCCATACCTTTCACATAAATTATATTGTGACAAGCTGAGGTGAGTAAAGATTACAAATATTCTTGTGAGTTATCTGAACTCATCTGTCAACAATGAATAACGCTTATTGTGTTTAAATCTTGCCCCCTTTGTAAGATGAGTGTTAACAGCGTGTTTCTGTTTAGTTCAAATCGTAAAAATCAGCTAAGATTATCGTCTTGTGTGGTGGCGTTCAAAGTTCAAGGCCAAAGTCCCTGCTGACTCAACTTCTGTAAGAGCCAGATAATTTTTTAAAAAGAATTCTGACTGAATAACAAAATATTGATATAATTAATATATTTGAATTTTAAATATCCATACATTACCGACCTTTCTGAAACTGGTATGCTGCTGAATTTCTAGCTGGCCCTTGGATAAGATGCTTATTTTATCTGTTAGGTAGTATAATATTATGTCGGATCAAATATTATTAGATACAAGTAGCTACACAGTGAGTGCGATGTGAGAGGAGTTGTACCGATAATTCCATGATGATTCCATGATGATTCCATGATGATGATGATGATGATGATGATGATGATGATGATGATGATGATGATAATAACAACGACGACGATGATGATGATTATGATGATGATGATATATAATGTGATGATGATGATGATGATGATGATGATGATGATGATGATGATGATGGTGACAATGATGACGATGATGAGGATGATGATGATGATGATGAGGATGATGATGATGATGATGATGATGATGATGATGATGATGATAATGACAATGATGACGATGATGATGAAGATGATGATGATGATGATGATGATGATGAGGATGATGATGATGCCGATGATGACAATGGTGACGATGATGATGATGATGATGATGATGATGATGATGATGATGATGATGATGATGATGATGATGGTGATGATGATGATGATGATGATTATGCTGATGATTATGATGAAGATGATGATCAAACATTCCATGAAGGAACATAGGACAATTGATCACACAGGTGTTTAGAATTAACCAGGACCATCCATATTATCCAAGTGAGCAATTTTGGCGATTATTTATCTTACTTAAGGAAAAAAAAACTATTGGCGCCTGAACTGTAGCTCGAATTCGGGACTCCGTGTGAATACATTGTCATGTCCCCTTAACAAATTATGTATGCCCAATATCATTACTCGGATTTAAACAAAGGTAATTTAGACTATTAACCTGAAGACACTTGAGCTAATCGTTCCTGTTTGTCTCACGCGTCAGAATCCTTCTGTGCAAATTTTCTGGTATTCCAAAAAGAACAACAACAAACAAAAAAAACAACAAACAACAAACAAACAAAAAACAAAAACAAAAACAAAACAAAAACAAAACACGTATTAAACATTTTGACCAGAAAATTCTTCCTCTTAATATCGATCTATTGAAATTCAGGAAATTTCAGGTTTGAGAATTTTTGACAAGTTGAGGGTCACTTTAAGCGAGTGATATTTGAAGGACGAGTTTTCTGGCCAAAATCGAAATACATGATTCTACAGAAATGGCTTCTTGGCTCAAAATGACTGCGTGCTATACCACAAACGCCAATAAAATATAGTCATATAAAAACATTCTGGCATACCCAACACGCATTTCATTTTACCATTGTTTTTACTTTTGATTTTGTTTTCGAGAGAAAACATTTCCTTCAAGAATCTATCAAATCATATAATTAATTTGTTAAAATTTCTAGGAAGCCTCAAACCAAAGCCTTCTTAAAAAAAATATTGTCCCAGGTTTGAGACATTTGACAATATTTTCAAAGTGTGGGTCATCTTATTCGATCGATCGATATTCGAACCAAGAGATTTCTGGCCAAATCTAATTTTCTAAAACTTGTTTTGTCGAAGTATGTCAGTATGGCAGTGTATACATTATTATCCAATTAACCTGTTAATAACTGCCGTACACTGGGGAAAAAACACGTTTTAGAAATTTTAGCCAGAAAACTCGTCCTACAAAAATCGATCGATTTAAATGATCTTGGCAAAAACTCTTAAACCATGGACTTAACTAAGTCCCAGGTTTGAGAGTTTTTAACATTTAAATCAATCAATTACTCGAGGACGAGTTTTCTGTTCAAATTTTTAAATACGCATTTTTCCAGATTACGGCAGTTCATTGGTTAAGAACACCCCTGTTGAAAAAAAAAGAAGGATAGATATGTATGACTTTATTTATGCAACACCTATAAAAATAAACGCAAACCTTTCTGGCATATTTCACGATAAGATAAACGAATTGTTTCGAATTTCATCACCGCGAACCGTATCCGCTAAGTGGAAGATGTAAGAGGATTGAAATAAGTGGAGAAAAAATTGGGTTTTAAATATTTAGGTCGAAGCAAAATATCTATAATATTAAAAAGCTGCACTGCAACTTGCAATGTAAAAAAATCCTTGTTATTTTAACAGAGTACTCGCTGCTCTGCAGAACAAGGAGAAGAAGCAGTAGGAGGAGGAGGAGGAAAAGGAATAAAAACGGAATATTAAAAGTAATGGTTATGGTGTACATAGAGACACACAGACACCCCCCCCCCCCCCCCCACACAAACAATGAGAGAGATACAGATAGATATAGATTGAGATGGTCAATGTACAGATGACTTTCCAATGGATCAGTACCTTGTCGTGGTTGGAGAGCTTGCGTGACTCAATCATCCGAAGAGCTACGTCGGCGGGAGATTAATCTCCTGACAAGGTCACCCATGCCAAATATGTCAACTGTGAGAAGCCAGACTACAATTTATCCCATTGGAACATAGGTATAAGACAACTGTCGAGTCAGAACCCAGAAGAGCTCATGACGTGAGTGGGGGTTGAAATGGACTGACTTATTATCCTTATAGAAAATGAATAGGATAAGAAACAACCTATGTTCCAACTTCGGGTAGATAGAGTTCTCAAGCGAGGGATAGCAATCAATTTAGGAGAAGGTCACTCCAAAATTAAACCAAGGGTAGGAAGGACTCTATAGCTCGGGAGAACAACCTGCTTAGGAGAAGGACACTCCTAAAAAAACACCCAAAGGTGGCCTTGACTCATTAGCTCGGGAGAGCAACAAGCCTAGGAGTGAATCTCCAAAATAAATCCTGGTCGTCCAAGTCTGGGGGTTTGAATTGAGCCAACAACCCGATAAAATAAAAAAGGCAAAGTTACAGAAACAGCAACGACACTTAAAACCAGCACGGTCGAGGAAGCATACTCCTTTTTGGGGTCATGGACGTGGACTGGCGAAAACCTTTAGGAAGCCAGTAGTACACAGAGGACTCTTCTGATGACCAAGACCAAAACCGGGATTGGGACCTGGGAACATCAGAACCCTATACGAGTCGGCCAAGAGTGCTCGAGTGAGTAGAGAGATGCATAGATACAATCTAAAGATACTGGTCATGTGTGAGACAAGATGGACAGGAACAGGCCGTTCAATACTAACACGTGAAGACACCATACTCTTCTCCGGACAGGAGGAAGGTCAACCACATATGCAAGGAGTGGCATTGCTGATGACCCAAACACAATGTTATCTTGGGAATCCAGAATTTTTACTGCGTGATTTAACTCAAACGGAAGAAAAGTCACCGTTTTACAATGTTATGCACCCACAAATGTTCCAGATACAGAGGACAAAGAGGATTTCTACGAACAACTTCAAGCAACTATGGGCAAAATGCCAAAAAGAGACCTTAAGATTGTCATGGGAGACTGAAATGCAAAAGTGGGACATGGCAACACAAACAGAGAACTCATGGGAAAACATGGTGTGGGGGAAGCAAATGAAAACGGTGATCGCTTCGTTGATCTTTTGTGCGATCAATAATAATAATAATAATAATAATAATAATAATAATAATAATAATAATAATAATAATAATAATAATAATAATAATAATAATAATACTGAAAACGTATATAGTGCTATAACTCCGAGACACCAGACTCTAAGCGCTTATCAATGACTTGATAATAAGAAGGACCATATTTCTACATAAGCCGATTCACAAGGCCACATGGACATCGCCTGACAGAAAGACAGAGAATCAGATAGACCATTTTACCATCCATATAAAGTGGAGGAGGAGCTTATAGGATGTGAGAATAAAGCGCGGAGCTGATGCAGCATCAGACGATCGACTGGTAGTAGAAATACTTTAGATCAAATTGAAGGCTTACAAGGACAGGGCAGAGAGACCATCACATTAGTTTAATGTACACAGTCTAATGGAGGCAGAGACACCATTAAAAAAGTTAAAAATCGAATCGAGGAACAAATTTAGCATCTGTACACGAGGAGATAGTTGATGACCACTGGCATAATCTGCAAGATGCATAGAACACAAAATGTAAATATGTTCTTGGAAAAAAGACGAAAAAGCAAAAAGACTGGCTAACCAGATAGACATGGAGCCTTATAGAGCAGAAGAAAAAGTTGAAAGACCAATTGAACCAATTTCAGGTTGAAAGGGACAAAAAAGATATTCCACCACAAATAGACCTCCTTGATATCAACATCAACCCACCAACCAAAATAGAGATTGCCAAAGCCATAAAGATCCTCAAACAAGGCAAAGCAGCAAGGCAAGATTGAATTCCACCTGAAGTACTAAATGCAGACATCCAGACATCAACTGGCATGTTATACCCACTTCTGAACAAAACCTGGGAACAAGAGAAAGTTCCAAAAGACTGGAAGAACGGCCACCTTGTTAAATTACCAAAAAAGGGGGACTTATCATTATGCAACAATTGGAGGGGAATCATGCTGCTATCAATCCCAGGGAAAATTTTGACCAGAATAATTTTGGAACGCTTGAAGACAACACTTGACAAAATATTCAGAGATAAACAGGCAGGTTTCTGAAAAGATAGGTCGTGTACCGAGCAAATCGCGACTTCACGGATCATCATCGAACAGTCCCTAGAATGGCAATCTCCTCTATAATCTGCCTTTGTGGATACTAGAAAGCTTTTGATAGCGTGGACAGAAATGTTATCTGGAAACTCAGGCAACACTTTGGCTTTCCACTCTAATTTGTGATCATCATCCAGCAGCTGTACGGTGATGCCAAGTCATCCTCTATGGAAAATTAACAGAACCCTTCTCAGTGAAAATTGGATTCCGGCTGCCTTTTGTCACCAACAATCTTTTTGATAGTTATCGGCTGGGTCATGAAACAAGTTACCACAGGACAAAAGACAGGAATTCAATGGAGCCTAGCAAACCAACTACATATTCTCGCCTCTGCAGATGATATCTGTTTTCTCTCTCACAACTTAAAAGATGCACAAGAAAATCTAAACAAAGTCACAGAGGAAGCAGACAGATAGATAGATAGATAGATAGATAGATAGATAGATAGATAGATAGATAGATAGATAGATAGATAGATGGACAGACAGATAGATAGATATATAGAGAGTGAAGAGAGAGAGAGAGAGAGAGAGAGAGAGAGAGAGAGAGGGAGAGAGAGAGAGATAAAAGAAGCAGGTGATAGTAGGGGGGGGGGGGCGGGGAGCGGAGTAAACGAGGTTTTAAATGGATGTATGTCAAGGCCATGTCATTAAAAAGAATTTATCTATACAAGATGTTGAAAAGTAGATACCTAACATTAACGTATCTCTATTTTTGTTTCTTTATTTATAACAGTTAGTAACAGAAGGGTGTGTGCAAAGAAAGTTTGATAAGAAACAAAGAAAGCTGTCTGTACAACACTGCCGTACTCTGTAAAAACACATGTTTAAAATTTTGGGCAGAAAACTCGTCCTTCAAATATTGATAAATTAAAACTACCCTTGTCTTGCCAAAACCCCTCAAACCTGAGACTTCAATGTTTAATGAGGGTCGTTTCAATAGATCAATTCTTCAAGAACGAGTTTTGTTTTCTGGCTAAAATGTTAGATAACGTGTTTTGTCTGTTTCGGAGTATGACTGAAGAGCGAGATTTTTTCGCTGGAAATTGTATAGATAATGTGCGCTTGACTAAGAAGTTCACAACATTGCCATCCGGAAGTATTACGGTCAACACACAAAACTATGTGTAAACTTAACCGTTTATAGTCTGGTTAATACAGTTTAGTATTACTCATAAATGCGGATGGCAAAAAAAAAAAAACAATAACAAAGGCCGGAGTAACGTCAACTTCGATCTATCTATAGATACTGAAACTGGGAAGTAGGGATGGTACAATAAATTACCTACTAAAATTAGAAGAATACTCCATAATAGTGCCGCGCTGAAGACCGGTCTAGACCGCGGTCCGACGGTCTTTTAGCTGTGAACCGAAGACCGGTCCCTGAGGGGAAGATCGGCGGCGGTCCTCACTTCTTATCACCTTTCAACTAGTGCGGGGCGGTCCTTGCAAGGACCACGGTCCTACGGTCTCGCGCCATAGCCTACTACTTCCCCAGCGATTCGTTGCTTCGGTTGCCTATCTTCCACCAATCACCACCCATCCCACTTAATTAATCGCACCCACCCCCCTTTGCCATACACTAAACGACACAGACGACCATACAGGCAGACGACCACCAACCTCCACTCCGCAAACCGCCCTTTCGTGTGTGAGATGGGGGAACAGGAGGCGCACGCCTTGGACGATTCCATTATACGGGTAAATTTCAAAATTTACTACACCATAATGATCGCAATGACAATGATCTATGGTGAAGGCATGACCCCTCTTCTCTAATGGGTTATTGTTTGAAATGTATGTGACTACAAAAGATGTGTGTGTTTGTGTGTGTGTGTGTGTGTGTGTGTGTGTGTGTGTGTGTCGAACCTAGCAAGTAGCAAATCCGATTTTTTGTTTTCTTTTGTCCATCTCTTGTCACCACTCCTTTCTATCGCAGTGTTGTCATTTAAAATAATACAATAATATTAAAATTTCGTTTGGTGTTTTTACTAATCAAATAATATGAGTTTCATTAGTTTCTTCCTTCCAAAAAACCCAGTTATAACGTCTGAATTTTAAAAAAGTCCAATAGAATATTTGGGGACCCCGATAGCTCAGTTGATAGAGCACTCTCTTTATACGCAAAGGGCCAGAGATCGATCCCGGGTGCAGTCGATTTTTTTCTGAATCCCTGTCTACTCAGCAATGAATGGGTAGCTGAGTTTGTTAGATCTGGCGAAAAGTCACCATCGACCCCTCTTATCACCTCATCCACCCCCTCTTATTATAACTTCACGTCTCTCTCTTACTCTTCAATGCTCGCTGCCCTCTAATGTGTGTGTGTGGTGGGGGGGGGGGAGGGGGGGGTTAGGAGTTGCGTGTGTGTATCAACGCCACGAACAACTCGATCAACGCCTTGGGCGATGCCATTATCTCCGTTATTGGGGATAAATTTCAAATTTTATTAAATTATCGAAGTAACAATGAAGTACGGTGAGCAAATAAAGAAGGCATCACCCCTCTTCTCTAATTAGGTTACAATTTGAAATGAGTGTGACTACTCCGTGTGTTTTACTCCTGTAGGCCACGGTTTTCATTGTGTAGCGGTCTTTAACGGTTCAAGAATGAACGGACCGGTCTAGGACCGGTCCTTGCGGTCTTCATTTCCCAAGGACCGTAGGACCGTGGTCCTTAAGCTTGCCAAGGACCGCCCCGCACTACTCCATAACATTGCAAGTCATCAGGAATACCAGGAGATTAGAGATAATGAGAGAAGATTCCAAAACAAATAAATAATGCTGTCAGCATCCTGATAAGATGACGGTTTTCAGATAATTAAAGTTTTCATCACGTAATCAAGATGAAAGTAATCTAATAAAATGCATTTTATACGTACGTACGTGACTAATCGTGCGCCAATGTGGTCTCCTAGCATAACAGCCGCCTTCGGATCGGAAGGACCCGGGTTCGAGTCCCGCTCTGGGCGGCGTATAGCTAAGTCCTTGGACAAGGCACTTTACCCACAATTCTCTCACCGTACTCGGTGTAAAATGAGTACCTATCCATTAACAGCGTTGTCTCTGTCAGAAAAAATGGAATATCGCGCAATTAGGCGTCATATCTCGTCCTATCTACATGTCGAGTGTTGTTGTTGGCTATGAACCCCTTGTAAAGCGCTTTGGGTACGTTTAGTTGATATTGCGTTATAGGTAGAACGAAGATGACGTCACTCAGGCCTTTGTTATTGTTTTTTGCCATCCACGTTTATGAATAATTTTCACTTAACCGTATGATCCAGACTATAACAGTTCATGGTAACACAGAGTTTTGTGTGTTGGTCCGTTATACGTCCCGATGGCAATGTTGTGAGCTTCTTAACCAGCGCATATTATCTATACAAATACTCCGAGTTTTTTTTTTTTGTCTTCTTTTAATCGTCAAACAGTTATTATAGCTTGGGGTGAAACGACTCGCAATTATTTACAGGTCTTACAAGTCACATTGTTATGGGCTTATTGATGTTAATGGAAATGCTCTCAAACTAACGCAAAACATATTCAATCAAGCCCATTATTACGATTGGTTGTCAGACCTGCACACATGTGCACGTCGGTTGATATGGATATTTGGAATTTAAATTTAAGCTTAACTTATACAATTTTATAGTTTAAAATAAAATCATCCCAAAATAGTCAATAAAATTGTGATGTCAATAAACTGGTTCCAATCTCATTGAATGTGTATGGAAACCACTCTTCGAAGGACTGGGTACATACCTTTTGTAATTGATCTAATTTTCTGGTTTCAGAGTGATGGCATCTTATTTTCTAGTCTAAATATATGCCGGTTGTCCGGATAAAGATAATCCATCCTCACTGTTTTGACGTCCCGTAACCATAAGTATCTGTACATTATGCTCCTAAAATATAATTTATGCTACCTGAAAATTCAATATGTAACCTATTCATTATAAGACCTCAGGTTACATACACACTTCCATGGTCTTTGGAACTGGAAAAGTAGAATCTGTGACGTCACAACTTTTTTGTCCTATGTATCGTCTCGTCTCTCGACTTGAGCGAAACCCCAGTAGAGGCTGACTGATTTTTTTGGAACGCTTTTTTCTTGCATTTTTGTTTGTGTTTCATAAAAAATAATAATTGAGCTTTATATAGTGCAATATCCACTAAATGTGCTCAAAGCGCTTTACAAGGGATCTCTGGTCAACAGCATCATTTAACATATAGGACGGGATATGACGCATGTTAGGCGATATTACAATTTTTCGGACAAAGACAATACTGTTAACGGCCAGGTACTCATTTTACACCTGAGGACGGTGAGAGAATGTGGGTAAAGAGCCTTTTCCAAGGACTCAACTATGCGCCGAGCGCGAGGCTCGAACCCAGGACCTTCCGATCCGAAAGCGAGTGTCATACCACTAGACCACATACACAACTTTTCAGATGTCGATCATACAGCAGTCTCTTCTCTGCATTTTTTCCTTTATTTGGATACTAGCTCGTAAATTCCGATTTTGTACAAGTGAAATCATATAAACAACAAACTACGTACATTCTTCGTTAATGGCATATTATTGAATCGGTTCGGTTCTGACACCTGGTATCTTCTAGTTTGTTGAGGTATCTTTCAAAATAAACGAGATGTCACAGGTTCCATAACTATGTAAACAAAATAATAATAATAATAATAATAATAATAATAATAATAATAATAATAATAATAATAATAATAATAATAATAATAATAATGATACTAATAATAATAATAATAATAATAATAATAATAATAATAATAATAATAATAATAATAATAATAATAATGATGATGATATAATAATAATAATAATAATAATAATAATAATATGATAATAATAATATAATAATAATAATAATAATAATAATAATAATAATAATAATAATAATAATAATAATAATAATAATAATAATAATAATTTATTATTATAATATAATAATAATAATAATAATAATAATAATAATAATAATAATAATAATAATAATAATATATAATAATAATAATAATAATAATAATAATAATAATAATAATAATAATAATAATAATAATAATAATAATAATATAATAATAATAATAATAATAATAATAATAGTAATAATAATAATAACAATGATAATGATAATAACAACAATGGATACACATGCTTTTGTTTTAATCAATCTCTACCCAGTCTTAAACTTCCATATTATATTCATGTGTACACAATGAATGCCTGTGATTTTATTGTTAGTTTCCCCATATCAAATGCTTTTACCAATAATACCATTATTGATAATCTACTGATTCGCAACGGATGTCTTTACGGTGGAAATTGCAGCGTTATTGATATAAGGTACGACCCTTGTGTCCAATATGATATTAATATAATATCGTTGATTGATTTTCAGTATCACAGTGTTATTCGCATCAAAGAAAGCTTTGATGTCTGTTTTTTGTTCTTTTTTAATCTCAATTTTATTGTTTTTACGATGTATTATTTCTCCTTTTATCTTTCGTATTTTCTCGTTCATTATCGTTTCGGGCATTGGATGTCTCTTTAATTTCATAAAAGAAACGCCAGGTGTCCAATGTTTTATCAATGATCAATACTTGTTTATTTTCCTGAATATGTAATATTCCAGATGTAATATTCCAGAATAATTTCTCATTAATTTATCAAAATTTAGTCAGTATTCTAAAAACTTATATCATTTTTTGTTGTTGTAATTTTAAATTAACTTTCCCCTTTTTCACAATCCTAAATCGACACGAATAAAATGGTGTGATTGGTTTGTCGTTTTAATTTTAGGTGACAATGATTGGCAAAAAAAATGGTATTGTAACATTCGCACACCTTTATATGTCTCTCTACTTTGAACACATGGTTGGAATGATATTGAAACAAATTGGGGTGATTATTTTCACCCTAATGTAGAGTGAATAGTAATAATAACATCTAGGTAACTTTCAATGCCTGCTAAATCTCATTTTCATAATTTAGAAAAATCTGCTATTTTTTTAGTTATTTGGTTATAGAGAGAAAAACACATGTCTCCTTTACATTATTGAACAAGAGAGAGAGAGAGAGAGAGAGAGAGAGAGAGAGAGAGAGAGAGAGAGAGAGAGAGTAAAAATGATGAATGTTTTGAGAAAGAGAATAGATCTGTTTAAAATTCATTGAAGGTGGAGTGAGTGGTTCGAGTAACTTGGCTAAGAAGCTCATAACATTGCCATCCGGAAGTATAACGGACCAACACACAAAACTGTGTGTATCCATGAACGTTTAAAGTCGGGTTAATACAGTTCAGTGAGAATAACTCACAAACGCGGATGGCAAACTATAACAACAAAGGCTTAAGTGACGTCATCTTCGAATATCTATAAGATCCATACATTTCTATTAATGCTTATTATATTTGTTGTAGCAATGTAAACTACTAAAATGTTACAATTTGTGGACAGTAAAGATTGTGCGGCTATGTGGTCTAGTGGTATGACACTCGCTTTCGGATCGAAAGGTCCTGGGTTCGAGCCTCGCTCGGCGCATAGTTGAGTCATTGGAGAAGGCTCTTTACTCACATTCTCTCACCGTACTCAGGTGTAAAATGAGTACCTGGCCGTTAACAGCGTTGTCTCTGTTTCAAAAATTTGTAATATCGCCTGACAGGCGTCATGTCTCGTCCTACATGTTATGTGTTGCTGTTGGCCAGGGACCCCTTGTAAAGCGCTTTGAGCACGTTTAGTGGATATTGCGCTATATAAAAGATCGAGTTTTTTGTTTGTTTGTTTTTTAAAAATTAAAATTAATTAACCCGTAGATTTGTCATCAATCAAAACGCGGGGCGTATGACCGTAGCCATCGTTATTTTATAGCCTGACACTGATCAAAAGATGACGTCAAAATGCCAGTCTTTGGAAACAAAAGAAAACAAATCGTGAGTTGTATTCAATAGTTCAACCAATGGGACCACTTGTTTCCACGAGCACTACTAACTACAACTCACTAGGCGGTGCAAAAACCAAATAATGACGTCAAAATGCCAATCTTTTTGGGTTTCAGTGTCAGGCTATTATATCTTAACGATGGCTACGGTATGACACACCCTCAAGCCCACTCGGACAAATAACATAGCTGATTGTTTACAAACAATGAAATAGAAGAGGTTGACGTCATTCCGCGCATTGTTATTGTTTTACAATCGCTAGATGACTTATTAGTTATCATCAGATTCGCTCAATCAGGTTACAAATATCTAAGTTAACAGATTGACAAATTTATTTATATGTGATGGTGTGATTAATTAGGTGTTTAGAACTAATGAGTATTTTATTTAAACTCATGCCGTCGGTGGCAATGCCTATGTTGATTTGTTTAGTTTAACATTAACTGTCATTATTTATATTCAGACTGTCGGATGAGCGTGGATATGTTCTCTTCCACTAAGTATCTATAGATAGTATGCAGATGACGTCACTCAGGCCTTTGTTATTGTTTTTGCCATCCGTGTTTGTGAGTTGTTCTCACTAAACTGTATTAACCAGACTATAAAAGTTCATGGTTACACAGAGTTTGTGTGTTGGTCCGTTATACTTCCGGATGGCAATGTTGTGAACTCCTTGGCCAAGCGCATTCTATCTATAGATGGTTCGAAGATGACGTCACTCAGGCCTTTGTTATTGTTTTTGCCATCCGCGATTGTGAGTTGTTCTCACTACACTGTATTAACCGGACTATAAAAGTTCATGGTTACACAGAGTTTGTGTGTTGGTCCGTTATACTTCCGGATGGCAATGTTATGAGCTTCTTAGCCAAGCGCATACTATCTATAGATAGTTCGAAGATGACGTCACTCAAGCCTTTGTTGTTATATTTTGCCATCCGCGTTTGTGAGTTATTCTCACTGAACTGTATTAACCAGACTATAAAAGTTCATGGTTACACATAGTTTTGTGTGTTGGTCCGTTATACTTCCGGATGGCAACGTTATGAGCTTCTTAGCCAAGTGCATACTATTTATACACCTAGTGCTTTGAAAGATCAGTTTTGTTTCCCCATGTTGATGCCAAAGTGTCCAACATATTCTATCTTGTTGTAACATTGCGTGTCTTGAAAGTCAGCTCAATCTCATCATATTTTTAGAAATATGTTTGAAATACGTTTTAACATTTGAAAAGATATCAAATCTCTACCAGTAAGTCTAATAATCTGACACAGAGATTGAAGGATTCAAATCAGAGATTTTGCTGAAATCTTACCCGACTAATTAATTTTTTTTTTTAATTTAGCGTTCATTTCACGAATACGTATTTGCAATTTTGATAACCCACATTGTTAGGAGCTCGTTGTTGTAATGGAAATACTCTCAAACTAAAGCAAAATTATTTTGTCCATTACCACAATATTAACCCAAGTCCATAAATGTGTTCGGTTATCAGACCTTAACAATATGCGCACGTTGCTTTCATCCTTTTAGGAGAGCAGCGAGTCAAATATTCGTAAAATGCCCCCCCCCCCCTTTTCACTCCGCTTTGAGACCTCGATCACACCACGACTTACTAACTTACTTTGTGATGGTGCAATGCGACTGACGCTAGGAACAGACATTAATGAAAAAATTCCCCTTGTAGATCAAAATGAGAATTATATATTTATTATTCTATTTATCTTATATTTTTGAATTGTGTGCGTTTTTCCCCCTTGAATGTATAAATGTATAGTGTTTCATTTCCTTGTTTTATGATGTTTCTTCATGTTTGACTGAACGGTACTCCGCCATATGAGCAAGTCACATCACCCAGCCCACTTTGCTGCGCTGCACTGCGGCTGACACCTGGGTTATTCCAGTCTTCCCTTGGAATATACCCTAAAGACAAATTTTCCCATAGGGATGAATAAAGGGAATTATTATTATTATTATTATTATTATTATTATTATTATTATTATTATTATTATTATTATTATTATTATTATTATTATTATTATTATTATTATTATTATTATTATTATTATTATTATTATTTTGTTTACAATGATTGAGAAAATATAGCTATGTTAGTGTATATAATATTTATTATTCAATTTATCTTATATTTTTCGCTTGTATCCGTTTTATCTTTCTTGATTTTGTTTGCTCAAATGTGTAAATTCGTGCGTTTTTTTCTTTGTTTTCTGTTTCTTCATGCATTATCTTGACTGAACGACACGACAAATCCTTTCTTTTGTTTACAAAATGATTGAGCAAATATAACTCTGTTAGTGTATTGTCTTGTCAAAAGACTTGTCATGCGATGTTAGCCTGACACACACACACACACACACACACACACACACACACGCACACACACACCATCGTGAACGGTTTAAAACCATCCCTGGACGATAGCAAACATGCTCTATATTGATGTATTGAGTTTTAAATGATGGTTTAGTTCTGGCATGCTTTTAACTTGGGGTCAGCCGGTACCAGGTTATAGATAATCGCCCGAGGCAAGCACCGAAGTCGGATGCGAAGTTGAATGAAATGTCTAGAATTGAATAGGTCACAATGGAGGCGGTTGGTGGTAAGCATGCAAGGTGGCCGAATGGTTCTTTTTCAAAAATGCCAAAGATGCAGAATTGGTGTAAAAGCATTTTAAAATTTATTTTATCTTAATTATTTTAAAGTAAAATGTGGGACTGAATGATCGTGATGGTGATGATGATGATGATGATGATGATGATGATGATGATGATGATGATGATGATGATGATGATGATGATGATGAAAATGATGATTATGATGATGATGGTGATGATGACGACTACGACGACGACGGTGATGATGATGATGATGATGATGATGATGATGATGATGATGATGATGATAATGATGATGGTGGTGGTGGTGAACGGGGTGGGGATGGTGGTAGTGGTAATAATGCTGGTTGTGTGATCGTGGTGACGATATGAAAATTACGCATAAGAGTAGAAAAAACAGTTCCAGTTTTCTTTTCATAGCACACTGTGTTGGTGTAAGATAACAAGTGTTGTAATTTGGGCATTGAAAACTATAAAGTATGAGAACTACTATGTATCTGGTATTCATTTAATTTGCCCCCCAAACATAAACTATCACATTTAAAAAAAGATAAACTCTGAAAAAAAATCTTGCAAAATTGTTAAACTGATATTTTGCCATTTTCTTTTTCAACATGGCATAAGAATGCCAACTTGGCAGTCTTGAAGTATATCGTCGCTGGTCGATGATGACAGCAGGAAAGGAAGCAGAAATAAGAATATGTTACTTAAAATAACACACAAAACAAAAGGGAAATGAAATACATTTATCACGAGCGTTTAAAATCCGTATTATGTCATTATTTTTGATATGCCAAAAAGGTGATTTTAAAAGTTAATATTAAGAAATGCTGGGGAATATAGGGTATGGAAAAATATAGGGTAAACAAGATGAAAACAGATATATAAGTCACAACGTCCGAATCATAAAAAGTCGATTTCCTAGAAACCATCAAGAACATCTCCAGACCGACTAGAGGACATACATATCGAATGACGACCTCCCCCTCCCCCACCCCGCCAATCAAGCTCAAATGCCCACCTCAAATAGATAGAATGAAGTTGACGTCATTCAGATCTCTGTTATAGCTTTTTGCCATCCACGTTTATGAGTAATTCTCACTAAGCTGTATTAACCAGACTATAAAAGTTCATGGTTACACATTATGTTGTGTGTGCTGGTCCGTTAAACTTCCGGATGGCAATGTTATGAACTTCATAGCCAAGCGCATACTATCTATTCCTTCTGCCCATCTTCTATCAGACTATGGAATCGTCCACCATCGGATGTAGCAGAATCTGACAACCCTGATGTTTTTAATCGTTTTGGTATCATTGTGTATACGGTGACATCTTTAAGCGCGGCTATGTGGTCTAGTGGTATGACACTCGCTTTCGGATCGGAAGGTCCTGGGTTGGAGCCTCGCTCGGCGCATAGTTGAGTCCTTGGAAAAGACTCTTTACTCACATTCTCTCACCGTACTCAGTTGTAAAATGAGTACCTGGCCGTTAACAGCGTTGTCTTTGTCCGAAAAATTGTAATATCGCCTAAAAGGCGTCATGTCTCGTCCGACATGTTAAATGTTGCTGTTGACCAGGGACCCCTTGTAAAGCGCATTGAGCACGTTAAGTGGATATTGCGCTATATAAATGCTCATTTTTTAAATTTATTTATTTTTTTATTTTTTTTTAAGCATCAAATTTCATCATATGATACGTCAAGTAGATAATCCTTTAACATTAAAAAAATTACCCCTATAAGAAAAGAAAACTAACTCTAAGCGCCTACAGTCTGATGAAATCGGAGAGAGGCGCTATACAAATGCCATTTGCTATTATCATCATTTACTATCAATCTATTTTAAAATCAACTGTAGTTATATATATATATATATATATATATATATATATATATATATATATATATATATATATATATATATAAATATATATATATATATATATATATATATCTCAGCCAGGCGGGAAGTGCCGAGTCAATTAGATCCCGAGTTAGGATTTCTGATACCGTAATATTTTTATCTTCTTCTTCTTCTTCTTCTTCTTCTTCTTCGTTATGTAGATACTACGTTTGTTTAATTGAGAATAGAGAGCCACACGATCGGTACGAAGTTTGAAAGACTGATTTTTTGGGATGGCTTTTAAAACATTTTCTTGTATTTTTCTCTCTTGCTTTGTTTGGCACGTTTCATACACACTTGTTCAGATCTTTATCGTGACACCGGTACCTGCTCCCGCATTTCTTAATAAAGCATTTTTACACAAATGTTTCAGAAATCCCAATTTTTATAGAATACTTTCCAAATTGGCAATCAACCAATGCAGTTTATCTTGTTATATAGAAGTAACGAAGTTAACGTCAGTCAGCTGTTTGTTATTACCTTCGAACAGCCTGTTAGTGATTAGTTCTCACTGAATGATATCATCAGACTATTGGAGCTATGCGTTTAGGTAAAATACTCACAGCCAGATATAAACTTCCAACCCTATTCAGCAAAACGGCTGTCTGAAAACAAAAATAAAGAATTGAGTGTCGTCAATTTCGTTCCGTCTATAAATGTTAAAGGTTACATACAGTTGTGTGTGTTGGTATGTTTAATTTGGCTGGTGCGATTGCTTTCCCTAAACGCATAGCATCAAAACATTAACGATGCCTCTTAAATGGAGTGTGACACGATGAGTGTAACAACAATAATTGCTCTTTTGTATAGCTCAATATCCACTGAACGTGCTCAAAGCGCTTTACAAGTGGTCCCTGGCCGACAACAACATATAACATGTAGGCGATATTATATTTTTTTTCCGGACAGATACAACGCTGTTACCGCCCAGGTACTCATTTTACACCTGAGTACTGTGAGAGAATGTGAGTAAAGAGCCTTCTCCAAGGACTCAACTATGCGCCGAGCAAGGTTCGAACCCAGGATCTTCCGATCCGAAAGCGAGTGCCATACCTCTAGACCACATAGCCGCAACGCAATAGTAATACTTGAGCTCAATAAAAAAAAAAAGAATTAGCTGGAGCTGGTGCCTATGACGACTTGACTTGCGTGGAACTTGCTTGTTAATATTAGTTTCAAAATCAACTGATCTATTGCAAAAACACTTTCTGACAGCCCAAAATCAGACCTAGTAACCGAGTTAATCAAATGATAAGTTCTTCATTACAAATTGTAATATTATATTAACATTAATTCAAAAATGCATTTATATCACGAGAAAATAATTACTCACTTAGCATACCTATAAGTTTAAAAAATAATTGTGCGGTGGGTTAAAGCAGAGGAAAGGGGGAAGGAATTAATGGCAAAGTCAGACATCGATCACATCTAAACCAGCCCCCCCCCCCCCCCCCCCCACCACCACCAACTTATATCTCGACCACAACACCCGATCAACCCCCTACCCCTATTTTTTTTTCTTCTACCAATTCTACCATACCCGTGTCACGTAGATTGATAGATTGGCACCACACGATACCAAACCACCCGTGGGCCTTTTTCAGTCTCTTCCGACATTCCTCTCCTCCTTTACTACAATATATCATTTTGTTATATTTTATTTTATTGTAAAAGAGGAAGCCTTTTCATCTTTAAAATGGCGCGGTGCCTCTTGATCACAGGTCGTGATTATAGTTCCTCCGGAAAAGACTTGACAGGGAAGAGGGTCGGCGCACGGAGTGACATGTGAAAATTAATAGACAGGATTGTCACGGAAAAAGCAAGCACTTGTATTGGAGGAGGAGGAAGAGGAAGAAGTAAAGAGATGATATCGAAAGTGGGTAGAGAGGATTGTGTATAGAGGGAGAAGGAGGAGGATATGAAGAGGAAGTAAATGATAAAGGAGGAGAACGACAATGCGTGCGATGAAGGTATGTACGAGGTCAGGGCAGGACAATAAATGAGAAAAAAAGAGGATTGTGGGAAGGATTAGAGAAAATAAAGGTATCGCTTACGACGAAAAGGAGGGGGTTAGGGAAAGAGGGGGAAGAGGAGCTTGGGAAGAAGGAAGGAAGGAGGAAAGGAAGGAAGGACAGAAGAAGAAGAAGAAGAAGAAGAAGAAGAAAGAAGGAAGAAGAAAAGAAGAAGAAGAAGAAGAAGAAGAAGAAGAAGAAGAAGAAGAAGAAGAAGAAGAAGAAGAAGAAGAAGAAGAAGAAGAAGAAGAAGAAGAAGAAGAAGAAGAAGAAGAAGAAGAGAAAGAAGAAGAAGAAAGAAGAAGAAGAAGAAGAAGAAGAAGAAGAAGAAGAAGAAGAAGAAGAAGAAGAAGAAGAAGAAGAAGAAGAAGAAGAAGAAGAAGAAGAAGAAGAAGAAGAAGAAGAAGAAGAAGAGAAGAAGAAGAAGAAGAAGAAGAAGAAGAAGAGAAGAGAAGAAGAAGAGAAGGAAGAAGAAGAAGAGAAGATGATGATGATGATGATGATGATGATGGTGATATCATGGTGATTATGATTATGATGATGATGATTATGATGGAGATTATGATTATGATGATTATGATGATGATTATGTTGTTGTTGATGATGATGATGATGATGATGATGATGATGATGATGATGATGATGGTGATGATGATGATGATGATGATGGTGATATCATGGTGATTATGATTATGATGATGATGATTATGATGGAGATTATGATTATGATGATTATGATGATTATTATGTTGATGATGATGATGATGATGATGATTATGATGATGATGATGATGATGATGATGATGATGATGATGATGATGATGATGATGATGATGATGATGATGATGATGATGATGATGATGATGATGAAATTGCGTCAGAGGGAGGATGAGGAGAAGGTGGAGAAGAATGGGGAAATGGACGATAAAGAAAAATAAGCAGTAACAGCAGCAACTTTCATTAAAAAAAAAACAAACAATACGATGAAGTGCCAAAGGTAAGTCAGTAAGACGAGAAAAGGGAATGAATATGGGAACAAGAGGCAGGCAACCTAACACTGGAGCCAAGGGGCAATTCATTATTAAATCAGTTCAGTCAAATTATGTGAGAAAATTGAATGGAAGTAACAGGAAGTCACGTTTTATTATTATTCTTTTTAAAAAAAAATGTTATTTCATTGTGTGTTTATTTTTGTACTTACTCACTTGATAACATTTTGTCCACCGAGTAGCTGGGTCTATTAAATCTGGCGGAAAAGACTTTGATAATAGACTGACTTCCTATCCAAAGGGTAACAAACAATTCCTATTGTCTGTTTTACGCTAAATAAACCGGGATATATTATTCCGATTCCGTGTAACTGATGACGCTGAAGGACTACTAATATTACGTCAGGAGTTGACTGTCAAAACCCACTGATGAGTCGCATTGTTTACCATTCACAGACCTGTCTACTCTTACAAAAAATTCGTAGATTTACGAAAATTTGTCTTTAATTTCAGAACTTCAAAGATATTAAAGCTTATTGAAAATGAAAGTTGATGCCAGACCATATTATTTTAAGTATTTTGAAGTGTTACGAGTATTTAATCCGTGTTGGGATAAAATGTTGATTTTTAAATTTATCTTACAATATCTAGATATTTCCTAAAAATTATGAATTTTCAAATTTTCAAATTTTCAAATAAACTGGCCTGCATTCGAAGAGACTGCATTTCTATCCTTTATTTAATTACTGGAAGAGTAAAATAATTGGCTTATTTGCCTCAAGGAACAATACTCTAAGTGAGGTGTCCAAAAGATTGCTTGAAAGTGTTGCATCTGTGCCTTGGCAGACTTTAACCAGCTAACTGCCGTTCTCATCTTCTTCTTCTTCTTCTTCTTCTTCTTCTTCTTCTTCTTCTTCTTATTTTTATTATTATTATTATTATTATTATTATTATTATTATTATTATTATTATTATTATCATTATTATTATTATTATTATTATTATTATTATTATTATTATTATTATTATTATTATTATTATTATTATTTATTATTATTATTATTCTGCTTCTTTTTCTTCTTCTTCTTCTTCTTCTTTTTCTTCTTCTTCTTCTTCCTCTTCTTCTTCTTCTTCTTCTTCTTCTTCTTCTTCTTCTTCTTCTTCTTCTTCTTCTTCTTCTTCTTCTTCTTCTTCTTCTTCTTCTGTCCTTCATTCCTTTCCTCCTTCCTTCTTTCTTCCATTTAAAAATTAGACCAGAAAACTCGTACTTTAAATATTGGTCGATCTAAATAACCGTCATCTTGGCAAAAACTCTGAAACCGTAGCCGTCATCAACGAAGACCATTCACCCTGTATCAAATCGTAGCCATCGTTAACTTATAGATAGTTCGAAGATGACGTCACTCAGGTCTTTGTTATTGTTTTTTGCCAAGCGCGTTTATGATTAATGCTCACCGAACTGAAGTAACCTGACTATAAACGTTCATGGATATACATAGTTTTGTGTGTTGGTCCGTTATACTTCCGGATGGCAATGTTATGAGCTTCTTAGCCAAGCACATATTATCTATAGATAGAATGCGCTTGGCCAAGGAGTTCACAACATTGCCATCCGGAAGTATAACGGACCAAAACACAAACTCTGTGTAACCATGAACTTTTATAGTCTGGTTAAAACTGTTTAGTGAGAACAACTCACAAACGCGGATGGCAAAAACAATAACAAAGGCCTGAGTGACATCATCTGCATACTATCTAAAGATAGAATGCTCTTGGCCAAGGAGTTCACAACATTGCCATCCCGAAGTATAACGGACCAACACACAAACTCTGTGTAACCATGAACTTTTATAGTCTGGATAATACAGTTTGGGTGTAGGGTATGGAGGAAGTGGTAGTACCCTTCGGTGAGAGACAGTCGCATCTTCGGATGGTCAGGATCCACTGGTCCACACCTGCATATCTAGCTCCTAGAAGCTGTAGTGCACGCAGCGGCCACACCCCGGGACCGGGTCTCGACTGACCTGCGAAACGACATTGAGTGACTCGCGTAGTAGGGTAGAATAGGTAATGTCTCACCTTCTAGTTCACAAAATCTGGATATGGTTAGGTAAAAGTAGGCGTAGACAGCAAGTCTGTGCTAGACAAAGAGGCGCGTCTGAGACAAAATTAGATAGCGGCTACCACCGTGGAAAAGGGGGAAACCTTACCACGTATCATTCATAGTTAGTCATGGCTAGTCAGAGATATAGTGTTAGAGATGCTTGTGACGTTGGGCCCCCTGCAACTTAGTATCAAGCTGTAAATATGTACAGGGAAGAGGAATTAAGTAATGTCCAAAAGATGGCACCTTATGACGTTTCTGGTGGAAAGCCCTCGGGAAAGCCAGAGACTGATCTACCAACCTTGAAGACAAGAAATGTTCCTTTAAAAATTGGCACGTGGAATGTGAGAACACTTGCTCAAGCAGGAAGGCTCCATAATCTAATTATGGAGGCAGAGGCGATGAATATGGATATCCTTGGTGTCTCAGAGACAAGATGGAAAGACAATGGAATAATAAAAAGAGACAGCCACCCTTTTATTTACTCCGGAAATACTCAGCACAACAGAGGCGTTGGCATCCTGATGAAAAACAAAATTGCTAAATCAGTAACTGGGTATTGGCCCGTGAACGACCGCATCCTAATGTGCAAAATCCAAGCTAAACCTTTTGATTTAGTGCTCCTACAAATTTATGCACCAACGAGTGATCACCCAGATGAGGAGGTCGAGGCACATTATGAAAATGTAAACAAGGCCCTCAAATGCATAAAATCAAGTGACATTGTTGTCGTAATGGGGGATTTCAATGCGAAAGTTGGAAACGCAGCAATCTCATCGTGCATGGGAAGTTGTGGTCTAGGAGAGTCCAACGAGAGGGGTGAATGTCTGGTCCAATTTTGCGAGTCCCACGACATGAACATAATAAACACCATATTCAAACAACCAAAGAGGCGCCTATACACTTGGAAGAGCCCAGGAGATATATACAGAAACCAAATAGATTATTTTCTCATCAAAACCAGATTCAAAAACTGTGTGACCCAATGTAAAACTTTCCCGGGTGCTGACATTGGATCGGACCATGTTCCCATCATGGTGAAAATAAAAGTTAAATTAAAAATTCCCAAACAGAAAAGGGACGAACACATAAAGTACGACCTAGCTGAACTTAGAAACGAGGAGCTAAGAGCGAAATATGCTGTAGAAGTAGAAAATACGTATTATTGTCTTATGGAAGAACAAGAAGATACAAATAAAGAAACAGAAGAAACGTATAAGAGTAGAATTGATAAACAATGGTCCTCTCTTAAAGGTGCAATAACAACTACAAACGAGACAATGCTAAACAAAAAATCTAAAGAGGCAAAGAAAGAATGGATGACGAATGAGATTTTGAATCTTATGAGAGAACGGAAACATTCAAAGGGCACCCCTAGGTACAATGAACTGGACAAATCAGTAAAGAAAAAGTGTATCCAGGCTAAAGAAGACTGGCTTGATGAAAAGTGCCACCGTATTGAGAAGCTATCACATGAGAGAAACCCTGGACCAATGTTTGCTGAAATCAAGAAATTCACATATAAAAACGCTCAATCTGGCGGTTGCATCAAAGATAAATCAGGTAGACTCCTCTTTGAGGTAGAAGAAATCGCCAATAGATGGAAAGAATACGTGGAGGAGCTATTCAATGCGGACAGAGGTGACAACCATATACAGTCCTTTCTACGGGGACCCACAATCCTAAGATCAGAAGTAGAGAAAGCCCTATACTGCATGAAAACAGGGAAGGCAAATGGAATAGATGGGGTGTCAACAGAAATGCTGCAAGCACTGGGTGAATGTGGCGTTGATGTGATAACGGACCTTATGAATGAAATATACGAGTCAACGCACATCCCAGAAGACCTTCGCACTTCTATCTTCATACTGCTACCCAAGAAAGCGGGTGCAATTGAGTGTTCGGACTACAGAACAATCAGTCTTATGTGCCATCTACTGAAACTCCTCCTGACAATAATCCTGAAAAGAATCTCGTCAAAAGTAGATCGTGAGATTTCAGAACAGCAAACAGGATTCAAAAAGAACAGTGGCACCACGGAGGCAATTTTCGACTTTAAAATCCTGTCAGAAAAATACTTAGAGGTCCAAAAAGACATATATGCCTGTTTTATCGACTACTCAAAGGCATTTGATTCTGTTAGTCATCAGAAACTTATCCAGGACCTTGTGGCAATAGGTGTGGAAGAGAATGATGTGGCTCTAATCGCTGATCTGTACTGGCAGCAAAAGGCTCAGATAAAAGTGCAGGCAGATACAACAGATGCAATTGAAATCAAGAAAGGAGTACGCCAGGGATGTGTTATGTCTCCTTGCTTGTTTAATTTATACACAGAGTCTATTTTTCGGCAAGTAGAAACAGCACAAGGGTTGAAGGTTGGTGGCCACAACATCAACAATCTACGTTACGCTGACGATACTGTCCTGTTGGCGGAAAGTAAGGAAGACCTACAGAAGCTACTTTCAAAAGTGAACGAAGAGAGTAAAGAAAAGGGGCTGTTCATGAATGCGAAGAAGACAAAAACAATGGTGATAACAAAAAAGAAAGAGCCCATAGACATAGATATAGAAATAGAAGAGTGTCCAGTGGAACAAGTAAAGGAGTTCACGTACTTGGGGCAGTTGGTAACATCCGATGCAAAGTCTGACAAAGAGATCAGGAGACGAATAATGCTGGCCAAAAATGCGTTCATGAAACTAAAGCCAATCCTCAACAACACAAATATCTCCATCAGAACACGAATGAGATGCACCAAATGCTATCTGTGGTCCATTTTCTTTTATGGTTGTGAAACGTGGACACTAACCGCACAGACAGAACAACGTATTGACGCTTTTGAGATGTGGACGTACAGGAGAATACTGAAAATACCTTGGACAGCAAGAAAAACAAACATCGAAGTCCTCGACCTAATGGGCCAAAAACAAAAAGAACTTCTTTTGACTGTGAAGCACAAAAAGCTGTCATATTTTGGACATATGCGAAGACATGATAGTCTCGAAAAAAGGATAATGGAGGGAAGAATTGAAGGAAAGAGAGGCAGAGGAAGACAAAGGAAATCCTGGACAGATGGCATCAAGGAAGCTACAGGACGGCGCATGGCAGACTGTAACGAGGCTGCAATGGACCGTGAAGGATGGAAGGCCATGACATCCGACCTCTGGAAAGAGATGGAACCCGGGTAAGTAAGGTAAGTAATACAGTTTAGTGAGAACAACTCACAAACGCGGATGGCAAAAACAATAACAAAGGCCTGAGTGACGTCATCTTCGAACTATCTATAAGATAATGACCAAAAAATGACTTCAAAATGCCAGTCTTTGGCCACAACTGAAAACAAATCGTGAGTTGTATTCAATAGTTCAACCAATGGGACCACTTGTTTCCATGAGCTCTACTAACGACAACTCATTAGGCGGTGCAACAACCAAATAATGACGTCAAAATCCCAGTCTTTTTGAGTTTCAGTGTTAGGCTATAAGTTAACGATGGCTACGGTCAAATCGACGTAGAATAAGTGAAAGAACGAGCTGCAGGGAAACGTACGATAGAGGCCGCGCAGAAAACATCAATGGTAAACTTTTTAAAAAAAATAAATCTTGAGCTTTTGTATAGATATTATGCGCTTGGCTTAGAAGTTCATGACACTGCCATCCGGAAGTATAACGTACCAACACACAAAACTGTGTGTATCCATGAACATTTATAGTCAGGTTAATACAGTTCAGTGAGCTTAACTCATAAACGCGGATGGCAAAAAACAATAACAAAGACCCGAGTGACGTCATCTTCGAACTATCTTTAGAGCAATATCCACTAAACATCCCCAAAGCGCTTTACAAGGGGTTCCTAGTCAACAGCAACACGTAACTACACATGTAGGACGTGACATGACGCCTGTTAGGCGATATTACATTTTTTTCGGACAGAGACAACGCTGTTAATGGCCAATTACTCATTTTACACCTGAGTACGGTGAGAGAATATACGTAAATTAGTCTTTTCCAAGGACTCAACTATGCGCCGAGTGAGGCTCGAACCCAGGACCTTCCGATGCGAAAGCGAGTGTCACAACACAAGACTTTTGAAAACTTTAAAAAGAAACTCAAAACATATCTCTTTAGGAAATCATTTGATGTTTGACATTTCTATTGGGCCTACATGTTATAGATATCCTAGGTTTTCATCTTGTTGCACAGTGCGTGGTAATTAAATTGCAAATTGATTAATGCTATTCCAATATGATAGATTTTATGCTTAAATTATCGATTTATTGTTGTGTTTTATTTGCATTGTAAAGCGCCTCTGAGCACATTGTGGATCTAGGCGCTATATAAATTCATTCATTATTCATTATTATTATTATTATCCAATCGTTGTACAACAACAAATCATGTGATTGATGACTTGGTTGGACGAAAACCTGAATATCTAGATCGCTCCCATTCAATTTAATTTCATATTTTGTATCTGGCTCAGTGGTTCTTCGGTTCGGTGACTCATCTTGGCAAAGAAGTCTAACAATATTAAGCATTGTCAGTGTAGCCAGATGAGTACCACTGATCGTTGAACATTCTGATCCCTACGCGTTGTGTCCTTAAGTAACGCGCTTAATAGGTTACCCAACTCGACCCAGGTATGAATGAGTATCTGGCTATAATCATTGACGGGCATAGTAAGATGGTCAAAAAAGGACGCCAAACAGGTGGTCAATATTGTGTAAAATGTAAATATGGTTCCATATGAAATATTGTGGAGCGCATTGAGCATGGTAAAATGGAAATGTTCTAAATTAAAAACAAATGAACAAAAAGTTCCTTTATCAATCCTTAAGGGGAATTTTTTCTTTAGGATTTATTCCAAGGGAAAACGGGATAACTCAGGCGTCAGCCGCAATGCAGCGCCGCAAAGTGAGCTACCGTTAGATGACTTGCTCAAGGCCACACGATGCGGCGGGTAGTCGAACCCGGTACCTTTCGGGTACGAAACAAAGACCACGCTGTCCCATAAATGTTTATATTTATATCATATCATTGAATAAATTTCAATCTGCCTTTTTAAATATTAGTTCATATTGGTATAAAATATTCATATAATCGTAACCCAGATCAGGTCATGAGTTTGTGTCAAAGTGATCAGTTTGAATTAGGAGATAAGCATGCTTCAAAACAAAACATGGTATTATTCTATCTCCTCCCCCATAGCAGCAAGACACAGGCAATGTTTTTCCGACTGGTCACTAGGTCCTCACATGGGACTTCTCCTGTTATCTAAACACGTACTTACTTAATCCTCTTTGAGCCCTGGGGCATCTTCTTGAGTCTCTCTCCTGCTGGCCGCTGGCTGGGGTTGTGTTAATAGGGTTAAGGTACTGAGTTCTAGGTTAGATCTCTTGTCGAACGTCAGTCATGAAGTAGTTGATCTGTCTTTGGTTCACACTGGATAGGAAAAAGTCCATCAGAACTGTTAGGCTTTATTTAGGGAGTTTTACTTTGGTTCTGAGGCCTTAAAGAAAAAGTAAAAGTAAATATTTCTTTCCATATGTGACTTCGCTAAGTTCGTTTATTTATTTATTTATTTATCTGTTTATACGTTTGTTTATTCGTTTATATCAAAATGTAGGCTCTTTACTCATATTATCTCACCGTACTCAGGTGTAAAATGAGTACAGCGTTGTCTCAGTCCGGAAAATTGTAATATCGCCTAACAGGCGTCATGTCATGTTCCACATGGTATGTGTTGCTGTTGACCAGGGACCCCTTGTAAAGCGCTTTGAGCACGTTTAGTGGATATTGCGCTATATAAAGCTCAATCTTTAATTTTTTTTTTTTAATGTATTTATTTTTTTTGTTTATTCGTTTGTTTTTTCGTTTATATCAAAATGTAGGTCTCGGATTAGAAATATTTTGTCTTTCGGATTCTTTTACGTGTTCAATCTCCAGTCCTGGTGATTTGAGCTGAAAATTTATAGACGGATCTTTGAGTGAATGCATTGGCTGCCTTTATTCACCTCTGGGTGGGAGACAAAAATAATGATTGCAAAGACAAAAACCCACTGTACTGTCATCTAAGCCTCGTGGTCTGTTCGCAAGAAATGGTGTGACACGTGATTTTGTTCACTTGAGAATAAATGTTGTTTTCCTCTAATTTACTCTTCCAATAATAGTATTCACTGTGTTGGACACAATCAAGGGACAAATGCATTCTCATAAAAGACGGAATGAAGTTGACGCCACTCAGTCATTTGCTATTGTTTTTTAGACAGCTATTTGGGTTAACTCTCTCCTTACCAGCCATTTTCAGGATTTTCCCCAAAACTTCACACCCAACTAACACAAAAATAGATTTTTTATCACTCTGGACACCATAGCAGTAAAGTTCTTGCGAGACATAATTTCTTTTACAAAACATGCTCTACAACACACTGTTCGTTTTCTTTAAATTTTATGATGTACAAAAGAAATAAATTTGAATAAGAAAAATGTTGGCTGTATCGTAACGAATGTGACGATTTCCCTATAGGTGGTAAGGAGAGGGTTAAATATATCGCTGTAATATATCAATCAGATTATAAACGTACAAAGTTACGCATTGTTGTTGGGGTTTAAATTAAAAATTATTTTTTTATTTGGCAATACGTTTCATCTGGCAAACAGATGTGAGTACTTTACTTACACGCATAGCATTAATATCGACCTACTTCTTAAAGCATTGTATAGTCTTAAAGCATTTCTTATTCTCTATTGTCTTCTGGCACTTTTCTACTCACTTCATATCTTGTTGTTACCAACATAAGTGCCTGCTCCACTCACTTTTCTGAATTAAAAATTCACCCCATACACCGGAGCATACTCAATGTCTCAATCGTTTCTATGTTATATGTTTGTGATGAGAATATTGGCTATTAAGCTTAACTGCTGGTCAAAATTACTTCGCGATGGTGGTGAACGAATCGGCGATCTCAAGAAGTGGGTGAGAGAGGGATCAAGAAATGACTTTGGGTTTGAAACGAATATTTTTGTGTTCGTGGATAGCTCACACGGTAGAGCCACGCTCTCACCTGCCAGGCGGAGTTGTCGTACCAATAAGGTCGCAGGTTCAAACCCCACCACCGCCGCGAAAAAAATTTTTATTCTCTATTGTCTTCTGGCACTTTTCTACTCACTTCATATCTTGTTGTTACCAACATAAGTGCCTGCTCCACTCACTTTTCTGAATTAAAAATTCACCCCATACACCGGAGCATACTCAGTGTCTCAATCGTTTCTATGTTATATGTTTGTGATGAGAATATTGGCTATTAAGCTTAACTGCTGGTCAAAATTACTTCGCGATGGTGGCGAACGAATCGGCGATCTCAAGAAGTGGGTGAGAGAGGGATCTAGAAATGACTTTGGGTTTGAAACGAATATTTTTGTGTTCGTGGATAGCTCACACGGTAGAGCCACGCTCTCACCTGCCAGGCGGAGTTGTCGTACCAATAAGGTCGCAGGTTCAAACCCCACCACCGCCGCGAAAAAAAATTTTATTCTCTATTGTCTTCTGGCACTTTTCTACTCACTTCATATCTTGTTGAAAGCATTGTATAAGGATGTATCAGAAGTCTGATTTTTTTCTTTCTTAAAAGCTCTATGTTAGTATTCGACGGTGTTGTCAAATGCTGACATAAGAAGAGCCCATCTTCAGAACTAAAATGTGCCTTGTCTTGTAACAAATCAAGGGATATTCGTGGAAGGTAACGAGCAGATGAGTATTGACGTTGCGTTCTCTCCTTTGGAACAACATTTGGAAGGACAAAAAAAACAAAAAAACAACTGAAGGTCGGGGAAGGAGATGTACCAGGTATGTTTTGAAGCAGGAGTATCGACTGACAGGTCATCATTTGATCATGATCTCGTGTGAAAATGATACGATCTTACTTTGTTAAAAAGAAAGGAATGTCAACGACAAGTGAAAGATAAGATTAGAAGTTTAATAATAAATAGACGAAGTGACTGTTACTCCAATCGGAAGTAGGAAAACCGGAAAGTAAACAATATAAGAAGTGGCCAGATAGTTTAGGGAGAAATCAACTAAACACTATTAATTGGACGCCACATATGGACAGGGTGGGGGGAGGTCAGAATAAAAACCATAATCAACCTTGGTCACTTTGTGTGTGAAACGAGTGCTTTATCAACTGAGCTATCGGTTCAACCCCCCCCCCCCATACACACACACACTAACACACACACACACACACACACACTTCGCATAAATGATAATATATCGGGGGTGATTTAATGCTGAAAATTGTATTTGTAAGCCAACAATGTGAGACTTGTGTTAAATATATTTGCTTTAGCACATAGTAGGTAAAAGGAGTTCCAAGGAGACACACACACACACACACAAACACACACACACACACAGATATATATATATATATATATATATATATATATATATATATATATATATATATATATATATATAGAGAGAGAGAGAGAGAGAGAAAGGTAGAGCATTTAGGATGTATGAGAGACGTTCTTCTGTGTTTATTCTTGTTCAGCTTTTTGTTATTTTATTTCAATGCATTTTATGACCTTATATTTACCTTAATTTTTGTTTGCTGAATCATTTTTCAAAATCCATCAGTCAATAGTGTAAATTACCAGAAGTGGATAAATAAAGTGGATCTTATCTTATCTTATCTTATAAAAAAAACCCACAAAAAAAACGTGAACTTTTATATAAGTAGAAAAGGTAGGGGCTTCCTGAAGCCACTTGAAGCCGGGGTTTTATATAGCGCGATATCCACTAATTGTGCCCCAAGCACTCTACAACAGGTCCCTGACCAACAGCAACACGAACATTTTGAACGAGACGTGACGCCTGTCAGGCAATATTACATTTTTTTTCTCCGACAGAGACAGCGCTGTTAATGGCCAGGTACTCATTTTACACATGAGTACGATGAGAGAATGTATGTAAAGAGCCTTTTCCAAGGACTCAACTATGCGACGAGCGAGGCACGAACCCAGGACCCTCCGATCCGAAAGCGAGTGTCATACAACTAGACCACATTCTAAATACAGTATCTATATTATATAGGAGAGAAAACATACTTTTCCCGCGGAGCGAGAATCTGAAATTTTATAATATGTGACCCATCGTCTCAAAACAGTATTATGTCGGAACGAACCACATGCTTAAAAGCCGAATTAAATGTTAAACTTGTCAAAAATACAAATGTTTGGCTTGCAACCTAAAATATGTATCCATTCTCCTCAATTAAACATACAAACGCAACACAAGTCTGATATTTCAGGCGTTAAATTCAATTTTCAACATCTTAACCATCCCGATTTAATACCGTTTTCAAGCGAAGGGTCACATTTTTACTTTCAGATCGATCCCGGGTGAAGTGGAGATATCTTCGTGGCAGCCCTGTTCATCCAGCAATGACTGGGTAGCGGGGTCTGCCGGCAAAGCGTTTTGCGATAAACTAGCGTCTTATCCAAAGGATGGCATGACATTAATTGTTATTGTACGTTTCACGCTATATAAAACCGGATAAACTCCAACTCTATGGGCCTAATGACTTTAAAAATTATATAGTTTTTAGATCACTTTAATATAACATTCACTTTCCGACGTGTGGTTCACTCCAACAAAATACCGGAATGAGCCAGTAGGTTGGTAATAATAAAACAACAAGAAATGAAGTGAGTAGGAAAGTGCCAGAAGACAACAGAGAATAAACATTTCGCGGCGGCGATGGGGGATCGAACCCGCGACCTTACTGATACGACAACTCCGCCTGGCCGGGGAGATCGTGACTCTACCGCTATGAGCTATCCACGACCACAAAAAAGGTCGCTTCTAACCCTAGTCTTATTAGAGCCTAATAATAAAAGATACACAGAGTAAGTTTTTATGGATTCTTATCATTCGTGTCACTGTCAATAGAAGGAACGAAATTGACGTCACTCAGCTCTTTTTTTATTGTTATTAGACAGCATTTTAGTGATAAGTTGTTACCGCATTAATTACATGAACCAGACTGTAAACGTTAAAGGTTACAACGCAGCTTTTTGTGTTATTATGTTTCATCTGGCTGGCGGATGTTGTCAGTATATTACCTAAATGCATAACATCAATATATTATTACAGCGATAAAACCTTAGCGTGCTTGATACGAAACATTCATTATGTTTACTTTTAGATAGATAGACTCACTTATTCGTTAATCAGCAACACGATCACTTCCCCTTCCTTCTTCATAATATTATGGTCGTGTTTCTTAATTTAATCGGGTCAACGTCCTTTATAACGTCCCGAACTACTGTCCCATATCCAGCAGATGTCCTGTGCGCCTGCCTCCATCCCGTCGCCCGAACACCACTCTCGGCCTCTCTCAAGCTTGCTCGCTTCACGCGACACGCACGACGCGTGCAAGATGGAGACAGTGCCCCCGTGGAGTGTTCGGTCGCAACACGCCCTAACCCGTGCCGTTCCAGTTGCCGCAATGTGAGGCTGCTCCGCTGCTGCTCTGCTTTGCTTCGCATCGCCTCTCACGTTCGACTAACAATAACTTTAACTATTGCCATCAAATGATAAGCTTTTGCCTTTGGCGCTTATCACCTTGGAGTTTAAAATTCTTGACAGTTTTTCTTAAAATTACCTAACAGATGTGGAATGTATTTATGGTTGATCTGTGTTTTACATGTGATTAAAATTCATCGTTTTATCATTTACCGAAGTGACTCGAGATAAGCCGATTTAGAGAAATATTGGAGTAAAATAAGGTACCCAAGCATTTTTACTTGTGTATGAGTATCATTACATAAAATGTAACCTTTTTCATTACACTAATAGATTTCAATGTGTTTTAAATGGTGTCTTTTTTAATTTAATGTTTAAAATATTTCAAATTTATGTGATTTTGAATTTATTACGTACTAAATTCAACTGAAAATTTTAAATTTTAAAAGCGAGATATTATTGTGTTTCTTGTTTTTGTTGACCCGCGTGTTGAAAAGTTTCTCGGAAACGGAGTTGCTCAAATTGTTTTATCTTGTATTTTATTCCATACGGATTTGTACGAATACATGCTATTTATACAGAGTGAAGTGCTCACTTCACCGATATAGCAAACAAAACCCGTCTCCAATTGAAAGGTAAGCGGATAATAACACATTTTTTTATTATTATGTTGTTGCAATAGAAACCGCTTTGTTTACATGAAAGCTGCTCCGTCAAACAATAGCAGGCACTGTTGTTGTTTTTACATAATCCATATGTACCAGCAATGTGCTCCTACTTCTTCTTTGAAGATTGGATTATTAGGATTTGAGTATTACACAATTATACGCGTGTTAAGTATTGTCGTAGTGAACAGATCCATATGGTCAATATTGTATTTACAGATATGGGTTTAGGTTTTATTCTTTTATTATGATTATTTTTTTTTCAATTGATCACATGGGGTTATAGTAATATTATATTATTGAAAGCGATTTTATCCACACCCACGTGGCCTGTTTAAGAGGAAAAGTTGTAATTACCTTATTACTATTATTAATATCATTATTAATATTATTATTATTATTATTATTACTATTATTATTATTATTATTATTATTATTATTATTATTATTATTATTATTATTATTATTATTAACATGATCAGCATAATTGTTATTGTTATAATAATAACTAATAATAATAATAATAATAATAATAATAATAATAATAATAATAATAAGATGATGATGATGATGATGATGATGATGATGATGATGATTATGATAGTAGTAAAATTATAGTAATAATATTAATAATAATAATAATAATAATAATAATAGTAATAATAATAATAATATAATAATAATAATAATAATAATAATAATAAATAATAATAATAATATAATAGTAATAATAATAATAATAATAGTAAACCTATTTTAACCTATTTGAATTTTACGGTGGGGCAGTGTAGTTTTCTGGTAAGACACTCGCTTTCATATCAGAAGGTCCTGGGTTCGAGCCTCGCATAGTTGAGTACTTGGAAAGGTTCTTCACTCACGTTCTGTCACGGTACTCAGGTGCAAAATGAGAACATGGCCTTTAACAGCGTTGGATCTGTCAGGGAAAAAACGTGTTATCGACTAACAGGCGCCAAGTCTTCTTCTACATGTTACGGGTTGCTGTTGGTCAGGGACGTTTTTTAAAGCGCTTTGAGCACGTTTATTGGATATTGCGCTACATAAAAGCTCAGGTTTAAGTTTGAGAGACAAGAATCAATTAATCAATAAGCTCTGATTACAGAAATCAACTTAAGTCGTCGGGTTCTTCCTGAAATCATACTATAGATAGTATGCGCTTGGCTAAGAAGCTCATAACATTGCCATCCGGAAGTATAACGAACCAACACACAAAACTGTGTGTATCCATGAACGTTTATAGTCCGGTTAATACAGTTCAGTGAGCATTACTCATAAACGCGGATGGCAAAAAACAATAACAAAGACCTGAGTGACGTCATCTTCGAACTATCTATATGAAGAGGATTGGTCACAAAACTTAGGCTGAGCGGATTCATTTTCGTATCCGTTCGGTTCCAGTTGTGAATAAATTGGGTGTATTAGCGTAGCCATCGTTAACTCTGACACTGACCAAAAACATGACGTCAAAATGCCAGTCTTTGGCCACAAAAGAAAACAAATCGTGAGTTGTATTCAATAGTTCAACCAATGAAATAACTTGTTTCCATGAGGTCTACTAACGACAACTCACTTGGCGGTGCAAAATCCAAATAATGACGTCAAAATCGAGTCTTTTTGGGTTTCAGTGTCAGGCTATAACTTAACGATGGCTACGATTAGTCGCTGTAGATAGAATGAAGTTGACGTCACTTGGTTCTTTGTTAATGTTTTGTTGTTTTTTTTGTCATCCGCGTTTATGAGTAATTCTCACTAAAATGTATTAACCAAACTATAAACGTTTAATGTAACAGATAGTTTTGTGTGTTGGTCCGTTATACTTCCGGATGGCAATGTTGTGAGCTTCTTGGTTAAGCTCATACTATCTATACATTCCTGCAATTTAATTACAACAAACATATGAATCATACCAGCACACAAAACTAAGTTTAACCTAAAACGTTTATAGATAGTATGCGCTTGGCTAAGAAGCTCATAACATTGCCATCCGGAAGTATAACGGACCAACACACAAACTCTGTGTAACCATGAACTTTTATAGTCTGGTTAATACAGTTTAGTGAGAACAACTCACAAACGCGGATGGCAAAAATTAATAACAAAGGCCTGAGTGACGTCATCTTCGAACTATCGATAGATAGTTCGAAGATGACGTCACTCAGGTCTTTGTTATTGTTTTTTGCCCTCCGCGTTTATGAGTAATGTTCACTGAACTGTATTAACCTGACTATAATCGTTCATGGATACACAGAGTTTTGTGTGTTGGTCCGTTATACTTCCGGATAGCAATGTTATGATCTTCTGAGCCAAGCGCATAATATCTATAGTCCGGTTCATACAGTTTAGTTTGAACTACTAAAAAACGTGGATGGCAAAAAACAATAACAAAGACATGACCGACGCCATCTTCGTTCTATCTATTCTGTGAAACTCTTATTATCTTTCTCACGCCGCTTTCCACACAACCATCTTAGTCTGGTACACAGTACCAAGTTATAACATCGCTTGTGAAAATAGTCGACAGTACAAAACCTTTATCTTATCTGCTGATGTAGAGTAATGTGTAAACATTGAAGTATGAGAGTCTTAGCGTAGCCTTCGTTAACATCTGAAACTGGAACTTGCATTGTGACGTCATTTTTAGGTTAGTGCCTCGTCTAGTGAGTTGCTTATAGTTCTCAAGGATATAAATAATCCCACTGGTTGAACTATTGAATCCAACCGTAGCCATCGTTAACTTATAGATAGAATGCGCTTGGCCAAGGAGTTCACAACATTGCCATCCGGAAGTATAACGGACCAACACACAAACTCTGTGTAACCATGAACTTTTATAGTCTGGTTAATACAGTTTAGTGAGAACAACTCACAAACGCGGATGGCAAAAACAATAACAAAGACCTGAGTGACGTCATCTTCGAACTATATATAGCCTCACACTAGAGTAGCCATCGTTAACTTATAGCCAGTCTTTGGCCACAAAAGAAAACAAATCGTGAGTTGTATTCAATAGTTCAACCAATGGGACCACTTGTTTCCATGAGCTCTACTAAAGACAACTCACTAAGCGGTGCAAACACCAAATAATGACGTCAAAATGCCTAGTGAGTTGTCGTTAGTAGAGCTCAAAGGAACAAGTGATTCCAATAGATAGTATGCGCTTGGCTAAGAAGCTCATAACATTGCCATCCGGAAGTATAACGGACCAACACACAAAACTGTGTGTATCCATGAAAGTTTATAGTCGGGTTAATACTTTTCAGTGAGCATTACTCACAAACGAGGTTGGCAAAAAACAATAACAAAGACCTGATTGACGTTATCTTCGAACTATCTATAGATAGTTCGAAGATGACGTCACTCAGGCCTTTATTATTGTTTTTGCCATCCGCGTTTGTGAGTTGTTCTCACTAAACTGTATTAACCAGACTATAAAAGTTCATGGTTACACAGAGTTTGCGTGTTGGTCCGCTATACTTCTGGATGGCAATGTTGTGAACTCCTTGGCCAAGCGCATTCTATCTATAGATAGTATGCAGATGACGTCACTCAGGCCTTTGTTATTGTTTTTGCCATCCGCGTTTGTGAGTTGTTCTCACTAAACTGTATTAACCAGACTATAAAAGTTCATGGTTACACAGAGTTTGCGTGTTGGTCCGCTATACTTCCGGATGGCAATGTTGTGAACTCCTTGGCCAAGCGCATTCTATCTATAGATGACCTATTGAATACAACTCACGATTTGTTTTCTCTTAGTGACAAAGACTTGTCTTTTGACGTCATTTTTTTGGTCAGTGTCAGGCCATGAGTTTACGAAGGCCAAGATCCTACTCACGAATTGCTTTCTTCCTCAATCTTCATTGGTTTGTATTTGCAAAAGGTCTCACGTGCCCATCACTACAAATGTCCAGTTACATTTGGTGGACTTCGCCGTGTACTCTAATTGACGTAATTATTTGATATATTATTTTTTTGGCCAGTGTCAAGCTATGGCTTTACAAAGGAAAGAATATTGACGCTATGCGTGTGGGTTAACTACTCGCAACATCCGACAGCCTGAGTGGACGTACCTACATACAAAACTGTGTGTAACCTCTAACGTTGATAGTCTTGAGAAAGTTCATTGAGAACTAATGATCCAAATGGCGGTCTAAAAATAGGAACAAAGAACTGAGTGACGTCAACTTCGTTCTTGAAATAACGATTATCACTAGAAAAGTAAAATGCTTCTTTATGTCAAAAGTTATTTAGTTATTTCAAGGCGAGAGGATAAGGGCGAAAGGGGGCAGGTCGTGGTCTCCGCTGATTTTCAGCCCGGTACACTCCTAATAATGGGCATTACATTTCCGTGTGTTTGAGGTCGTTGGTCACATTGCAAAGTGTGCTCAAAATGACCCACATAGTGAAAAGTGTTCACTGTTTGAAAATTTTCGACGTCACAATTGGTCATTTTGCTGAACATGACTCATGGGTAAATTTACAACTTTCATAAACAAAGCAGCGTGTTTACATTCATTTAGAAATGGCCAATCGTTGTACAACAAAAAAATTATGTGATCGATGACTGGTTGTACGAAAACATGAATATAGATCGCTCCCATTAGAAAATAGAGTACAAGACGAGATCACTAAAAGAAAATTAAAAATGAGTTGTTTGTAATGCTTGACGACAGCACAATGAAAAGTGCATCTTGAAAATGATGTTGTAACTCAGACAGTTTATCTCAAATATCAATTAGCTAATTTGAAATGATCAAAAATAAATAAATAAATAAAGAGATATATGCTTGCGATCAAAAGAAAATATACACATTTAAAACCGTCGTTATTTTTTTTTTATCCGTTGGAGTAGACTAATGATTTTCCACTGAGTTGTTTACCATCAGCCTTTCTGTTTACCGAAGAATGCTTAATATCACAAGGAGAACTGTATAGATAGTATGCAGATGACGTCACTCAGGCCTTTGTTATTGTTTTTGCCATCCGCGTTTGTGAGTTGTTCTCACTAAACTGTATTAACCAGACTATAAAAGTTCATGGTTACACAGAGTTTGTGTGTTGGTCCGTTATACTTCCGGATGGCAATGTTGTGAACTCCTTGGCCAAGCGCATTCTATCTATATTCGTTAGTGGATAGATTTGAAATTACACAAACGGTAAGGTACTAACGAATCTACAGTTCTCCTTGTGATATTAAGCATTCTTGCCACATTGGTCACAGACTGTCCAGCTTGAAGATGACCAATGGCACGTGCATGTTGTTCTAAACTAAGTCGTGACATCGCGCAGATTAATGGATGGTATTTTGCATTGTGTTTTCCTGCCTTGAAAATGATTCAAGAAGATACGGATTAGCTAATACGTATGGCAAAGAATTCAATCTACAACTTCCTGTTCAGAGTAATGGGCTGAAAGGTCATTTTAGCTCGTGCGCGACGTGGTGAGTGAATTTCAGGTCAAAAACAAAAACATCAACTATCGGTACACAGAAAGGCCCCGGTAAACAACTCGGTGGAAAATCATTAGTCTCCGCCAACGGATAAAAAAATAACGACGATTTTAAATGTGTATACTTTCTTTTGACCGCAAGTATATAAGTAAATAAATAAATAAATGAATAAATAAATTAAAAAAGAAAGAAAGAAAGAAACGATGGCCAAAGTTTCATGCCATGTTTCAAAAGCTTAACTGGCTGGGTAACAGAATGGTGGGGAAAACATGAAAGCAACACATTTCAAAATAATCCCCCAAATGTGTATTGAAATACTCTTCAACAGTCGTAACGTCACTTCCTTCCTAATGACGCATGGTAGCTTAGTAACACTGGCTCTAAACTATCGGAACAATGGCGGACGCCCGTATGAAATATTTATCCGGCGAGTATAAAGGGTATCCAGAGGTATCCACATACATTTGATCATGTTTTGACTTTTACACATTCTGATCACAAGGCATATGAAAAGTTCTAGCCAGCATGAAAAATAAAAAGTAATGATTTTCTTTGTTTAGAACAAAGATGGCCGCCGTTGCCGGGCGGCGTGACATCAGACTATTGCATCGTATTGGAATTCGTAGCATGGAAGTGAATAGGTGCACAAATACCCGGCTAAATAATATTAGAAAAGAGTGTTTTTTTTTTTGTTTTTGCGTGCCATGTTGGTTGCAGTAAATATCCAAATAGCCATGCACCTTGCGCCATAGATGAGATTTATGCTTTTAACT
>NC_088361.1:122387211-122389711 GCF_034508935.2 Berghia stephanieae
CGACCTAGTACTAGAGAGGCCAGACAGCAAAATCACCGTCAGGCGACGTGACGATGAGATGACGATGTGGGCGGAGTGGAGTGGATGGTGGTTGGGGGGGGGGGGGGGTGATAAAAAGAACAGGAGCGTATCCTGGTTTATGTATTACGGGATGCATGGTGATTCGCAATCTATCAAAAATACACACAAATTGATTTCAGTACAAAGTATCAATTTTAAGTAGTAACTTTTGAAATTATCTAATTTAGATTTGATTATTTCGGACCTGGTAATACAGCATATAACTTGAAAAAACAGGCTGGTATTTGCCCACCCTGCCCATTATTACCAGCCGTCCCTGGTAAGATTTTAATAGACCAAAGGGTAAGATTGAGCTATATTGCCATTCAATAACAAAATAAATTTTAAATACTTTGGTCAGACAAATCTTTCTCTTCATTTATCGATAGAATAAAATGGCCATGAAATAGTCACAATAATATAAGCATTAACTTGAGATTTCAGTTAAGTCTCCGGATGAAAACTTTTTGAGATGGTGTGGTTTGGCTTAATCTATCGATAATATATGAATTCAAAGTTTTCTGCCAAAATAGAAAAAAAGTTGGGTTTTTCTTTTTTGCCGTTGCGCATTCAATATTCTAGTGATGATCAAGATGTAAGTAAGAGTAAGATTTAACGATCGCAAAGTGAGGGATTTAATGAGACAGAGAGATTTAAATAAAATCTTCAGATTGAACTTTAGGAAGATGAGTTGCGTTTCAAAGTGGCTTAGGATTAGACTGGATTTAAAATGAACGTTACCTTGATATTGTCAATCGTATTTGGAATTATTGTTAGATTTTCAGTTTCGATGTAAGTGGTTGGCTTGTGATATATCTTTCAGTTGTTATTTTATTGGTTATATTATTATTATTATTATTATTATTATTATTATTATTATTATTATTATTATATTATTATTATTATTATAGTAGTAGTAGTAGTAGTAGTAGTAATAGTAGTAGTACTAGATAGTAGTAGTATAGTAGTAGTAGTAGTAGTAGTAGTAGTAGTAGTCGTAGTAGTAGTAGTAGTAGTAGTAGTAGTAGTAGTAGTAGTAGTAGTAGTAGTAGTAGAAGAAGAAGTAGTAGTAGTAGTAACAGTTGTAGTAGTAGTAATAGTAGTACTACTACTACTACTACTACTACTACTACTACTAGTAGTAGTAGTAGTAGTAGTAGTAGTAGTAGTAGTAGTAGTAGAAGAAGTAGTAGTAGTAGTAGTAGTAGTAGTGGTATTACAATATGTGAAGTGTTGCTGTTGGCAGGAGAACATTTCGACAGTGAATTGAGCGCACAGTGGATGGCATGCACGATCGGCTAATTTTTAACCATAAAATCTGTTTGTGACTGTGTGAAAACACAATCTTTCTAATGGACAAAATAGGAAGATGAAACTGTTAGATAAAAATCTGAAAAGGTTGAAAAAAAAAAAAAACTTGAGCTTTTATATAGCGCAATATCCACTAAACGTGCTCAAAGCCCTTTACAAGGGGTCCCTGGCCAACAGCAACACATAACACGTAGGACGAGACATGACGCCTGTCAGGCGATATTACAAATTTTTGGGACAGAGACAACGCTGTTAACGGCCAGGTACTCATTTTACACCTGAGTACGGTGAGAGAATGTGAGTAAAGAGCCTTCTCCAAGGACTCAACTATGCGCCGAGCGAGGCTCGAACCCAGGACCTTCCGATCCGAAATCGAGTGTCATACCACTAGACCACAGAGCGGCAAAAGGTGTCTATGAAACAGTCCCAGACAAAGCAGAAAGAGACATACAAGAAAAAGAATCGGCCGAAGATTCAACCAGCCTTAACCTCCTCCTTACCACTCATAGGAAAATCGTCACATTCGTTGCGATGCAGCCAACATTTTTCTTATTCTAATTTCTTTTGTACATCGTAATATTTAAACAAAAATGTTTACTAGATATAGTTAAAGTATATTAACACTATGTTGAAGAGCTCGTTTAGAAGAAAAAATAAAAATATGTCTAGTAAGAACTAACAGCTTTTGTGTTTGAGTGAAATAAATCTATTTTTGGATAGGTTGGGTTATCAGGTTTTTGGGGACAATCGGGAAAATGACCGGTAAGGAGAGAGTTAAATGCCGAGGCAAGATAACTTTTTGAGGCGGTTTATTTTTTTTATTTTCTATTTTTTAGTACGGCTATGTGGTCTTGTGATATGACACTCGCTTTCGGATCGGAAGGTCCTGCGTTCGAACCTCGCGCTCGGCGCATAGTTGAGTCCTTGGGAAAGGCTCTTTACTCACATTCTCTCACCGTACTCAGGTGTAAAATGGGTACCTGGCCATTAACAGCGTTGTCTTTGTCTGAATAAAATGGAATATTATCGTCTAACAGGCGTTATGTCCTGTCCTACATGTTAAATGTTGCTGTTGACCAGGGACCCCTTGTAAAGCGCTTTGAGCACGTTTAGTGGATATCACGCTATA
>NC_088361.1:122394711-122422211 GCF_034508935.2 Berghia stephanieae
TCAGATGGCTCGAAAATATTGCTATCTAGAAATAATATTTCTTTCTAAGACGCCATAATAGAATATTGTTGTAAATCGCTGGTATTGTTCTATTGTATCTAATTTGTGACCCTTCGCCTCAAAAAGGTATTATGTCGGGTTGGTTAAAATGTTGAAAATTAAATTTATAGGCAGAAATGTCAGACTTGTGTTGGGTTTGTATGTTTTATTGGAAAGGATGGATACCATATTTGAAGGTGTCAATGCCAACAATTTATATTTTTGACCAGTTTAACATTTACTCCAGCTTTTAAGCATCTGGGTCGTTCCGACATAATACCTTTTTGAGACGATGGATCACATTTTTTTTCTACAACTCCGTAAGCTACTACAACAACAACAGCAACAACAACAACAACTACTACTACTACTACTACTACTACTACTACTACTACTACTACTACTACTACTACTACCACAACAACTACTACTACTACTACTACTACTACTACTACTACTACTACCACAACAACTACTACAACTACTACATCTACTACTACTACTACTACTACTACTGCTACTACTACTACTACTACTACTACTACTACTACTACTACTACTACTACTACTACCACAACTACTACTACTACTACAACTACTTCATCTACTACTACTACTACTACTACTACTACTACTACTACTACTACTACTACTACAACTACTACTACTACTACTACTACTACTACTACTACTACTACTACTACTACTACTACTACTACTACTACCACAACTACTACTACAACTACTACATCTACTACTACTACTACTACTACTACTACTACTACTACCACTACTACTACTACTACTACTACTACTACTACTGCTGCTGCTGCTGCTCCTGCTGGTGTTGCATCTCCTACTACTGGTATGTAATTGATGAATGAAGTTTTGATTCTTGGCAATGTACTCTACCATCGCTGTAAAAGGAATGAAGTTGAGGTCACTCAGTTCATTGTTATAATTATTTTTAGACAGCCTGTTAATGATTAGTTCTCATTTAAATAAATCAATCAGGTTATCAACGTTATAGTTAATACGCTGTGTTTGCGTAAAGGTATGTTAAATTTCCCTGGCAGATGTTGTGAGTATTTTATCTAAACGCACAGCACCAATAGTCTAATCTGGATCCTTGTCAATCTGATCTCATGCATAGAACAGTGACCCAATCTGAAAATATGTTGATGTTGTATTTTACCTAAACGCACAGCATCAATAAATAGTCTATTCTGGATCCTTGTCAATCTGATCTCATGCATTTAAGCAGTGACCCACTTTGAAAATCTGTTAACATCGTGAATATTTAACCTAAACGCACAGTATCAATAGTCGATTATGGATCCTTGTCAATCTGATCTCATGCATTTAAACAGTGACCCACTCTGAAAATCTGTTGACATTGTGAGTATTTTACCTAAACGCACAGCATCAATAAATAGTCTATTCTGGCTCCTTGTCAATCTGATCTTATGCATAGAACAGTGACGCAATCTGAAAATCTGTTGACATTGTGGGTGAGACGCCACAAAGAACGATGCAATTCCATGTCACTTTGACTGTTCTCTAAACATCTCACGCTCCACTTCGTTTTAACTCACTCATTCCTAGAGATTTTTGCTACTTTTCAAAATTGGAGAAAAAAAATGTATTAAAAATGAGCATGTACATATCTAGATATTTTTATTCAACTCTCATTAACATGAAAAAAACTAAAAACATTATCTTTGATACTACGCCTATAATCTATCTCATATAGTTAGGCATGGGGTAAAAGTAACCCGGGTAAACTACAGATATAGTCGGTGTTAGGGTCGAGTGAGTTTATCAACTCAACAATGAAAGGCTGGCTGGCTGGCTTGCGTCTGCATCTCAATCAACCAGACCGTTGTTATTGTGTACCAGCAATGTAAATAATTAGGCAAACACTCTCCTTTTATGCCCGCCAGATGAATCATATTTATGGGTTTTTAGCCAGCCATTGTTATGAGTAGTTCTCACTTACATTGTATTAATCAGACTATAGAAAGAATGCGCTTGGCTAAGGAGTTCACAATATTGCCACCCGGAAGTATAACGGACCAACACACAATACTCTGTGTAAAGCCCCCCATAGACGCCGACATCCGCTGGTAGCGGGACGGATGACCTATCGCTTTGACCCCATCCCTGCGTTTATCGCAGATGATTTTTGCCCACATACGGGGAGATATTTTTTTTTAGGCGATCGGCGATCGGGGGCGTGGCAGTATAAAAAAGTGGACAATTTTTTTCGGATTTACGCTGTTTTCACGTCGGATTCGTGATCAGCGTCAAATTTACAATAGGTTTGATACTAAGAACGGTGTGTTTACTCCAAAAATTGGTGAAATTAGAAATAAATTTTAATTAATAGTGAGGCTATGTGGCCGACAGAACCGATCCCAGTTACTGTCTGTTATTCTATCTTTCGTCTTGCCACAATAGTGATTACTTCTCACTAAATTATATCAATTAGACTGTTGAAGGAACGAAATTGACATCATTCCACTCTTTGTTATTGTATTAAGGCAGTCATTTTGGTAAGGCTAGCACTATTCAGTATCTGATACTGAATAGTGGTTTTGCACTATTCAGTATCAGATACTGAATAGCGGTTTTCCACTATTCAGTATCTGATACTGAATAGTGGTTTTGTACTATTCAGTATCTGACACTGAATAGTGGTTTTGCACCTTAATACGGTGTTTTTTTTCCGAAACCTGACAAAGTTATGGGAAGAGGGCAGCTGTGGGAGTAAATCTGGGACTCAGAGAAGTGTACACCTGTGGGGAGTGAACCTGGGACTGGGTTTCGTCGGGCTTCGTAATAAAAAGCAATTACTTTTTTACGAAACCCGACGACACCTGGCAATATCCGGCAAAGTTATGGGAGGTATGCAGCAGCGTGTGTGTGTGTGTAAGGGGGGGGGGGGGGACGAAAGGAGGGGATGAACCTGAGATTCAGGGTAGTGTACACCAGTGGGGAGTGAACCTGGGACTCTGGGTTTTGTAAAACAGCAATAACAAAATGGGGGAGGGTGGGGGGGGGGGGGGGTTACGTTTTTACGAAACCCGACAATATGCGGCAAAGTTGTGGAAAGTAGGCAAAGCGTGGGGACTGAACCTGAGACAGTGAAGTGTACACCAGTGGGGAGTGAATCTGAGACTATGGTTTTCGGCGGCCTTCAGCTAATTTCATATAAAAGCAATTATTTTTTAATGAAACCCGACGAAACCTGGCAATATCCGACAAAGTTATGGGTAGTAGGCAACAGTGGGGAGTGAACCTGAGATCCATGGAAATGTACACCAGTGGGGAGTGAACCTGGGTCTGGGTTTCGGCGGGTTCTGTAAAAAAAAAGCAATTACTTTTTGTTTACGAAATGCGCCAAATCCCAACAGAATGGGGCAAAGTTATGGAAAGTAGGCAAATAATGGGGAGTGAACCTGAGACTAAGGGAAGTGTACACCAGTGGGGAGTGAACCTGAGACTATGGTTTTCGGCGGGTTTCAGCGAGTTTCACATAAAAGCAATTACTTTTTTACGAAACCCGGCAATATCCGACAAAGTTGTGGGAAGTAGGCAACAGTGGGGAGTGAACCTGAGACTCAGGGAAGTGTACACCAGTGGGGAGTGAACCTGAGACTATGGTTTTTGGCGGGTTTCAGCTAGTTTCACATAAAAGCAATTACCTTTTTACGAAACCTGGCAATATCCGACAAAGTTATGGGAAGTAGGCAACAGTGGGGAGGGAACTTGAGATTCATGGAAGTGTACACCAGTGGGGAGTGAACCTGGGTCTGGGTTACGGCGGGTTTTGTAAAAAAAAAAGCATTTACTTTTTGTTTAGGAAATGCCAACAAAATGGGGCAAAGTTATGGAAAGTAGGCAAATAATGGGGAGTGAACCTGAGACTAAGGGAAGTGTACACCAGTAGGGAGTGAACCTGAGACTATGGTTTTCGGCGGGTTTCAGTACGATTCACATAAAAGCAATTACTTTTTTATGAATCCCGGCAATATCCGACAAAGTTATGGGAAGTAGGCAACAGTGGGGAGTGAACCTGAGATTCATGGAAGTGTACACCAGTGGGGAGTGAACCTGAGACTATGGTTTTTGGCGGGTTTCAGCTAGTTTCACATAAAGCAATTACCTTTTTACGAAACCTGGCAATATCCGACAAAGTTATGGGAAGTAGGCAACAGTGGGGAGGGAACTTGAGATTCATGGAAGTGTACACCACATGGGGAGTGAACCTGGGTCTGGGTTTCGGCGGGTTTTGTAAAAAAAAAAAGCAATTACTTTTTGTTTACGAAATGCCATCAAAATGGGGCAAAGTTATGGAAAGTAGGCAAATAATGGGGAGTGAACCTGAGACTAAGGGAAGTGTACACCAGTGGGGAGTGAACCTGAGACTATGGTGTTCGGCGGGTTTCAGTACGATTCACATAAAAGCAATTACTTTTTTACGAATCCCGGCAATATCCGACAAACTTATGGGAAGTAGGCAACAGTGGGGAGTGAACCTGAGATTCATGGAAGTGTACACCAGTGGGGAGTGAACCTGAGACTATGGTTTTCGGCAGGTTTCAGCGAGTTTCACATAAAAGCAATTACCTTTTTACGAAACCTGGCAATATCCGACAAAGTTATGGGAAGTAAGCAACATTGGGGGGTTAACTTGAGATTCATGGAAGTGTACACCAGTAGGGAGTGAACCTGAGACTCTGGTTTTCGGCGGGTTTCAGCGAGTTTCATATAAAAGCAATTACTTTTTTACGAAACCCGACGAAACTGGCAATATCCGACAAACTTATTGAAGTAGGCAACAGTGGGGGGTGATCCTGAGATTCAGGGAAGTGTACACTTGTGGGGAGTGAACCTGGGACTCTGGTTTTTGTAAAAAAGCAATACCAAGGGGGAGGGGGAATTACTTTTTTACGAAACTCGCCAAAACCCGACAAAGTTATGGGAAGCAGGCAGCAGTGGGGAGTGAATCTGGGATTCGGACACCAATGGGGATTGAAACTGGGACTGCGAGAGGCTGATACCAGTGGACAGTGAGCTCAGAATGTACTTTTATTTCGAAACCTACCGAAATTGTCAAAAGTTATGGGAAGTGGGCACCATTGGGCAATGAACCGGGACTCAGGGAAGTGCACACCGGTTGGGAGTGAACCTGGGACTGTGAGAAGAGGATATCAGTGGAAATGAACCTGGGACTATGGAAGATGGATGCCAGTGGGAAATGAAGCCGGACTATGGGAGTTGGGTACCAGACAAGAATGAAGCAATTCCTTTTTTACAAAACCCGCCAAAACCCGTCGAAAAACCATAGACTTAGGTTTACTCCCCAATAGTGTACAGTTCCCTGAGTCTCGGGTTTACTCCCCCACTGTTGCCTACTTTCTTTCCATAACTTTGTCGGATATTGTCGGGTTTCGTAAAAAAAGTAATTGCTTTTTTTTACGAAACCCAGTCCCAGGTTCACTCCCCACTGCTGCCTACTTCCCATAACTTTGTCGGGTTTCGGCGTGTTTCGTAAAAAAAGAAACACCCCTAAAAATACCACGTGTATTCTGTAAATAGATGTCAATTGTAGTCTAATACTCAGTATTTATTTAAATTATTATTATTATTATTATTATTATTATTATTATTATTATTATTATTATTATTATTATTATTATTATTATTATTATTTTTTATTAATTATTATTATTATTATTATTATTATTATTATTATCATTACACGTAAATTTTAATATAGTACGGCAATTAATTCACGGAAGTACATCGCTCAATTAAAAAGGCAGAAAGTCTGTTCACATATTTATAATGAATCGGGTTTGTCTTAGATGACAAAACAAAAAAAAACAAACAAACAAACAACGACAACAACAACAACAAGAAATGAGACAAACAGAAAAAGGGAAGATTTTAAAAAGTAATAAACAATAGAAGAGCACATCAATGAAAAACAACAACGAGATTATAACACATAAAAGATATTCGTAATAAATCGATAACTGATTAAATTACTCCAACTACTTGATAAAAAAAAATTAATCATAATCATAATAATGATGATGACGACGATTACAACAACAAAAATAATAATAATAATAGTATGTAAGTAGAAATAATAATAATAATAATAATAATAATAATAATAATAATAATAATAATAATAATAATATATAATAATAATAATAATAATAATTAATAACAATAATAATAAAAATAAAAGAACAATAGTATAATGTCAACATTAAAGTATATTACAAGCAAATAAAATTATTAAAACAAAAGTTTTAATAGACAGAAGGAATTATAAAAATATTGGGGAAAAAAAAAAAAAGTTATCCCTGCTGGGATTTGAACTCTGGAACCTTAAGCTCAGAGTCAAACAGCTTATTTCCACCAACCATGGTGGCACTGAATATTTAGTGACATTTAATCATATCTATTTAGATATTTAAAAATGTATTTGACTGCCACTTTTACTTTGATATTTTGATCTATGTTAATTGCACAATAGCAGAAATTAAAAAATTACGATCAAAATATTTTTGCAACTTTGAATCGGGCTGTCAGTTACTGCACGTGTTCAATCTGGAAGTCGGTCAGCAGTTTATTTACATTCAACCGAGATTGTCGCACTTTTCACTCTCTCTATAAAAAAGAGTTCCTTGCGGATACTGAATAGTGGAAAAACACTATTCAGTATCTGATACTGAATAACCACTTCCTTTTGGTAATTAGTTCTCACTAAATTATATCAATCAGACTTTTAACGTTCAAGGTTACTCGTAGTTTTGTATGACGGTACGTTATTTCCGACTGGTGGATGTTGCGAGCATTTTACCTAAACTCATAGCATCAATAACCGTCCAAGATATTCGCATCATATGTAGCAATAGCTATAATAATCTAACATGTCGAGAGAGAGAGAGAGAGAGAGAGAGAGAGAGAGAGAGAGAAAGAGAGAGGGAGAGAGAGAAAGAGAAAGAGAGAAAAATTTACTTGCGCTATATATACCGCTATATTCAATAAAGGTGCTCAAATCACTTTATAAGGGTCTTTGGCCAACATAAAAACATGTTAGACGAGACATGACTGTTAAGCGATATTGCAATTGTTTCCCGACAGAGACGACGCTGTAAACAGCGAGGTACTCATTTTAACAGTGAACAAGGTGAGAGAATGCGAGTAAAGAGCCTTTTCCAAGGACTCAATTTTGCGCCACTCAGAACGAGACTCGAATCCAGTACCGTCCGATCCAAAGGCGAGTGTCATTTCACAAGATCACATGCATAGCCGCACAAAAAAGTGATGAGAGAATAGATTCATATGTATTGAAGGAGGAGAGAGCGGATGGAGTGAGTAAAGTTCTTGGATATTTATAGAAGGAACCAAATTGACGTCACTCATCTCATTGTTATTGTTTTTTGACACCCATTTTTATGATTAGTTCTCATTAAAATATATCAGACTATAACGTTCAAGGTTCCATGTAGATCTTTGGGCTGGAGTGATATTTATGGCTGGCGGACTTTGTGAGTATTTTAATTTAACACAGAGCATCAATAGAAGGAATGAATTTGACGTTAGTCAACCCGTTGTTATTGCTTTTAGACAGCATTTTATAATTAACTTATCACTAAGTTATATCAATCAGACAATGAACGTTCGCGTTTGCAGTTTTGTGTGTTAATATGTTATACCCCGATGGAGATGTCGTGAGTATTTTTCCAATACGCATAACATCAATACATTTGCAATCCGATTTAAGTTTAAAAGCAACGTAGACCAAGGAAATTTTTCCATTTTGTGGACAATAAAGATTTTTTATTTATCGTCATTATTATTATTATTATTATTATTATTATTATTATTATTATTATTATTATTATTATTATTATTATTATTATTATTATTATTATTATTATTATTACTATTATTATTATTATTATTATTATTATTATTATTATTATTATTATTATTATTATTATTATTATTATTATTATTATTATTATTATTTATAAAACAAATCGACAGTGTTCCCGTGGCAGGTTAAACGGGTACTCCTCGCAGGGTTGCCAGATTATTTTTCAACAAAATGCCAGGGGAAGACTCAAAAAATGCCAAAACATTAAAAAAAATGCCAAAGTCTGTTGACTCCCACCCCCACTAAGAAAACTACTCACTTTTGATAGACAATTTACTATCATATCCTGGTGGCTTGCGTGTTTTATCTTCTTTTTTTTTTTCTTTTTTTTTTTTTGAATTATACTAAATTTCCTGTTGGGGTAATTTTTTACTTACTGACTACTAAGTGGAGTGCTAAACCACTACACCACGGTTGGATTTTAAGAATGAAAAGAAATACATTAACATGAAAGGTAAATACGTAAAGGAGTGAAATCATTGGATGCTGTAAAATCAGACCACCCTAACGAACAGAGTTTAAAGTTAACAGGCGACCATGACGCAAATATACACGAGTTTTGCAGGAGATTCCCAGAAAACTTACGAGGATACTTGTCGAGGGCTGAATTTGAGTGAATATCTGAGGGAGGCAGGGCTAGTTCAGGGTGTGAGTTTTAATAGCAAAGTTTTCCGATGTGAAGAGATTTGTTTTTACGCGTTTAGAAAGGTGTCATTTGAAGTATAATATACAAGAAAAGAAAATGCCAAATGAAAATGCCAAATGCCAAATGATTTTTCTAATGCCAAACGGTTTTCAAAAATGCCAGATTTGTGGAATCTGGCATTTAAAATGCCAAACTGGCAACCCTGACTCCTCGGGACTACTCGCATTCGCACCCCCCCCCCCCCCCCCCCCACCACCACCACCACCACCACCACACACACACGCACACAGCTCTTTTCTTTTTCTTTTTTTTTTTTTTGGGGGGGGGGGGGGGGGCGTTGTTTGTAGATTATAATTCAAGGTTACAATGCCCACCCCATTCCAAGGCTTTTTGGCATCTGCCAATCCCAAATGTCTGTGTCAAGGTCGACCGTCATGTCGCGTCAACGGGTGAGGAGGAAAAAAAAAAAAAAAGAACTGGCATATTATTATATCATTACATTGAAAATTATGAAAACTATTTTTTATTTTGTATGAAATCCTTTATAAGTTTTACGATGAACAAGAACGAAACTTTTGCCATCTACCTCTTCCTGGCGCAACATTTATAAAAATATTATTTAAAAAAAATAATAACACAGCATTTATTTGGCGCAATATCCACGTGCTCAAAGCGCTTTACAAGGGTCCCAAGGCAACAGCAATATTAGACTTGAAAGACGAGACATGACGCCTGTCAGGCGATGTGACATTTTTTCCCAACAAAGACAACGAACGGCCATGTTCTCATTTTACACCTGAGTACGGTGAGAGAATGTGAGTAAAGAGCCTTTTCCAAGGACTCAACTCTGCGCCACTCAGAGCGGGTCTCGAAACCTGAACCTTCCGATCCGAAAGCGAGAGTCATACCACTTGATCCATCACAAAACAGGGAGGGGCACTTTTCTGTCGGCCACATAGCCTCAATATTAATTAAAATTTATTTCTAATTTCATCAATTTTTGGAGTAAAAACATAGTTCTTGGTATCAAACCTATTGTAAATTCGACGCTGATCACGAATCTGACGTCAAAACAGCGAAAATCCGAAAAAAATTGTCCAATTTTTTATACTGCCACGCCCCCGATCGCCGATCGCCTCGAAAAATATTAAGCAAAGCGGGCTGTGCGGGCGATCGACCGTACCTAGGTTTATCGGCCAGGTATTTGGCCACACACATTGCGTTTTCACCCCGGTTTGCCTGATCGTGGTTCGGACGCCTATCAAAACCGTGCGTGTATGGAGCCTTTAACAACAATGAACTTTTATAGATAGTATGCAGATGACGTAACTCAGGCCTTTGTTATTGTTTTTGCCATCCGCGTTTGTGAGTTGTTCTCACTAAACTGTATTAACAAGACAATAAAAGTTCATGGTTACACAGAGTTTGTGTGTTGGTCCGTTACTTCCGGATGGCAATGTTGTGAACTCCTTGGCCAAGCGCATTCTATCTATAGTCTGGTTAATACAGTTTAGTGAGAACAACTCACAAACGCGGATGGAAAAAACAATAACAAAGGCCTGTGTGACGTCATCTTTGTTCTATCTATAGATAGTATGCGCTTGGCTAAGAAGCTCACAATATTGCCATACGGAAGTATAACGGACCAACACACAAAACGGTGTGTATCCATGAAAGTTTATAGTCAGATTAATACAGTTCAGTGAACATTACTCATAAACGCGGATGGCAAAAATCAATAACAAAGACCTGAGTGACGTCATCTTCGAACTATCGATAAAAGTAAGGGTACACATAGTTTTTGTGTGTTGGTATCTTATATACGGCTGGCGGATGTTATTTAATAATACCCTAGTTGTTGACGAAACACGTATCTGATTAAAGCGATCCTACCTGTCCATTTCTTTCTTTGGATAAATAAAACTTTAATTCAATGTCACTAACTACCAATATTAAAGAAATAAATAAATAAAAAATTGAGCTTTTATATAGCGCGATATCCACTAAACGTGCTCAAAGCATTTTACAAGGGGTCCATGGCCAACAGCAACACTTAACATTTAGGACGGGTCATGACGCTTGTTAGGCGAAATTACAATTATTTCGGACAGAGACAACGCTGTTAACGGCCAGGTACTCATTTTACTCCTGAGTACGGTGAAAGAATGTGAGTAAAGAGCCTTTTCGCCTTAATAAAACAAACTAAATTCATGTCTAATATTTTAGGCAAAAAAAAGTATTTTCAGCATTTAGCTCATCCTAACATGACACCAGTATGAAACAAATAGGTGATCTATCTATCTATCTATCATCTACCTACCTATCTATCTATCTATCTATCTATCTATCTATCTATATATCTATCTATCTATATATCTATCTATCTATTTATCTATTTATCTATCTCTATATCAATCAATCAATCGATATATTTATTTATCTATCTAACCTTCTATTTATTTTTCTATCTATCTATCTATCTATCTATCTATCTATCTATCTATCTATCTATCTATCTATCTATCTGTCTCTCTATCTATCTATCTATCTATCTATCTATCTAGCTATCTATCTATCTATCTATCTATCTATCTATCTATCTATCTATCTCTCTATCTATCTATCTATCTATCTATCCATCTCTTTGTGTTATGCACACTATCTGCCATGCATTCCAAATTTAACCCTATGTGAAATAGAGACCCCATTTTACGTTTCAATACACAAACATCCTGAATAAGACATCATATTGATTACAATGTGTCATCCCACTCTCTCTCTCTCTCATACTCTGAACAAACACGTATTTAAAATGTTGGCCAGAAAACTCGTCCTTCAAATATAAATGGATTAAAAAGACCCTTGTCTTGGCAAAAACTCCCAAACCCGAGACTTCGCCAAGATGATGTTTTATAGTACGCTATCTTTGTGTGTCCACATTTTCTGCTCTCATTGACACTATAGTTATTTTCATTTTGCCCAGAAATAAATTATCTCTTCTTTAAACAATAACTTAACCATTTTATAAAGTCCCTAAATTATGAAGTGTTTGATGTTTCAAGCGTGAAATGTTCTGATAAAAATCTTAATCTACAATCTTTGAATAAAGACTTGTTTTATTATGGCCAAATTCAGAAAAGGATGTTTGGCAAATATAATGCAGATTTCACTTCTAACTAATCCGATATAATTTCAAATCTCGTCTTTTGTATCTGTTAACATCAGATGCAGCACTTTAAAAAATGCAAAATCGGATAATGTCCTTTGTTTTTATATTTTTACGTTATTGTACAAAGGATTCTGTGGATATTTTCTTTCTTTCTTTCTTTTTTTTTTTTTTTGTTTTTTGTTTTTTTTGTTGTTTTTTTTTTGTTGCGTTTATCCTCTGAACAAAAGTTTGTATAATATCGGATCTTTTTCGGGTAAAGTCGTGAATGTCTTTAATGTTTTAGTGTGATTCGATTGTGGCTTAGAGCTACGAGGTCTCGTCTTGTTACAAATTCAAACAATGTTAAGCGTGATCAATGGCCGGATGTGTGACAAGTCGTGGAAAATTTTGTTTCTAATGTAGTGTCTTTGGCTAAGGTACTTTACACACATTACCCCACTCGACTCAGATGTCAATGTGGATCTGGCTATAGACAATGACGGATATTTAGTAAAAAAAAAAGAGGCCTGTCAGGGAACTGGTACTGTAAAAGGAAATATTGTTCCATATTATATTATATAAGCTGGGGAAGTGAATGAAACATGTAGCACATTGAGTATGGTTAATTTCATGAAATCACTCTATATAAATGTGTTCATAATCATTTGTTAATTTATCTTATTTACAGCGATATTCATCTTGTGGAAAATTATTTTGACCTTATGAACAAAAAAAAATGTACAAAAAAACAAAACAAACATAACACGAAACAACCCCCCCCCCCAAAAAAAAAACAAAAAAAAAAAAAAACAAACAAAAAACAAGCGCAAAATTGAAAAATGACGTGTGTCCGATGGTTGAGTCAAGATACATGTAGAGATGAGGGTTATTTTAATCGATCGATTTTTATGAAGGGCGAGTTTTTTGGCCAAAATTATTAATGTATCTTTTTTTTCTCTTTCTTTTAAATCCGCAGGAATGTGATTGAATTTGTCCATGGTGGTAGCTTTAGATAGAACATAATTGACGTCACTCAGCTCTTTGTTATTGTTTTAGCCAGCCATTTAAAAAAATAAAATGAGCTTTTATATAGCGCAATATCCACCAAATGTGCTCAAAGCGCTTTACAAGGGACCCTGGCCAGCAGCAACATTTAACATTTAGGACGAGACATGACGCTTGTTAGGCGATGTTACATTTTTTTCGGACAGAGACAACGCTGTTAACGGCCAGGTACTTATTTAACACCTGAGTACGGTGAGAGAATGTGAGTAAAGAGCCTTCTCCAAGGACTCAACTATGCGCCGAGCCGAAAGCGAGTGTCATACCACAAGACCACATAGCCGCATAGTAGTTATCCTTGTATTAATGTGTTAATTAGACTATAAACGTTTGTTTAAATTGTTATAAATGTTGTGATGTTGTTTTATTTTGCTTTTTATTTTTTGGATAAACGCACACCATCAATACCTGATGATATGCCATATGCGTAGATAGACTCTATGGTTTTTCAAATTCATTTCATTATCACATCATTTTAATTTTCATAACCAGCAACATCAGTACCACAACAACTATCTCCACCACCATTTCCCCCCCCCCCCCCCCTCACTCCAACCACAACACAAGAATCTTCCTCCTCTACTTCTTCTTCTTCTTCTTCTTCTTCTTCTTCTTCTTCTTCTTCTTCTTCTTCTTCTTCTTCTTCTTCTTCTTCTTCTTCTTCTTCTTCTCCTCCTCCTCCTCCTCTTGTTTTTTTTTCCTGTTTTTTTTTCTTTATTTCTTTCATTCCTTCTTTTTATACGCACGATATATTTAAGAGGAGGCGGACATAGCGATGAAGGAGAAATAGAAGTAGGAGAAGAAGGAAAAGAAAATATTATATATGTAAATAAATCTCTATTTACCACGTTGTATTGATTTAATCCACAGGAGTTAGTTATGTTGTATCAATATCAGATAACACACAACTGTTCATGTTTTCTGAATACAACTCACCAAAAAAATAATAATTCAAAATATACTTTGATATTTGATTCTATTGCGATGGTTTCTGATTACACCGACAGGCATAATATTTAAAAAAAACCAAAAACCTTAGATTCCACGATAGAGATGACGACGTGGCGATGTGTATTTGTCCAAACCCCTGCCTGGGAAGTTCTAATCGACAAGGTAAACAAACGATAATATCAAATTACACATAATCTGCAACGGATATTTTGATTACACTTTTCTACATGATCATTGATCGAAACATGCAAACGTTGATGGCAAAAAGCAATAACAAAGACCTGAGTGACGTCATCTTCGTTCTATCTATAAGTGACAAAGGCTACGATCAAAGAGTAAACCCTCTTTATCTTATAGCCTGACACAAAGACTTGAATTTTGACGTCATTTTTAGGGAATGTATTGTACTGTAATGTAATGTAATGCAATATACTGTAATGTACTGTGCTGTAATGTAATGCATCCCAATGTAATGTAATGTATTGTAATGTACTGTAGTATAATGTAATGCACTGTAATGTAATGTAATGCAATGCACTCTAATGGAAGGTACTGTACGTAATGAAAGGTATTGTTCTGTAATGTAATATAGTGTACAGTAATGTGATGTAATGTAATGTACTTTAATTTAATGTAATGCGCTGTAATGTAATGTTCCAAAATGAAATGTATTTTATTGTACTGTAATGTACTGTAATGTAATTTAATGTAATGCAATGTAATATAGTAATCAATTTATACAGTGCGCAGAATCCGTCAACATTTTAAGGCGCTGCAAAGACAATTGGTATCACAAAAAAGCATGGAATACTGTTACTACTCAAAAGCCTGTCTGAATAGGAATGTTTTCAAAAGTTTTCTTTCTTAAATTACTGAGCTCGGTGACGTCTTTGATTTCTTAATAATCTAATTTGTTCCATACTGCTAAGGCCTATCCTTCGAATGTCTCAGGTTTGAGAGCTTTTTTGACTAAATGAGGGTTATTTCAATCTATCAATATTTTAAGGACGAGTTTTCTGGCCAAACTTGTCAAATGTTTTATTTCCAGAGAACAGAAGTCTATCATAGAACAAGACCATAAAGCTAGATATAGTTTAAAGATAATATGACCCTAAAAAGTCTCATACTATGGCCCGATCAAAAATTGGAATATTGAAACGGTGCTGCAGCCATATAAAAATCCAACTCTATATTAAAATGGGGTATTGAGCTTACCAAAAACAGATAGATAGATAAATAATAAATAAATAAATAAATAAATAAATAAATAAATAAATAAATAAATAAATAAAATCAAACTTGGTTTTAAACTTTTTTTTACAGTACATCTTTTTACCTTTCAAACATATCACAACAATACCTTTCCAACGTATTTCGTTTTCTTGTGCCAAAATTATTATTATGATCACCATTATCCTCCTCCTGCTTTGAGCCCGCGAGGCTTCCAGAAATACTTTTCGACGAGTGTTTTATCTATCTCTCCATATACTGTGTCAAAAATATATTACATTATCGCTTCCATACGTCTCGCAATTCTTGCCAACTTAAAATATAACATAAAATACTAAAAATATATTTCATACGTTTCTACCCATGTTATAACGCCTAGCCTAGTTCTGATGAGATTCCCAGAGCTTTGAAAGGAAAGCGTCAAAACTAAGATTGCTTATTTTCGTTTTAAACATGAAGCAAAGTTTTCTACCGTTTTAACCCTTACAGGGCAGGACAGATTTTTTTAAAAGTCTTTACTTCTCTCATTATTTGTTCGTTTTTAACTAACTGCTCTTATTAAGAGAGAGAGAGAGAGAGAGAGAGAGAGAGAGAGAGAGAGAGAGAGAGAGAGAGAGAGAGAGAGAGAGAGAGAGAGAGAGAGAGAGAGAGAGAGAGAGAGAGAGAGAGAGGAAGCAGTGTTGTTGTTTGGGGTCCTGTCACACATAGAGTGTATTAATGGAGAACGCATCTCTGATTTCAATGACGCTCGAATCGCAACGCTACTCCTGCTCTCTTGATGAGATCGGAAAATTAAAACGTCATTTTCGTGTACAAATAAGGCCATGTATAAAGGGATAAGTTCAAAATTGAACCGTCATCGAATAATCTTAGAATTTTACGTATTGAACTATACCTATGGGGGTCCGGATAGCTCAGTTAGTAGAGCTCTCGCTTCGCATTCAAAGGGAACAAGAACTATCCCGATGGTAGTCGAGATTTTTTTTACTGTCCCCCGTGCTGGCAGAAATTACACTGCGAAATACTAGCGTCCTATCCAAAGGATAGCAAGTAATTGCTATTGCCCGGTGCATGCTATAGAAACCGGAATAAACTCCGGTTCCATGGTCTTATGGCTCTGAAGAACTACAGAACTAAATGTATCAGAATCATTTTGACTAAATTTAATAGCTCGATAAACGATTTTGATTAATTCTCCCTTTTTTTCAAAACAAATGCAAAAAACGATTTAAAAAAAATGTTTAGCCATTCAAAATGTACAGAATATGACTTGAGTAGAGTCATTTGCTTCAAAGGGTTAATGTAAATGAAAAGAAAAGATAGTAACATTGTATATAATTTTTCCGCCCTACTTTCTTCAAGCGACAAACTATTATGGAGCGTGATGCCATTACAAACCCATCAATGGTAACAAAACATTCGTTATATACCACACCAGGTTAAGTTCATTTTGGTTCGTTTTTTTGTTTTTGGTGGAAAAAATAAGTTTTTGTTTCTCTTCCTGGCTTTGAAAAAAAAATTATTGTGGCTCATCGCGTAAAAGTAGTATTTTTTTTATCATGAGAAAGAAATTGATTGAACCTAAAGTTAAAATGTGTGGACCGACGTGTACATATATGCAGGTCTGACATCCGAACCCATTTATGGGCCTAGTTTAACATTGTTGTAATGGACAATATTTTGCGTCAGTTTATGTGTTATCCATTACAACAATGAACCCATAAGGAATTGGGTTATCAGACCTATAAAGATGTAAACGTCGGTATGAACCGTTTGGCAAATGTATGTCTTGTTGACGAAAACGCATACCTTTTTTAACTCTTAAAAAAAAACCTCAACAACATAAAAAACAAATCGGAACAAATACAATGTAACCCCCCCCCCCCCCCCCCCCTCCCCCCAATATCAAAATAATTTCATATATCTATTGCTTAAAACGGTTGATTTCACATATCGACAGATATTTACTTTTGCCCCTACATTAGAATTCACAATTTTGACAATAAATTCCATATATAGAATTGTGACCCATCGCTTCCACACGGTGTCATGTCGAGGTAAGCCAGTTGGCAGCAGCTTCTAATGGTGCTCACACTATTATGTTATGACGATCGACCCAATCAACAAATTCTTCACCGCACTTGTGCACCGTCGCAAACCGGCCCGGAAGCTTCGTCACAACACACCGTTCAACTAGATGCTCTGCAGTTTCAGGTTCTATCCCACATCGGGTACATGTTGGACAGGTGGAAAGTCCCCACTGATGAAGCGATTTGCCGTAAGGCAGGTCCTCGACAGAAACCGATTCGCTACCACCCAGTGTCTACTCTTACTGGTGGAGAACCCTGGCAACTTCTCACCTAGTTTAGAGGAGTGTATGTCTCCGCCCCATCGAGGGATTGAATTCGTCCAAACCGACTTCCATCTTGTATATTATGCATCTCTGTTGTCAAAAAAGATATTTGAAAGTTACCATTTTAGTTTTTGTCAGTTGAAGAATGCAATCATTCTCCTCAAAACCAGGTGAAAATTAATCCAAATCTAATATTTTGGGTGTAGACTAAATTCAATTTTTAGTTTTGAAACCAATTCAATTGAATTAAATTTGAAATGTCTTTAAACTCAAAATCCGAGAAATGCTCAAACTCAACCATTTCATGCAGAAATTCGAAGATTTCATCAATCAAAATGTCCAAGACTACATTAATTAGAGTAATGACAAATAAAAATAAGAATAAATAGATTAGATATTAGATCTTTCTGATATTTCTCCGACGTTTAGATTATTATACACAGGAAAACGCACACACAGAACATAAACACTAGTAAACAACTCTACATAACATTAATTTACCGCACTTTCACATTTTGCCGATGTAGAACCTCTTAACCCACTCAACCCTAACACCGACTACATCCCATAGTTTACCCGGGTTACTTTTACTCCATGCCTATTTATTACATTTTTCTGAGACAAATTATAGGCGTAGTATCAAAGCTAATGTTTTTTAGTGTTTAAATATTAATGATAGTTGAATAAAACTATCTATGTACATGCTGATTTTAATCCTTTTTTCCAATTTTAAAAAGTAGCAATTCTCTCTAGGATTGAGTGAGTTAAGAATTAACGTTTAGTTTTCTTAATTTATAATATTATGAAAATGAAAATTTAAAGATCCACCTTAAAGAAGCTTTAGGTTAAGAAAATCGCAGCCAAAACATTTGCACTTTTACAATCCCACAAAGATATAAGTTTGTTTTATAAAAATTGCGTATAAGATGAACTTTCTTTAATTTCTTTTGTGGAGGTTCGGGCTTTTGCTAGTAGATCATCATAAAAACTACTGATATAAACATCATAAAAGATCCCACTAAAAGAATGCCTGCATTCCACAACGCCAGGAAATACTGGGTTTCCTCAAATCGCCACTTAATCAGCGCATGGCAGAACTGCATCAAATATGTGCAGATGGAAACTTGGGAACAGTGATGCCTGCCGGAAATATCAGGCAATACGCTTCAACAGTCGTAACATCACTTCCCTCGTAATGACGCATGGTAACTTCGTAACTGGCTCTAAACTATCGGAACAATGGCGGGCGCCCTTATGAAATATTTCTCCGACGAGCTTAAAAGCGTATCCAGAGGAAAGAAAAAACATTATAAATCTGATCATGTTTTGACTTTTACACATTCTGATCATAAGACATATGAAAAGTTCTAGCCAGCATGAAGAATAAAATGTACCGATTTTCTTTGTTTAGAACCAAGATGGCCGCCGTTGTTGGGCGACGTGACATCAGACTATTGAAACCAATTCCAGAGACTAGCAATCACATCGTCCTCCACCCACTGTCTAGTAACTAAACTTGAAGGTGGCTATGAAACAGTTCTTGATTAGGGCGGAGGAAGACTTTCGAAGCTGGGTTGTTGGAGGTGTAGCCATACGCTACTACCACGACTATACTAACTACTAAATTATAATTTCCGTACAAGGATCAATAAAGTATATCTTATCTTATCTTATCTCATCTTATCTGTCGTTGTTGTAAAATACACCGAAGCTCAAGTTCTTGGATTTTGTTCTATCTATTTTGTTTGTGTTTCCTTTGGAGCTGAAGTGCCATGTCATTGGACAAAAATTGAAATTTGAAAGAATGAATGTATGAAATGTAATCAGTCTGTTTAATTTAGTGTTGACGGGCTTTACGGCAAATTTCTCTAATGAGGGCGTCACATTTTAATTAGTCAACCCATTTTACCACCATTTTGAGGCGATGGGTAACAATTGAAAAAAAATCTTGTGATTTTTCTTACATTGGTTGGCATGTTTAGAACCGACAGGTAGATACTGTGTAGCACTTTTTAGTCTTCTGTCTAATCGCAGAAACACAGGGCTTATTTTTTTTCGTCTTGTTTTGTTTGTTTGTTTTTTCCCTATACACGAACACGTGAATTGGTGAGCTTACGCCCCTATGCAAATGGACTACGGTTTTAGTCTTACCTGTCATGATACAGAAGGTTGGGTGTGTGTGTGTGTGTGTGTGTGGGGGGGGGGGTGGAGTCGGCTAGGGCAGCGATAAATTAAAACCTCATTGAACACTGGGTCACACCACATTTACCGCTCTTTCCCTGAATCGGTTAGCAGCTGAGGAGTTATAATCGGATAAGAATGATAGAATTAATAAATGTGATCCATAGCGTTAATAAACCTGTGTTTTGTTGGAATTCATAGGTCGAAGAACACCGAATTTCAAAACAATAGGATACATATACAAACATACACACATACACACATATACATACGTATACTTATATACATACATACACATACATAGATATATACATATACACATACATAATATACATACATACATACATACATACATACATACATACATACATACATACATACATACATACATACATACATACATACATGCATACATACATACATACACATACATACATACATACATACATACATACATACATACATACATACATACATACATACATACATACATACATACACACATACATGCGCGCACATGTTCGCACTTTGCAAAAATTCATGGTATAATCTAATTTAAATAATTCCCAAAGAGAAAGGTTTTCAGTTAATTTTGAATTTATCACCGATGCTTTCAAGACTGACTTACAGTGGGAGTGAATTCCAAGTGATGGGGCCTACTATACTGAATGATATATTGATAAGTCTGTTCACAAATAGCAGTCGTGACGTCATTTTCCTCATAACGACGCATAGTAACTTAGTAACTGGTTCTGAACTATCGGAACAATGGTGGACGCCCATATGAAATACTTCTCCGACGAGCATAAAAGTGTATCCAGAGGAGAAAAACATTATAAATCTGATCATGTTTTGACTTTTATATATTTCTGATCACATGACTTGTGCTAAAAAAGTTCTAGCAAGCATGAGGAATAAAAATTACAAATGTTCTATGTTTAGAACCAAGCAGCTCGTTGCTGGGCGGACGTTACATCAGACTTTTGAATCCAATTTTGGTCTCAAAGAATTTCAGTCTAAAACAAAAAATACAATAGGCCCCGTGGACTATTGGCAGCCTCGGGAACTGGTCCCATTGAGAATAAACGTTGGAACAAGTCAGTGACTTTGAAGACCAAAGAATTCTTTCTTTTCCACTTGTCTAAATCGGGAATAAGAAGTCCTTATCTCAGTGCTGGGGAATGTCGAGGATTCGTTGTGAGGAACGAAATTAGGGTGATGACGAGGTGTGGACAAGCCGTTTGGAGATGGGGGAGGGGTGCAACGTATAAGATATATATAATATATATATATATATATATATATATATATATATATATATATATATATAGAGAGAGAGAGAGAGAGAGAGAGAGAGAGAGATAGTGAGAGAGATGGTTGAAGTTACACACACACACGCACACACACACACACACAAAGTGATGGAGTGTGAGCAGTGACATCTGTAGAGTACTATTAGTAGACAATGAGTGTGAGAGATAGATGGTTGAAGATAGAAAGAAACTTTGTGTGTGTGTGTGTGTGTGTTGAGAGAGAGAGAGAGAGAGAGAGAGAGAGAGAGAGAGAGAGGTTTAATCCGACTGGGGGATGTTGTGAGTATTTTACCTAAACGCATGGCATCAATACAAAAGCACGACGTGATTGATATGAATGGCATGTAGACAATCATCGTCCATGTACGTGTGTTTATCAGAAGATATAAATGTAAACTTCAATTTAATTTACGTATACAGATAAAATGGACGTTTCGGGTTTCCCTTTTACCAACAAAACGGGTTGAATGAAACACTGCAGACGAATGAGATAATGTGACAGTGGCGTTGTTAAATTGAAGCTTACATTCAATTTCACATTGTTAAATATTTATTCGAGATTCGAGAGGCGACATTAATTTACATTTATAAGAAGAGCTGAGGGCTGATTCATCATAATCTAGGAATATTGATATTTGTTTTGATTTACGGTTTAACAGTTTGGCATGTAAGGTAAGATTGAATAGGTTAAATATTGATCGCCGCTTGATTGGTGTTTAGATAAAGTTCCATTGTTTTTTATTATTGACAGGTCCATTCATGGATCACCTAATCTCTCTCTCTCTCTCTCTCTCTCTCTCTCTCTCTCTCTCTCTCTCCCTGTCTCTCAATATATATATATATATATTATATATATATATATATATATATATATACATTTATAGTATTATAATATAATAAAAACAAACACCATGGTATTTTAGTGGTGCTCAACCTTTTTCTTGAAGATTGCGAAAGCAAGAAACAATATTGTATCTAGCTAGAAGTTGAAGAAAACTAATATATAAACAATGAAATGATGGTGCTCGACTCAATGTGATCTGTTTATAAACATTCGGAGTGTAAATTTCGTCGGCTTCTATAATACAGTTTCCTGCTTTCTCAATCAACAGTAGAATTTCACGAAAATAACCGTTTGAAAGTATGTATATTATGTATACATATATATATATATATTATATATATATATATATATATGTATATATAATATACATGTGTGTGTTTATCTGTGTGTGTGTGTGTGTGTGTGTGTTGGATGTTTGTCTCAAATAAATAATATAAAACGGTCATTGAGGCAATTTATCTCAACACCTGTTTTTGTCAGATTTTTTTCATCGTGATAAAATGTATTTTTTTAAAAACAAAGCCTTACAGACTTGAAGAAAAGTCTTGTGAATTTTTATAATTGAAATTTTACATGTACTTGTCCTTGGATTAAGTTTCCCTTATTTGGAAAACGATTCGAGTTTTTGTTGTTTGTGGGGGGCGGCGGGGGGGGGGGGGGGGGTCGATGGGGGTTCTGGTTATTTTATTGCTGAAGGTTGCAACAGTTACTCAAGGCAGTGGGGGAAAATCGAAGTTTTCATTTAACCAAAAAGAACAATTGACATAACATAATAGCCGTGGTTTAATTCGACATTTTTATAATACCCGGTATTCCCTTCTAACTCGTTTAAAATTTTAAAAATAATTAGCTTTGCCTCCTCAAGAATTTTATAAGACATTTCGAAAAGAATGTTCAATAAAATGAAAAGAAATATCATATTATGGAAACGATTGAAATAGAATTTAATAATGTGGCCTATTACATGCTTCACTAACACCCGCCGACGCATTACCCAGTGAACTGACGAATTCTGGAAAAAAAACGCGTATTTAAAAATTTGGCCTGAAAACTCGTCCTTGTAATATAGATCGATTTAAATGACCCTCTCCTTGGCAAAAAACTCTCAAACCTGGGGCTTCACGAAGCCCCAGGTTTGAGAGTTTTTGCCAATGAGAGGGTCATTTAAATCGAACGATATTTGAAGAATATATTTTTGGCCAAATTTTTTTAATTCCAGTTTTTCCAGTGTCTTGTAGTTAACATGTTAATTTTATCGTATTCGTTTTTGTTTTACTGTCTCTTTCTGCGACCATAATAAGGATTGATATTTTGTGAAGTAATTATGTTCTATGCATCGATGCATTGCCTCTAAGTCAATCATTTTGCATTGACACCTGAATGTTGTGTTATAATTCAATATATATAATTTTGGTACACAGGTGTGTATATTTTAGGTAAGTTGCATTTAAGTGTTTAGCATATATAAATGATTACAAATATTAAATTTAATATGATTTGGGTTCGAATCTGTACACTAGAATATTTAGGTAATCAGAATCCCCCCCGCCACCTTTCCCCCAAGAAATAACTGAAAGAAGATATACTAAGCAATTATTCCATCGTCACCGTCGTCAATTATATCGTCATCATCATCATCATCATCATCATCATCATCATCATCATCATTATCATCATCATCATCATCATCATCATCATCATTATCATCATCATCATCATCATCATCATCATTATCATCATCATCATCATCATCATCATCATCATCATCATCATCATCATCATCATCATCATCGTACTGCATAGAATTTCACTGTAACACCGTACAATGTATTCCTAATTGACGTGTGCCATAAATTTGTGAAAAGTGTACAGAATCTAGTAGCCTAGGTGGGGTTCCTGACCTCCCATAGAGGACAGGGAGGTACATACTATGTCTTCTATTAACCTGTATCTGTTTTCCAACATGCTTTCTGTCTTTGTCTTGGAATGACATTTCTTGGTTTTGTCCTGGTCCTGTCCGGTTACCCTGGCTGAGAGGGAAACAGTCAAATGTATAGTTAGTTTTGGGAGATTATATTTTTTTCCTTGTAAAACATCTCTCTGTTATGTACTGTATTATCTTTTGTTTATGTATTATACATGATTTGTTAACATTTGAGTGTATTCCTCTTAGTGGTGACCTGTGTTTGTGTATGGATGAAACTTTTAGGTGATCTCAAACTAAATATTTTGATAGTGTGCTCTTGGAATCCACATCTGTTTTCTATTTGAACCAATTTCCCTTTGTCATACCTTTTCTTGGGTGCTTTAATTGTAATTCTAGAACTTTTTACTATTCTCTTATCTTCCTTTTTACTGGCGCTGATATTACCTTAAATACAAACAAACAGAATCTAGAAGGACCAAATTTCAACTGATCGGCACGTATTCAAGACAGCAGCAATGAAAATGAGACAATAATATAGATGAAAGGACATTGACATCATCGGCTCTTTGTTATTGTTTTTAGACAGTAATTTTGATGATTAGTTCTCACTTATTTCTATAAATGTGACTATAGACATTTAAAGTTACACAAAGTTTTGTATGTTGGTACGTTGTATACGGCTGTCGGAAGTTGTGAGTATTTTATCTAAACGCAAAGCATCAAATTATATAAAATTGAGTCACATAGAAAATGAATCCCCATGGGATATAAATGTAAACGGTTTTGTGAATGCATGATCTAATGTAGGTATTAACACTATAATGGGCACCTCGTATTCATTAATAGTACAGTGATTTGCACTGACTAAATGACCCGTAGAACGTGATAATGAAATGTGTGAGTACATTAGAGCTAAGTGCTCACCATCTCTTGCATTATTCAAAAGGATCACACTCATTGCGTTGGAGACATGGACAAGAGGCGGGGGGGGGGGGGGGCATGACTGGTTAAGTGAACGCACCAGAGCTGTCGTACTCTGGAAAAGAAAAAGGAAAACATATTTATAAATTTGGCCAGAAAACTAACTCGTCCTTTAAATATCGATCAATTTAAATGACCCTCATTTAAACTCTCAAAAGTCCCAGGTTTGAGAGTTTGTTTGCCAAGATGAGGGTCATTTAATCGATCGATATTTGGAAGGACGAGTTTTCTGGCCAAATTTTAAAATATTGTTTTTTACAGAGTACGACAGAGCCAGAGGTCAATCAATATGATAGAATTCTCTAAGGTAGATCGGTAGACTTCCTGAACTTATAGACTGACACTGACTAAAATGATTTTAAAACACACGGCGATGGCCACCAAAATAGGGAACCTTAGTTTGATGTCAAAATACTGATTCCAATCTCATTGGATGTGTGAAACCGAAGCCATCGTTAAGTTATAGATAGAATGCGCTTGGCCAAGGAGTTCACAACATTGTCATCCGGAAGTATAACGGACCAACACACAAACTCTGTGTAACCATGAACTTTTATAGTCTGGTTAATACAGTTTAGTGAGAACAACTCACAAACGCGGATGGCAAAAACAATAACAAAGGCCTGAGTGACGTCATCTTCGAACTATCTATAGATAGTATGCAGGTGACGTCACTCAGGCCTTTGTTATTGTTTTTGCCATCCGCGTTTGTGAGTTGTTCTCACTAAACTGTATTAACCAGACTATAAAAGTTCATGGTTACACAGAGTTTGTGTGTTGGTCCGTTATACTTCCGGATGGCAATATTGTGAACTCCTTGGCCAAGCGCATTCTATCTATAGATAGTATGCAGATGACGTCAATCAGGCCTTTGTTATTGTTTTTGCCATCCGCGTTTGTGAGTTGTTCTCACTAAACTGTATTAACCAGACTATAACAGTTCATGGTTACACAGAGTTTGTGTGTTGGTCCGTTATACTTCCGGATGGCAATGTTGTGAACTCCTTGGCCAAGCGCATTCTATCTATACCCTGACACTGAAACCCCAAAAGACTGGTCTTTTGATTTCATTATTTGGTTTTATTCACCGCCTAGTGAGTTGTCGTTAGTAGTCAGTGCTCATGGAAATAAGTGGTCCCAATAGTTGAACTATTGAATACAACTCACGATTTGTTTTCTTTTGTGGCCAAAGACTGGCATTTTGACGTCATTTTTCGGTCAGTGTCAGGCTATAAGTTAACGATGGCTACAGTGTCAGGCTATAAGTTAACGATGACTACAGTGTCAGGCTATAAGTTAACGATGGCTACAGTGTCAGGCTATAAGTTAACGATGGCTACAGTGTCAGGCTATAAGTTAACGATGGCTACAGTGTCAGGCTATAAGTTAACGATGGCTACAGTGTCAGGCTATAAGTTAACGATGGCTACAGTGTCAGGCTATAAGTTACCGATGGCTACAGTGTCAGGCTATAAGTTAACGATGGCTACAGTGTCATGCTTTAAGTTAACGATGACTACAGTGTCAGGCTTTAAGTTAACGATGGCTACAGTGTCAGGCTATAAGTTAACGATGGCTACAGTGTCAGGCTATAAGTTAACGATGGCTACGGTGAAACCAGTCATCCGGAGGACTGGATACATACCTTGACCAACTGACCTTCTGGTTTCAGATTTATTGCATCGAATTCCTTAGTCTAAATTAAATATGCTGGTCGCCAATAGATAGTATGCACTTGGCTAAGAAGCTCATAACATTGCGATCCGGAAGTATAACGGACCAACACACACAGCTGTGTGTATCCATAAACGTTTATAGTCGGGTTAATACAGTTCAGTGAGCTTTACTCATAAACGCGGATGGCATAAAACAATAACAAAGACCTGAGTGACGTCATCTTCGAACTATCTATAAGATAATCAATTCTCGCTCTTTTACCCGGTGCACTAACCCAGTTACCTAAAATGACGTCAAAATACAAGTCCTTGTGAACGGGGAGGCCATCATTTCATTTAGGAATGCTACGGATGATTTGTATTGTGTTGTTGTCACATGAGAATAAATAACAATATGAAATTGAATGTGAGCTTTAATTTAATAAACGAAAACAGATAATGTGGACGTTTCAGGTTTCCCCTTTATCAACAAAACAGAATGAATGAAACTGAAACCCAACAGACGAATGAAATAATGAGATGATTCGTCTGTAGTGTTTCATTCATCCTGTTTTGTTGATAAAGGGGAAACCCGAAACGTCCACATCATCTGATTTCGTTTATTAAATCGAAGTCATATTCAATTTCACATTGTTATTTATTTCTTCGAGCTTCGAGCAGCCTATTTACATTACATTACATTGCATTACATTACATTACATTACATCACATGAGAATATGACGTAATTTGATACATTATATTAAGGCGATAGATTACAAATGCGAGATGCCTATAGCATGGTTGGATCCACCCAGCCATCTCTATTTCATACTCTAAACATCACCATTTTTTTTCTTTTTTTTTTATTTATTCGTTGAACAAATCGACCATTCTTCGTTCTAACTAGAAATCACATTAAAAAACAAAAAAACAACGTAAAGATGCTGGCCTAACATGGAAGAAAGTCGGTGCCCTTGCGGTTGACAGACATAAATGGAAGTCTTTAGTTCGAGCCTCGCTCGGCGCATAGTTGACTCCTTGGAAAAGACTCTTTACTCACATTCTCTCACTGTACTCAGGTGTAAAATGAATACCTAGCCGTCAAAACCGTTGTCTCTCTCGGAACAAAATTGTAATATCGCCTAACAGGCGTCATGTCTCGTTCTACATGTTACGTGTTGCGCTTTGAGCACATTTAGTGGA
>NC_088361.1:122432211-122442211 GCF_034508935.2 Berghia stephanieae
CTACTGATTTTATGCGTTTAGGTAAAATACTCACAACATTCGCCAGCCGGATATAACGTACTAACACACAAAACTATGTGTAACCTTAAAAATTTATAGTCTGACTAATATAACTTAGTTAAAACAATAAATCATTAAAATGGCTGTCTAAAAACAATGATAAACGGCTGAGTGATGTCTATTTCGTTCCATCTATTGTCACCCCCCCCCCCTCCCAACCTCTCCCCTTACCTAATATTTTCTATACTATCATTATTACTATTATCATTCTCTATTGTCAAATCCCCCCTTTCCTTATCTTACACTGTCATAGTTTGACAAAAAAAACCCTTTTGAAGTTAATCCAGAATTATATTACCTTGGATATAATATATCGATTTTCATTTCTTTGTATTTACTAATTTACTTGTGTTATTTCCCCATCCCAATCCATCCCTTTATCCCTCTTAAGACATTCAAACCATTTTCAATCTAAAATAATTCCTCGTCCAAATCTAGTTTTGAATGACAAGTACCGGTGCTTCTTTTATTTCCATGACAACGTTTTAGGAAGATCACGATGACCCAAGATCGCAATGTTCTTACGTGGGACATTCATCTGTTAATCCCCACCACCCCCACCCCCCATTAATCATTATTTTCACTTTCCCATGGCATTCTAGTTTTTCATCCTTCTTTCTACCCATTTATTCTTTGTGTATATTCATCATTCTATTATTCGTTTCACCCATCCATCCATCTATCCGACAATCGACAATCTTCCATCTAACCACCAGTCTATCCTTCAAATCACCCATCCATCCATCTGCCCGATCGACAATCTTCCATCCACCCACTAGTCTATACTTACAGTCACCCCCCCCCCTCCCTCCCCCCCCCCCCCAACTACTCTATCCTTCCAATCACCCATCCACCCACTAGTCTATCCTTCCAATCACCCATTCATCCATCTATCCATCTGTCCGATCGACAATCTTCCATCCACCCACCAGTCTATCCTTCCAATCACCTATCCACCCATCCATCTGTCCGATCGACAATCTTCCATCCACCCACCAGTCTATCATTCCAATCGTCCATCCACCCATCCATCTGTCCCATCAAAAATCTTCCATCTACCTACCAGTCTATCCTTCCAATCACCCATCGATCCATCCGTCAATCAATCATTCCATCAATCCCTCTATCCTCTGTTTCATTCATCAAAACGTTCGTCTATCCATCCAACCACCCATTCATTCATCCATCTATCTATCCAAACACGGCCCCCACACGTCTATCAACCCATGCATCCAATTGATCATTCTATCTTCCTTTAATCATTCATCCACCCATCCATCTTTTATGACATAATACTCTCTATCCATCTATCCATCCATATCTCCATTTATCCACTCATCCATCCATCAATTCATCTCCATCAATCGATCTCCACTTACCATCTCTCTCTCCCAATCCAAACACGCATTCATTCACCAATCCACCAATTATCCATCTTTCCATCCATCCCTTCATTCTCCCAGTCATGCCCCTATCCATCCATATCCATCCATTTCCATCCATCCATTCATTCTCCCAGTCATGCCCCTATCCATCCATATCCATCCATTTCCATCCATCCCTTCATTCTCCCAGTCATGCCCCTATCCATCCATATCCATCCATTTCCATCCATCCCTTCATTCTCCCAGTCATGCCCCTATCCATCCATATCCATCCATTTCCATCCATCCCTTCATTCTCCCAGTCATGCCCCTATCCATCCATATCCATCCATTTCCATCCATCCCTTCATTCTCCCAGTCATGCCCCTATCCATCCATATCCATCCATTTCCATCCATCCCTTCATTCTCCCAGTCATGCCCTATCCATCCATATCCATCCATTTCCATCCATCCTTCATTCTCCCAGTCATGCCCCTATCCATCCTTATCCATCTTTCCATCCATCCCTTCATTCTCCCAGTCATGCCCCTATCCATCCATATCCATCCATTTCCATCCATCCATCTCTCCACTCATCTCTCAACCCAACCAGTCACCCACCCATCCATCTATTCATCCTTTTATCCAATCATCCACCCTTTAACTCATTTATCCATTCATCCATCCACCAACTCATCCATCTATCCATTGATCCATCCATCCATTCATACTCCTGACATCGATTACACCACTGAAGGTTTGCACGATAATATCCCTGTCGTGCGTGCATGTGCGCGCGCGCGTGTGTCTTCTTTCATTACTTGTTTATTTTAAATTGTTATTATTTCATAGTTAAGAAGGATTACTGTTTGCTGTGATGCGGATAACTCGCTAGTGCAGATAAACATTGTCATATTTTTTCCTGTTGTCTCTATACAATATTACGTCGAAGTAACCCGGATACGAAAAGTACGAAAACATAATACATAAAAAGGAACAGAAGTCTCATATTTTGAGTACAATTCTAATCTTTTAACTTCTGAATCGCCTAATGCGTTTTGAGGCCGCAGCTGGGTCACATAATTTGTAGAAATCCACTTAACTATCTCGAGTTGAGTCGAAGTATTTTCCCAATTCTCTGTCAACATAGAAATGATTGGGTAGTTGATCCGTTAGTTTCGGTAAAAGTACATTAGCTATAGGATATCTATTTTGCACCCCGCAACTGTTGTTGTCCGTTAAATGTCACAGAAAACGGGTAAAGTCCGGCTCTTTGAACTTATGGCTCCAAAGGTCTACACCAAAGATTAGTGAGAGTCTGTGGTCTACACCACAACAAAAGATTACAGAACCTGTTTGGGCAACACACTTTCATGTATTGTGTTGTCACCAAGTGTGTCAATCGCACTTCTTGTGGTGTTTCGGGCTGTCTCTGGGTTCCCCAGTACTCACTTACACTGAGTAAAATTGACTTACACACACCAACACACACATGAACACACACACGAACACACATACACAACACACACACACACGCACTAACCCGTATACACTCTCTCTCTCTCTCTCTCTCTCTCTCTCTCTCTCTCTCTCTCTTTCTATCTATCTATCTATCTATCTTTCTTTCTTCTCTCTCTCTCCTGTCTCTGTGTCTTTCTTTCTTTCTTTCTTTTTTCTGAGGGAACGTGCGTGCGTGCGCACGATAACAAATGTATGTCATCCTGACATCGGTGTTTTATTCTCTCGCATCGTCTCAGATCCCCCCCCCTCTCCCCCCCCCCTCCTCTATCTCTCTCTCTCTCTCTCTCTCTCTCTCTCTGTCTCTCTCTCTCTCTCTGCCTCTCCCTCACCCCCCCCCCTCCCCCCATTTCTCCCTCACATGTATGTTGGTTGTCGTTATTTAACCTAAGATCATGAAACTATAAGGGTTGTCAAACACATTCCTGTTATACCTATGATTTATTAGATGTGTAAAGTCATCGCCACACCTCAAGTCGTAAATTACTATAATTTTATCTAAGGATATGTGAAAGGGAACAATCATTAAGGTGTCATCTATTGATTCGATTTACAACAAACTTGAGGTAAAAATACACTATTATTGATTATATAGTATGTTTGTGCATGCCTGAGTATTGAGTGAGTGTGTGTGTGTGTATGTGTGTGTGTGTGTGTGTGAGTAAGGGTGTGTGTATGTTTTTACTTGTTTTTTTTCCCCTTTTCTTTCCAAGTTAGGAATAGACGTGAGTAAATAAGTACACGTTGGAGCCATTGCGGGGGGGGGGGAGGAGGGGTGTTATCGGAATTGTTGCGTTTATTTCATTTATTTTCAATATATCGATGATGGTGGAAAATGTGTTGAGGTTGCTATTTTTGATGTTTTAATTGTTGTTGTTGGTGTTGTTTTTGTTGGTGGTGGTAGCAGCGGTGTTGGTGGTGGCGGCGGTGGTGGTAGTTATTATTGTTGTTGGTATTGGTGTTAATTATGATGATGATGATGATGATGGTGATGATGATGATGATGATGGTGATGATGATGATGATGATGATGATGCTAATGATGATGATGATGATACTGATGATGATGATGATGATGATGATGATGATGATGATGATGATAATGATGATGATGATGATGACCAATCAAAACACGGGATTGCAAGCCAGTTAAGACAAACAATAGAATGAATGAAGTTAATTCCAATCTGCTCTTTGTTATTGTATTCAGACGCCAGTTGAGGGATTAGTTAATAATAATAATAATAATAATATTAATAATAATAATATAATAAATAATAATAATAATAATAATAATAATAATATAATAATAATTAATAATATATAATAATAAATAATTAATAATAATAATTTAAAAAATAATAATAATAATAATAATAATATAATAATAATAATAATAATAATATAATATAATAATAATAATAATAATAATAATAATAATAATAATAATATAATAATAATAATAATAATAATATAATAAATAATATATAATAAAAATAATAATAAAGTTTTAAAAACTGATATATAATAGAGTAATTATTACAGTTACTTTTGTGTGTTGGCATTATTGTTCATGCGAGTAGAACAGGTGCGCCGTATCTTACTTATACGCAAACCAACCTGTACCTATCATGTCGTTCTCTCTGTTGACCAATCACTGCCATTGTTTACTGAATAATGACTGTTGGGACTGACCAAAAGGCGAGATCATGTTCTCCCTCCTCTTTCTTGTACAAGTTTATAGTTGGGATGAACTTGCTTGTTTGTGAATCTCAAATCAGTTTTCTGTTGGGGTGTTATAGATGCTAGAATATAAAGTATAAAATAAATGGAGTTGAAGTAACTCGTCTCATTGGTTCCGACTTGGAAGTCCCAGGTTGGAGAGTTTTTGCAAAAAAGAGGGCCATTTTAATCGGTCAATATTTGAAAGACCAGTTTTCTGGCTAAAATTTAAAATATGCATTTTCTTCAGAGTACCGCTTGGAAAAGGCTCTTGGGTCATATTCTCTGTAATAATTAAGACGCAAAACGAGTACCATCGAACTGTAGATAGTATGCGCTTGGCGAAGAAGTTCAAAACATTGCCATCCGGAAGTATAACGAATTAACACACAAAACTACATACGTGCAACCATGAACTTTTATAGCCTGGATAACACAGTTAAGTGAGAAGTATTCATAAACGCGGATGGCAAAAAACAATAACAAAGACCCTAGTGAGGTCAACTTCATTATATCTATAAAATGTATGATACCCTCTTACAGGCATCATCATGTCTCGTCTTATATGATGTATGTAATCGTAATCGTAATTTTAGGCAACACATGCGCACTTTTTAACTTCCAAACACTTCGATCATTTCACTCGAGCTTTTATAAAGCGAAATATCCTTTAAACGTGCCCAAAACGCTTCGCAAGGTATCCCTAGCCACAGTACATTTTATTTTCGAAAGAACGGACCAGATGCTCATTTTACACCTGGGCACGATGAGAGAATGTGAGGAAAAAACAAACCCGACTTATCCAAGGACTCAACTGTGTGCCGCCCAGAATTGAACTCCATCCCTGGAACTTCTGATCTGAAGGAGATTGACATACCACAAGACCACATAGCCGCAAGATTCCTCAAAACAATCAAACGTCTAAAGATGCCTCATATTAAAGATTATTTCTTTTTCAATTTTTAAAGTTAAGGAATATACATCATATCGTAAAGCTTTGTGCGGCTATGTGGTCTTGTGGTATGATACTCGCTTTCGGAACGGAAGGTCCAGGGTTCGAGCCTCGCGCTCGGCGCATAGTTGAGTCCTTGGAGAAGGCTCTTTACTCACATTCTCTCACCGTACTCCGGTGTAAAATGAGTACTTGGCCGTTAACAGCGTTATCTATGTCCGAAAAATTGTAATATCGCCTAACAGGCGTCATGTCCCGTCATACATGTTAAATGTTGCTGTTGACCCCTTTTAAAGCGCTTTGAGAACATTTAGTGGATATTGCGCTATATAAAGATCAATTTTTAAAATTTCTTTTTCAGGCCAAAATAATAAAGATGTGTTTTGCCAAAGTATTTGTAAATTGTTTTCCCACATAATCCTATCCCAGACAGTCTTCAAATCGGAAGTAATGCCCTTAAAGTGTTTCATAATATCCATAAAGTGTATGGAAATAAAGCAAATCGATTTTAGTAAGTTCTTACGTCATGTCCGGTAGACTTGGTCGGTCCCAATATTTTAGATATGTTTTTATTTTTCAATTAAGTAAAACTAAAAAGCTGTGTGTGTGTCTGGGGGGGGGGGGGAGGGGGGTAGAGGGACGAGGGGATGGTGTTATGGAATGAATGACCATCATCATCATCATCATCATCATCATCATCATCATCATCATCATCATCATCATCATCATCTTCATCATCATCATCATCATCATCATCAACGTCACATCTTCTGTTTTCAAGATAATAATAATAATAATAATAATAATAATAATAATAATAATAATATAATAATAATAATAATAATATAATAATAACAATAATACTATTAATATATAATAATAATAGATAATAATATATAAATAATAATAATATATAATATAATAATAATAATAATAATAATAATAATATAATAATATATAATAATAATAATAATAATAATAATTAATAATAATAATAATAAATAATAATAATAATAATAATATATAATAATAATAATAATAATAATAATAATATATAATATAATAATAATAATAATAATAATAATAATAATAATAATATAATATATAAAATAATTTAAATATAATAATAATAAAATAATATAATAATAATAATAATAATAATAATAAAATATAATAATAAAATATAATAATATAATAAAATAATAAAATAATAATAACGAAATTGACAGTTTAATATTAATGAAAGCATTTTATAATAAACAGACTGAAAGGTAATTTTTAAAAACCCAAAAAAACAAACCACCAACAACAACAACAAAGCACAACACAGAGGCACACAGGCCAGCCACAGCCAGTCAGTCGGTCAGACGTAAGGGACCCTTTGACAAGGAAACCCAATGCCAGAGAAAATTATGACTCGGGATGAGTACAAAGGAGCAGCCGAAGGGGACGTGCGTGCAGCATGCAACCTGCTCATCATTCGCTCTTACACTCTGGCTTTTCATCCATCCACTTGCACAGCTAACGTTATTAAATGTTCGGACGGACTAATGGCTCCCATGTCAGGCAGGCGTGCTGGGTAGACAGTCCCCAGTCTGACCTTTGATCCTAGTAGCCATCTCCACAGCCTTAAAAACGCTCGTTATTTGATCGATAGGAAGACGATGTTTAAAACAATAATGATGATAATAATGATAATAATAATAATAATAATAATAATAATAATAATAATAATAATAATAATAATAATAATAATAATAATAATAATAATAATAATGATCAAACAAACTTGGGCTTTCATGTTATCTATCTAGAGCATTATTCACTCAATGTTCTCAAAGGGCTTTAAACTCTTTTTATCATGAATCCAGCAGAATGTCTTGACAAATGACCTCTCGTGGGCATGCTCGGCAGACAGTTCCTGACCTTTGATCACAATGCAGACTGAAGGGGCCTATGATTTGATCGAAAATGAGCTAAAACAAAACGAATGTTTGTATATTATATTATAGCGTCTCACCATGGTCTTCGTAAACTAAAGGCCTGATACTGACAATGCTGGGCAGACAGTCCCTGACCTTTGATCTCAGTGCTCAGCATCACAGACAGAAATCCCATGATTTGATCATAAAAGAGCGAAAACAAAACTTAAGGGTGTATAGATAGTTCGAAGATGACGTCACTCAGGTCTTTATTATTGTTTTTGCCATCCGCGTTTGTGAGTTGTACTCACTAAACTGTATTAACCAGACTATAAAAGTTCATGGTTACACAGAGTTTGTGTGTTGGTCCGTTATACTTCCGGATGACAATGTTGTGAACTCTTCGTTCTCTCTAAATACGCTTCAACAGTCGTAACGTCACTTCCCTCGTAATGACGCATGGTAACTTAATAACTGGCTCTTAACTATCGGTACATTCGCGAACGCCCTTATGAAATATTTCCCCGACGAGCATAAACGCGTATCCAGAGGGGAAAAATTATATATCTGATCATGTTTTGACTTTTACACATTCTGATCACAAGACATATGAAAAGTTCTAGCCATCAAGAAGAGTAAAATGTACCGATTTTCTTTGTTTAGAACCACGATGGCCGCCGTTGCTGGGCAACGTGACATCAGACTATTGAATCCAATTCTCGTACTTTCCATCTTTTTTTTTTTTCAATCCGCAGCTTCTAGCAGCTCAGTATTCACTCAACCTAAATGCTAAAGTCAATTTTGCGTGCATCTTAGTCAGTTATTTAAGCCCTTAAAATAAAAATTTTGCGATGCCACTCATTTCAACACAGGTTTTTGGCTTTATAATGAATTTCTTACCACCCGCCTTTTCACAGCTCACTGCTTCTAGCGGCTTAGAATTCACTCAAACCGAAATACTTAAAAGTCAATTTTGCATCTTAGTGAGTTCTTTAAACCTTCAGAAGAAAATTTTTCGATGCCACTCATTTCAACACAGGTTTTGGGTTTATAGATAGTTCGAAGTTGACGTCACTCACGTCTTTGTTATTGTTTTTGCCATCCGCGTTTATGAGTAATTCTCACTAAATTGTATGAACCAGACTATAAACGTTCATGGTTGCACACAGCATTGTGTGTTGGTCCGTTATACGTCCGGATGGCAATATTTTGAACTTCTTAGCCAAGCGCATACTATCTATAGTGTATTTCTTACCACCCGCCTTTTCGCAGCTTCTAGCGGCTTAGAATTCACTCAAACAGAATTGTTTATCATTTGAGTGTATGCGCATCCTTGTGAGTTCCTTAAACCTTCAGAAATAAATGTTTTCTTAGCCATTCATTATTACACAGCGTTTCTTATCCACTCTCATTCATAACTTTCATCTTTCTACAGTCCACAGCTTCTAACAACACTGTATTCACTTATCTCCATCGAAATGCTTATTAATTAAGTGTGATTGCATCCTTGCGAGGTCCTTAACTCACTCAATCCTAGAGAGTTTTTGCTATTTTTCAAAATTGGAAAGAAAAATATATATATTAAAAATGAGCATGTGCATAAATACATTTTATTCAACTATCATTAACATGTAAAAACTAAAAACCTCAGCTTTGATACTACGCCTGTAATTTGTCTCAGAAAAATGTAATAAAATAGGCATGGGGTAAAAGTAACCCCAGGTATACTACGGGTATAGTCGATGTAAGAGTTGAGTGAGTTAAACCTTCAGAAGAAATATTTTCTTTGTTAATAATTATCACCACGCTTTTTGACGTTGTGCTGTATTCCCATACTTCCCACCTTTTTACAATCCTCGACTTCTAGCGCCTAATGTTTTCCTGCAAACTGCTTGTGGTATGACATTCGCTTTCGGATTGGAAGGTCCTCTGTTCGAGCCTCGCTCGGCGCATAGTTGACTCCTTGGAGAGGGCTCTTTACTCACATTCTCTCACCGTACTCAGGTGTACAATGAGTACCTGGTCGTTAACAGCGTTGTCTCTATCCGAAAAAAATGATAATATCTCCTAACAGGCGTCATGTCACATATGTCCCGTCCTAAATGTTAAATGTTGCTTTTGGCCAGGGGCCCATTGTAAAGCGCTTTGAGCACGTTAAGTGGATATTGCGCTATATAAAAACTCAAATATAAAGCTCAATTATTAGTTAAACGTGCATGCATCCTTGTGAGCTCCAGATGAAGAAAAGTTTTCTAAGTCATTCATTAGCAAAATGTTGGGATTTACGATGCATTCTCGTACCTCCCACCTTATCCAACGATAAATCAGGGGGAGTGTCGAGACAAGATGATTCTTATCATGACAAGCCCGCCATAATGTTTTATAGACAGATTCTCATAATGTTATTATCTATAACATTGTTACGGAATTCGTATTTCTTTATTTATCGTGTCTATTTAT
>NC_088361.1:122444711-122447211 GCF_034508935.2 Berghia stephanieae
ACTTATCATCTCACATTCATTTTAATCTTCTGTTCCATGTCGTTTTAATTTTACTGTCCATGTATCTTTCTCCTTGGAGTGTGATCCAAACTGATGGAAAACCTTTTATTTATCTGAAAACTTAGGATATGGCTTCGAAGTAACGAAACTCCAGACTGCATTTAATCGATCAAACTCACATTACACTTTCTTCTGGTGATCGTCACCTTGTACTATGACAGAAATACTTGGACAATTTCACTAGAAGATTTAAAACAGAAGCTTTTATATTCCTTCTTCTTCTTCTTCGTTCCCGTCACGTCACATGGTCAGTCCGGTCTGGTGAATGAAGCCCACAGTGGTCCTGAGGTCATCCTCACTGCCGTAAAGCTTCTTTGAGTATGGGGTTGGGCCAGGCCAAAAGTTCCTTCTCAACTGGTTGTACCTTGGACATTCCATTAGGACATGATGTCCATTTTCATTTTCAAGTCCGCAGTCACATTGTCCATTTTATATTCCAATTTCCAATAAACGTGCTCAAAGGGCTTTACGGTTGGGTCCCTAGCCAACAGCATTGCTTAATAAGCATGTAGGTAGATATACCAGGCTATGAGTTGACGAAGGCTATGATCCTATCAATTGACCATTTCTCTGCTTTTCTAAAATCGACAACAAACAGCTGTACGACCCCCGCCGTTGTGCTAGTCTATACATTAGACGTACCGATTGTCTGAATCTTTGGTACCATTCTATCCAGTACTAACATAGGCATCGTGCTATTTCTCGCTGGAGTCTAAAAATATAAAATGCATAAAAAGAAAAACAAAAACAAAAAACAAAACAAAAAAACAAAAATAAAGAAAAGATTTTTCTGTATTCTGACTAAACCCTTTTCATGTTTTATTCAGAAAACGTTATTTCCCTTATCGATTGATACAATTTGCCCAAAAATTATTGAACCTGAACCTTCTTCCACATTCACTTTAATCGATCGGTTAGTCCATAAAATCAAGTATAATTTTCTGGCCAAAAAGTAAAATAGTAATATGTGTTTTGTCAACCCGGATAATGATGACGGGAAGGAAGAGAATTGTTTTGAAAGAAGGGAGCAACCATTTGCGTAGAATCGGCTATTTTGGTGCTAGCATCTATGTGGAATTGGGACGAGAGAGGAAGAGGAGATAAAAAGCTTTAAAAATTTGTTACTTTTGTGCTTGGAGAATATGGGACGGGGGTGGGTATGGGGGGGGGGGGTGTAAGGGTAGTGGTTGGAAGAGTGGGGAAGGGTGAGGGGGGGGGGGGGGAGTAGGGATGGGTGGGAAAATGGACCACGGAAATTTTGGGGATTAATCTGGTTGGTGGCTTGGAGATCGATGACGAAGTGGATGTGAAATGGGGTGAGGGTTGAGGGTAGGGAATGGGGTTGGGGTGTTATGAAACATTGGGTTGTATTGTGGGAACCTTGGATGTTTGGAAAAATAAGATTGAAGGTGGGACAGAGAGAGAGAGAGAGAGAGAGAGAGAGAGAGAGAGAGAGAGAGAGAGGGGGGGGGATGGGGTAGAGAGAGATGGAGAGAAGACATAGAAAGATGTTGAGAAATTCATGGGAGAAGGAAAGATGGAAAAGGGGAAAGTGAAAGAGAGAGAGAGAGAGAGAGAGAGAGAGAGAGAGAGACAGAGAGAGAAAGAGAGAAAGGGGGGGGGGGCTGAAGGGAGAGAGATAGATTGATAGATAGATAGATATATAGAGAGAGATAGAGAGAGAGGAAGGGGGGGGGGGAGAGGAAGGGAGAGAGAGAATGAAAACAAATAAAAGATGATTTTGCGTGTTTGTGTATGACAGAGAGGGATGTCTACAACGACAAACGACCACATGTGTGTCTGAGGGTGTGTCTGAGTGTGTGTGTCTCATCTTGTGCATATTCATCTGTGAAAGAGAGAGAATGAGAGGAGGGGGGGGGGGGGTTAAGGACCGTGAGAGAGAAGGGACAAACGACACATGTTGAGGGGTGTCGATGTGTGTTACTTGTGCATATCTCGGAAAGAGAGAGAATGAGAGGAGGGGGGGGGGGGGTTAAGGACCGTGAGAGAGAAGGGGAAATAAAGAGCGAGAGAGAGAGAGAGAGAGCGAGAGCGAGAGAGAGAGAGAGAGAGGGAGACAGAGAGATAGATAGATAGATAGAGAGAGAGAGGGAGAGAGAGAGAGAGAGAGAGAGAGAGAGAGGGGGGGGGGGCGAGGGAGAGGGAAAGAAAGTGAGAAAAAGTAAGTATAGAGAAATAAAACGATTTGGGTAAGAATGGTGTAAGAAATGGCAAAGAAGTTTGATAAATGAGGAAATACAGAAGTAGCGCGGGGGGTGGAGGCGTGGGTGTAAAGAGAGAAAATGAGAGGGGTGGGTATGTTGAGAGAATAAGCACAGACAATATTTTCCGAGTTTTAACGCTATACACGTGATATCTTCGCGTCTTCCAAGATGTAACACTATCTCTCTTTGCATTATATCCTATTCTATCGTTACGC
>NC_088361.1:122454711-122457211 GCF_034508935.2 Berghia stephanieae
CAAAGGGACCAAGAATAATCCCGGGTGCAGTCGAGCTTTTTTTCTGACACCCCCCCCCCCCCAACCCAGCTGTCCACCCAGCAGTGGTTGGGTAACTGGTTATTTTAGATCTGACGGAAAGTACTTTGCGAGCGGTCTATACAAAAGATGGCAAGTAATTGATAATAGTCTGTTTCACGCTATAGAAACCGGGATAATCTCCGCCTCCGTGGCTACATAAATTCTGTCGTACTCTGAAAAAAAAAACCACAAAAAAAATCCCAAACAAAAAAAAAAAAACATCATTAAAAAATTTTGGCCATAAAATTCGTCCTTTTATATATCGATTGATTAAAATGACCCACGGCTTGTCAAAGGAAGTCCCAGGATTATGAGTTTTTGACAATATGAGGGTCATTTTATTCGATTGATATTTGAAGGTTTAGTTTTCGGGAACAAAAAAAAAAAATAATTAAGCGCACTCAGCCTAGGATATTTATAGCAGAGGTAAAGATGAAGGGATAATTCCAGTCTCAAATTCCGTTTTAGGATACCGCTATAGGGTGTGACTTTACATACTCATTTTGCTCTCATCTGATATTTATATAGATTAGTGGCTATGCAGAGATAAACCATTCGTTTACAGATGTCAGATTGTTAAACTTATGCCTCTATATAGATTTTGGTTCCAAAAACCTACCTTAATAACTGGCGCAGTCAATGTTATAATATAAATATGTAGGCATAGTGATATTATAACGATAGTTTATCATATCCGTCTAGTAATTTGCATTATTGCCTGCTTTCGAATAGGCGTTATTTTGTTCTTTTTTAAAAATTCAATAATAAAGGTCAGGCTAACTCATAATAACCTGACCATGTCATTTTTGAATTGAAGTGCTTGGTAATACTCTACAACAGTGAAATATTTCTTCGACGAGCATAAAAGCGTATCTAGAGGGGAAAAAAAACATTATAAATCTGATCATGTTTTGACTTTTACACATTCTGATCACATGACATGAAGAATAAAAAGTACAGATTTTCTTTGTCTAGAACCACGATGGCCGCCGTTGCTGGGCGACGTGACATCAGACTATTGAATCCAATAACTATACCGAAATCACAGAAAGTTAGCTTTTGGAAAATGGAGGGTAAAATTTGGATTCGGCTGTAGAGAGTAGAATACCACTAGATACTATTGTAGATAGATTGCAGTATTGAGACAGGGAATTTATAGATAGTATGCGTTTTGCTAAGAATCTCACAACATTGCCGTCCGGAAGTATAATGGACCAATAGACAAAACTATGTGTAACCTTAAAGTTTGTAGTCTGGTTAATACAGTTTAGTCAGAACTATTCATAAAGGCGGATTTAAAAAAAAAAAAAAATAAATAAAAAAGACCCGAGTGACGTCAACTTCATTCTATCTATAGTATGATATTTATCATGAAAATAATTGGTGATTAACCAATTGACTGTCGAGCTCTAGAAAGACAGGTATTTAAAATTTGGCCAGAAAACTCGTCCTTCAAATATCAATCGATCTGAATGGTTCTCATCCTTGCAAAACTCTCAAACCTGGAATCTCGCAAGGAGAAAAAAAAGGAGTGGTGTACTTTGGCCAAACTTCAATAGAAGGGGGGTTGCGGGGGGGGGGGGGGGGTTGCGAATATATTCTGAGAAAAAAAATACAACACATTTTGATACAGTAAAGAAATTTTTTGACACATTGTGTCACATAATAGTACAATCAACCTTTTTTATCAAAAGAGAAAATAAATATTGAAAGCGGATTTCAAGCGGTTAAAATGTTTTTGTTTAGCCGTGATTATTTCAAATCAATATGCAACAATATCACAAGGATACAAAGCGTAGCTTAAGAGATATAGATCTCTAAGAGAACAATTGTATAAGAGGAAGAGGATGAGGATTTACCAAGCTCCTTTAAATTATTGATTTAGCTTTCATTTAACTATTGAGGTTGTCATCTCGATAAGTAAAACTGCGTCTTGATTATCTAATATAACAATAGCGTAATAGAAATAATTGATATTGATAATAATAATATAATAATAATAATAATAATAATATAATAATAATAATAATAATAATAATAATAATAATAATAATAATAATAATAATAATATATAATAATAATAATAATAATAATAATAATAATAATAATAATAATAATAATAATAATAATAATAATAATAACAATAATATTAATAATAATGATGATAATAATAATAATAATTATATAATAATAATATATAATAATAATAATAATAATAATAATAATAATAATAATAATAATAATAATAATAATAATAATAATAATAATAATAATAATAATAATAATAATAATAATAATAATAATCTATTATTTTAGAAGTTAGGGTTGGGGGCCAACATTGTTCCAAACAGCCAATATAAAATTTTTGATAATTAAGCACAGAATTACTGGCAAATCTAAAGAATTATAAAGCTATTCTTTACAGACTGGGCATTAGAGT
>NC_088361.1:122462211-122479711 GCF_034508935.2 Berghia stephanieae
GAGTTCCTGGAAAAAAGCTCTTTACTCACATTCTTTCACCGTATTCGGGTGTAAAATGAGTACCTGGCCGTTTACAGCGTTGTCTCTGTCAGAAGAAAGTGAAAATAATATCGCCTAACACGCGTCATGTCTCGTTCTACATTTTACGTCGTGATGCTGTTGGTCAGAGACCAACTGCTGTTGGCAAGGGATCACTTGTAAGGCGCTTTGAGCACGTTTAGTAGATATTGCACTTTATAAAAGCTTAAGTTTTTTAGCGAATGAGCTAGATGAAGAAAAATGAGTCTCAATTCAAAACGATCAGAATAATGGAAATTATGTTTTCTGAAGTTTAATAAATAAACAAAAATCATGTTCCTTCAAGAAAGATCTTGTTTTAATCAAAATTTGATAAATTTCGCTTAATTTGTTAAATTATAAACACCAGGTTCACCCCAAACTAATCCCGTTTTGAGACGGTTGGTCACAATGGAAGGAACGAAAATGACGTCAGCACTTTGTTATTATTCTTAAACAGCTGTATTGATGATTACTTCTCACTAAATTATATCAAATAGACCATAAACATTCAGTGTTACACATTGATTGTTTTGTGTGTTTGATACGCTATAGATAGTATGCAGATGACGTCACTCAGGCCTTTGTTATTGTTTTTGCCATCCGCGTTTGTGAGTTGTTCTCACTAAACTGTATTAACCAGACTATAAAAGTTCATGGTTACACAGAGTTTGTGTGTTGGTCCGTTATACTTCCGGATGGCAATATTGTGAACTCCTTGGCCAAGCGCATTCTATCTATAGATAGTATGCGCTTGGCTTAGAAGCTCATAACATTGCTATCCGGAAGTATAACGGACCAACACACAAAACTATGTGTAACCATGAACTTTTATAGTCTGGTTAATACAGTTTAGTGAGAATCACTCACAAACGCGGATGGCAAAATACAATAACAAAGGCTTGAGTGACGTCATCTTCATTTTATCTGTATTCGACTGGCGGATGTTGTGAATTTTTTACCTAAACGCATAGCATCAAAATGCATCCGTAATACGCTTCAACAGTTGTAACGTCACTTCCCTCGTAATGACGCATGGTAACTTAGTAACTGGCTCTTAACTATCGGAACAATGGCGGACGCGCTAATGAAATATTTCTCCGACGAACATAAAAGCGTATTCAGAGGGAAACAAACAATATAAATCTGATCATGTTTTGACTTTTACACATTCTGATCACAAGACAAATGAAAAGTTCTAGCCAGCATGAAGAATAAAAAGTACCGATTTTCTTTGTTTAGAACCACTATGGCGCCGTTGCTGGGCGACGTGACATCAGACTATTGAATCCAATTTTTGCTTCCAAAATTTTCAGCATATCATTCCGACATTATACAGTTTTTAGACGGTAGGTTAGGAATAGAATAGACAGTAGATACAAACCGACCTGAACTTGTTTTTGTTTGTTTTTATTCTAGTCGAAATGATTGCAAGCCCTCCTTTAAAAACTAACCGGAGAATATAATAATAATCCTTGGGTGGGGATTTCGCTTCATCAATGTACCTATTACAAAAACACCTACCCATACTCTCTCGCGCGCGCACACACACACACACACAGACACACACACACACACACACACACAAGGTCACAAACACTCACCCACCTACACATTTTATTATACACATAATTATAGAGAAAGTGAGAGATTTGTAGGTGTATGAATGCATAAGTACGTCGAAGTATTGGATAAGGTGAGATTTTGTGTGTGTGTGTGTGTGTGTGTGTGTGAGAGAGAGAGAGAGAGAGAGAGAGAGAGAGAGAGAGAGAGAAGTGATTTAGATGAAAAGAATGTGCAGATCTATAGTTATTGGGATAAGATAGAGGGAGATAGTGATAGATAAATAGATAGAGATAGAGAGTGAGAGAGAGAGAGAGAGAGAGAGAGAGAGAGAGAGAGAGAGAGAGAGAGAGAGAGAGAGAGAGAAAATGCTTGCTGCATAAATAAAACTTTAGAAAGTGCAAAATTGCTCTAAAACTTCAAAGAGCACATAATTTGTAACCTTGCAAATATTCGATAATATGTTCTCTATGTATTGTATTTAAATGATGCCAATGTCTTGGTAGAAAATGTCAATGACTCTCGAATAGCCACAAAGGTGATTAAAGAGCGTTTTCCAATGCGACCGTAACCTGGAATACACGTAGTCGAAATTTTGGCCAGAATTCTAGTCCTTTTAATATCGATTGATTAAATTATGACCCTCATCATGTTTTTTTCAGAGGACAGCGGAATGAATGGCTCAACTTTGGTATTACGTGTATCTACTATTAAAATTTCAAATTGCATGAATAAATAATGTTTTAATGTCTTAAGTAAGACTAGATTATGTGTGCCATCGTTTTAATCCCGTTTTAGATGAGTGAATATGCTGAAAATGACTGGTTGTCATGACATCAGAGTTGCCTTGCGTTGATTAATCAATTTTATTTAAAGATATAATTTTGTAATTGTCAATAAAGTAAGATTCAATATTTATTATCGATCAAATTTGTAATCTGTGCGGCTATGTGATCTAGTGATATCGGAAAACCCATGGTTCGCGTCCCGCTGTGAGCGGAGCATAGTTGCGTCCTTGGAAAAGGCTCTTTACTTACATTCTCTCACCGTACTCATGTGTAAAATTAGTACCTTGCCGTTAACAATGTCGTCTGTGTTTTGTTTAAAGATTGTAATATTGCCATTCACGGGCGTCATGAATCGTTTTACTTGTTAAATGTTGCTGTTGGCTAGGGATCCCTTGTAAGGCGCTCAGAGCGCGTTTAGTGGATATTGCGCTTTATAAATGCTCTGATGGACAATATTATTTCGCGTTGGTTTGAGAGTGTTTCTATAACAACAATGAGCCTACAACAGCTTGGGATATCAGACCTGTAAATAAGTACACGACGGAAAGATACAATCTCACTGAATACTAAATTGAGACGCCATGTCACATGATATTAAGAGCATGAGTACTTTATTTTATCCCGACCGGAGACTTTCTCCCGGGTAGTATCCTGAAATCGCTGATGCCAAAAATTCTAATTTGCACTGCACGCTGAGTCAGTGCTTCAAAGGATGGACGGAAAATCTTTTCAAGTGCAATATCCTCCTTGTTGACGCAGTCTCTTATGATTTAAATCTTGTCATTCAATCTCTCTGATTCTTTATTTCTGTACTTCATTCTATTCTTTTTAGAAAAAATATTATGATTGTGTAGCTGTCTTATTCTTTCTTTTTTCTTTTTGTATTTGTTACTCATCGTATTAAAACGGTATTATGTGGGGGTGATTTAGACATTGTGAATGGAATTTAGAGGAGCAAATGTTAAACCAATGTCAATTATTGGGATTGTTTTGCCCAGCTTACCGCCGTACTCTGGAAAATCCCGTATATACATATTTCGCCGGAATACTCGTCCTTCAATTATCGATAGATTTAAATAATATTGGTTTTGTATTGTTTTTATTTATTTATTTATCTATTTATTTATATATTTATCTATTTATTTATTTATTTATTTATCTATTTATTTATTTATTTATTTATTTATTATTTATTTATTTATTTATTTATTTATCTATTTATTTATTTATTTATTTATCTATTTATTTATTTATTTATTTATTTATTTATTTATTTATTTATTTATTTATTCATTTTTGACAATTTTGTTTTAGAAAAAAAAAACATTATTGTCGCCTTTAAATGTATATTGTCGGGGTTCGATTGTACTTCTTTCTGGCATCAGAGGAAGTTAAATTGGAGAGAAAGAAAAGAGAGGAAGAACATTTTTTTGGCAATCTTTAGCCGTCTGAGACTCAACATGACAGGACATTCTGAATCCAATCAATCAACGGGTCTTGTTCTAAACGTGTTCATCACTCACCCTGTCTCAAACCTTTTTTTTACCAGAACATTGCCAAGTTTTTGCTATTTATTTCGTCAATTCAGTTTTCCGAAAAGAGCTACATCGTTTTCACCGACAAAACACTTTTTTATTTTCATTTTGGTAGAACATTTTCGAGTTGACAAGATAGTTTTTACTTTTAAAAATATCGCTGAATTAAGCTGAGTACCTACTTTAGCAAAAATTCTAAAACATGATAGAAACCTGGTTGAATGTATAGGTTTAACTAGTTAATAGCCGGACTCTGGAAAAAAAAAAAACAACATGTATTTAAAAATTTGATCAGGTAACTCGTCCTTCAAAACTTGATCGGTTTTAACGGCCTTAATCCGGCCAATTTTTTTTACGAGTTTTTCCAGAGCACGCAGTTAACTGGTCAAATAATTATGACAAGTTTGAGGGTTTTTTTTTTTAACTTGAAGGGAAATGTTTTGGGACAATATTGTTTTTACTTTAAAATGTTACTGAATTAAGATGGCACCCAACGTGTTAGATATTCTTAAACCCGAGACTCCTTTGAAGTTTTAGGTTTTGTAATTATGACAAATTGGGGGGGGGGGGGGGGGGGGGGGATTAAGTGAATTTGAATTGAAATGTTTTGGCAGAAAATTTTCATTTTTGCAAGTGAATTTCAAATCTCACGGAAATAAGACGGCTCCAAACTTTTCGAATATTCTTAAACCTGATCTGTCTTAGAAGATTTAGATTTACGTAATTATAACACGTGGGGGATTCCGATATCTCAGTTGCAAGAGCACTCCCTTCACAAGCAAAGGGCCAAGGTCGATTCCCGGTGCAGTCGAGATAATTTTTCTGATTCCCCCCCCCCCCTGTTCATCCAGCAGTGATTGGGTAGCTGGGTCTGTTAGATCTGGCAGAATGTACTTTCCGAGATACTGGCATCCTATTGCAAGATATTGCTATTGTCCATTTCACGCCATAAAAAACCGGGGTAAACTCCGTCTGCATAAACTGATTGCTCTGAAGGACTCGAAGATGGCTCTCAACTTTAAAAAAATCTTAAACCTGAAACTTCTTTGAAATTTAGGGTTTAAGTAATTGTTGCAAGTTCGGAATCCTTTAAATAAAACTATGCTATGGTCAAATTGAAAAAAAGGCGTTTTGTCTGTGAACAGCAGTACAGTTATTACGTTGCGACATACGCTTGTCTGGATTTGTGTCCGTCCCGTACAAAGACACAAACAACTATCCAAATGCCGAATAGATATGAGAGATGTTTTCATTGGTTGAAATAACAAAAGTAGATCTAAACGCCATTCGAGCGCACGGTAATAGAACACTAGTCAATTCGCTCTTCCTACCAAAGTTATATCGATCTGCCGCTGACCATCTAGAGTGGTTTTCTGTGGGATTAGGGTTGATGTAGGGGTGATTTGAACGGGGAAAGGGGGGATAGTATCCAAGAGAGTAAAGGAGAGAGGGATGACATAGGAGGATGGGTGGGTGCGTACTTGTTGAAATAGATAAGTAAATTTTTTGGGGGTTTTTCATTTTTAATTTGGTTGGTTGCCAAATGAGATAGATATTATAGGGGGATATGTCAATGTCTGGGCCTGTAGTGGGTCAAATCAAACGTGGCTGACTAAATTCCTTACGAGTGATACATAGATACAAAGATGCAAAATAATTTAAAAAATAAAACGATTGTGCAATACATACGATTCGATAAATTATGATTCACTCACTCATTCACGCACTCATTCCCATGACCAGATCGTTGGGAGGTGGGGGGGGGGGGGGCATGCGGGATGTAGTGTGTTTGTTTTTCATGTCCTTTCAGTGACCTTGAATAATTCGGTGGTGTCCATCTCCAAATTATGATTAACCCTTTCAAATAGGTGTTTTTCAAGAGTCTTCTACTTGAGGACAGCCATGCCTAAAATTTATCTGCCATATGTCTGGATATTAAACGGTGTAACCATGTTTTTATTATTTTTTGTTATTGGCTGAAGAAGGGTTTAAATCCCGAAACGTTCGTGTTAGTTATTTTTGGTTTTTTTTTCAGCTGTTGTATTCGGGGTTTTATTTTTTTTGTTTCAAGTACAGTTTTCCTTGAATATGAATAATATCAATTTCTAAAACAATCCATCAATTTATCTTAATATTTTTACGAGTAAGATAAAACAACCATCTAAATTTCTGCCTTTTCGTCTCACTCGCATCCTTTTTACTGAATTAGGTCAAATTAATGGCAATGATCCTGTAATATTTACCTAGCAAGGATTGCAACCTTATTCTATTCCCAGGCAACATGATTTAGTGGTTTCCATTTCAGTATGTGTATATCATTTTCCAACTCTGCCAACGGACACTCCAATTTGAGAAACGCTTTTAACATGGCTTTTAATTAGCGTTCACTCCCCGAGTTTACAAAAATCCCCCCAAAAAACAACACGATTCTGTCTTGATCTGTAATAATATTTTTTTTAAAATCATTTGATTTCATTTAATCAAGTTTCATTTATTCATTATTTCTTTCACGTCCACAACTCTGATACCCAGCCATGCCAATAGATCTCCTGCATACTGTATATCCTGCCAGAAACACCTTCATTAATAATGTTAATCAAACATCACATGCATCTTTATCAATATATTGGATTCATTGTACCAGTCCAAATCCCTCTGATTTCAACACCAGAATATATGCTTATACAATAGAGTCAACGGGCACTCCAGTGAAATAAAGCTTTTAGCAGAGGTTTTTAAAATTAACATTCTCTCCCTAAGTTCCATAGTAAACCATATCTATGAAAATACCTATGAGTTCCTTTAATTCCATTGTATCCATTCATTATTTTTTCACATCCACAACTACGATACCCAATTACGGCCACGGATCTACAGCACATGTACATCCTGCCTTCATGAATAATGAAAATCAAGGATCACATGTCTCTGAAGCAAGCTTTTCAATCCATTCAATCCCTCCGTGTTCAGCAGCATTTTATGATTTTAAGTCAAGTGCTAAGTTTTGTAAGCAAGATATCACAATCTTAATGAAGAAAATCTTCCAAATGCGTTGTTCACATTTATTGCTTTCTCCCTGAATGCCAAACAAAACACTCCCGTCAATCAATTTAATCAACCAGGACAGCAAATACCTTTCATTTCTTCCACGCATAAAATCTTACCTTTTTATCATATTTCTATCTCGTGATTAAGTTAAGTATCAGATGCCTTTTAATCCAGGTTTCAAATCCATTACTGTTCAAGTCTGTACATGGTGGCCAGTGCATCAAATGGATACAATTCAAGAATGGTGTTTCATAAGCCAGTCATCACACCTCTAATGAAATAAAGTTCCATACAGCATGGTTCATTAGCGTTCTCTCTTTCTGGATGCTACAAAAAAAAACCATTTCCAGTACTCAATTCCTTAATCCTCAGAGTCGTCCTAATCCAGTTTCATCCATTCACCCCATTCATGTACATGGCATCGATGCCCAGTCACAATCAAGGATCTACTCGACTCTGGACATCCAGCTAGACCTACATTCATGAATAATTCAAACGGCTTATCACAGGAACATTGTGTGGCCCAGTCTTACTCTCCTCGGTAATCTACCAAGCCATCCATGCAGATGCGAGTATACTTACAGAGCTCCTAGTACATACGTACATGTAGACCTTGTCATTAAATTTTTATACCAAGTCAATTGCATTGTTCTGTTTTCGCTCACCCGTCTTCTACGTTTATCCTCACCCTTATTATCTGGTAATCCTGAAAAGAATCGAAGTCTATTCCCGTTCTTATAGCATGAAAAGGACGTTAGCAACTACTTGCTAGCCTTTGGATAGGACGCGTCTATCGCAAAGAACTTTCCGCCAGATCAAACAGACCCAACTGCCCAATTATTGCTGGAAGTGATGGGAGGGGGAGGGGGGGGGGGGAGGATATGGTTATCGAACAAGAACTTGATACTAGTCCCTTTGTGTGCCAGGCAAGTGTTCTACCAAAGGAGTTTAACACACTCATATTTCGAAAAATTATGTTCGCCTGACTGAAGGTCACTTGTTTTGCTTATCATAAGACCTTACATTCCACTAAAGAACGACTATGATATAAATGTCTATCCTGCAGCTATTCTGAAAAAAAAACAAACAAACAACTAAATTAAAATTAAAACAAACAGGTTTTTAAAATTGTGGTCAGAAAGCAAAGTCCATAAAATATCGATCGATTAAAATTACCCTTATCTTGGCAAGCACTTTTAAACTCGGGATTTCTCCAAATCCCAGGTTTTAGAGTTTTTGCCAAGATAAGGGCCCCCTTTCAATCTTTCGATATTTGAAGGACAATTTTTTTTGGCCAAAATCTAGAAAACTTTTCAGAGTACAGTACAGTGAATGAGTTTTCGAGTCAATTTAATACAAGAATAACATGGTGTGTATGTAAATAAAAATGGAGTAACATTCCTTTGCAACGACAGGCTTTTCCGGCTGGCTAATCTATATCATTTGCTCATCACAATACTCAATCAACATTAAATGAAGACCGAGCTAAAATGATGTGGCCACCTCAATTAAAAAGGAAGATTTGCAGGCAGGTATATAAATATATACATAGATATATACATCTAAAGATAAAAGATACAAATGGGATAGATAAAAAGATCGATATAATATCGATAGAACCGTTTATACGTCATATTCAATATTTGGAGTCGTGTTCACCCCGACAGCATACCGAATACATCTATCTATCTATATACCTGTCTGCCAATCTCCCCTTTTTATATATTTATCTTTTTGTTTGCCTTACTTTATTATTGATTTTACTTACTTGATTTGTTGATGAAAATATTATATTCTTGTATGAGTTATATTGGCAATTGCCTTAAAATAAACGTGTGTGTGTGTGTGTGTGTGTGTGTATGTGTGTTTGTGCTATCATGAACTTAGAGTTACATCCTGCTTTGCTCTAGACCAAATAGACTAAAGAAGAAAAGAAATCAGAAAGATACTTCATATTTTTGACGATATTTTGATTTTATAACATTGATGTTTATAAAATGTCAGGTTAAGACAGACCATTTTCCTCACAACCCGTCACGTCACTTTTTCTGTTTGAAGACCTCATTAAAATAATCCTTTCTCTCATCCCAAGCCCAAGACGTGCTTAAATTCCAATGTTTACCATCCTAAAGCTGTTTGTTTTGAAACTTTATAAGAGTGATGATGGTGTGTGTGTGTGTGTGTATGTGTGTGTATGTGTGTGTGTGTTTGTGTGTTGAAGGGAAGGGTAATCGATTCAAAAATTATGTTGTCTCTTTGACTGTTATTCTTTCCCTTCTTTTTTTGTATGCATCAGGTTGGGTGCCCAAAAGTGGGGAAATGGTTTATGTGTTGCTGTTTTTGTTGTTCTTGTTGGTAATGATGATGATCTTGTTGTTGTTGCTGTTGTTGTTGTTGTTGTTGTTATTTTTGCTATTGTTGAGGAATGTCATTGGTGTAAAAGCTATTGTTGTTGCTGTTATTCTTTCATATTCTGTCAAATTAGAAAGGTGGGAGACGGGAGGAATGAGCCGATGGGTGTAAGTTGAGGGACATTGATTTTGTTTTTGGTTGATAAAAAAATGCATTTTGGAGAGTTGCAAAAATATTAGATAGATGTTGATGGTGAAGAAAATGTCTAGAAAATGAAAACAAAACAAACCAAAAAAAAAAGAGAGAAATAAAAAATTCAAAACTTAATCTTAATCTTTGATAACAGTGCGGTACTCACCAGATTCTTGCACATACTCGGGAAAAACAAAAAACAAAACAAAAAACAAAACCAGTGCTATAGATAGAATGCGCTTGGCCAAGGAGTTCACAACATTGCCATCCGGAAGTATAACGGACCAACACACAAACTCTGTGTAACCATGAAAGTTTATAGTCTGGTTAATACAGTTTAGTGAGAACAACTCACAAACGCGGATGGCAAAAACAATAACAAAGACCTTAGTGACGTCATCGGCATACTATCTATAGGGCTAACCCTAACTAAATCCGATGCTCATGAGAGGTAATGACTTATTGTAATAATAACATAGATAGAACGAAGTTGACGTCACTAAGGTCTTTGTTATTGTTTTTTCCCATCCCCGTTTATGGGTAGTTCTCACTATTCTCTATTAACCAGACTATAAACGTTCAAGGTTACACATAGTTTTGTGTGTTGGTCCGTTATACTTCCGGATGGCAATGTTGTGAGCTTCTTAGCCAAGCGCATACTATCTATAGATAAAATTCACATCACTCCGCTCCAGCATGCCGTAGTGCAAAGAATGCTGCAGTTCATAAAATCCAGAAAGTACTGAATCTTACTTAGACTTTGATCGCAAAGACTCGACGTGTCAAGGCTATCCTACTCCATGTAGAATAATTTGATCATAACCCTGTCCTTGCCAGCAATTTTCAGAACTTCTTACATATAGATAGTTCGAAGATGACGTCACTCAGGCCTTTGTTATTTTTTTTTTTTTTTGCCATCCGCGTTTGTGAGTTGTTCTCACTAAACTGTATTAACCAGACTATAAAAGTTCATGGTTACACAGAGTTTGTGTGATGGTCCGTTATACTTCCGGATGGCAATGTTGTGAACTCCTTGGCCAAGCGCATTCTATCTATAGATAGGTTTCTCTTACTCAATCAGAAAAGTAACAAGTACATTCTATACATGCAATTGTTCAACAAAAAGAAAACCCCTTCTAGAACAGTGTGAAGTTTTCATAGCTTTAAGCGCCGCAGAGCACGAATAACCTGGATGTTTAGGCTCTTTATAAAGTAATTTTTTACATTTACATTTAACAAATTGATATTTTAAAATGTTGTGATGAACAAAAGAAATTAGAATGAGAAAAGTATTGGTTGCATCGACACGAATTGGACGATTTTCCTTTGGTTGGTGAGGGAGGGTTAAGGGCATTATTCAGCATTCATGTGAGAAAATAGTCGGTTGTTGACCTTTCATATCCAAGGGTCAAGCTTAAGTAATTATGATAATAACAATAATAATTATAACTTAAAAAAAAACACTTCTCCAGCAAATAGCCATGATTTAGTTGTGCTCTAAGCGCTTTATATTGGCTTTACATTACACTAAATCATACATTTGTAATAATAATCTTACAATACATAAACTGTCAATTGACACTCAAAGACGTCTATAAATAAAACCAAGTAGGACAATACCATTAAGTACAATACTCTATGCCAGATAATTCTCATAAAATAAATGATGTTTCAATCTTGATTCAAAAATAGTGATGTTTGATGCATTTCTTACAGTTTTGGGGAGAGAATACCAATTACTTTTCTTATTCACATTAGAGAGGCAATATTGATATTTTCTATAATTAGAAAAAGAGTAGATTTAAGGAATAGCTTGAGTATTGTTTAAAAATATTTGGATATATGCATTAGTGTGTTCCATTTATCATAAAACGTCTATTGGTTGAAAAGTCCATATTGATGAAACGGTCCTTGTGTTTAAGGCTATTGAAATCTTTAACAATTGTGCAATCGAAAATTTGTATATGTCTAAGATTGTGTAAATATTTGTTCGAGTTTCAATAATGAATACAATTGATGTTTGATTACGACGTCTTCTGTTTCGACGAAGAAAACAAGGCTTTATTTATGGAAACGAATTGTATAGTCGTCATTTTCCTATTAAATGAGATTACGGAGGTAGTTTTACATTTCTGTGGGTGTTTCATTAATTCATGACCTGGGTCAAGTTAGCTCAAATGTATGACTTCAACGATGAGTGTGTTGACAAAAGAAAAGAATAGAAAAGAAGAAATATTTAAAAAAAAAGGGGGGGGGGGTTGGGGTCGGGTATGACGAAGGAAAAGAAAAGGAATAAAGAGAGGAAAACAGAAGGAGGGGGAAGAGGAGAAGAAGAAGAAGAAGAAGAAGAAGAAGAAGAAGAAGAAGAAGAAGAAGAAGAAGAAGAAGAAGAAGAAGAAGAAGAAGAAGAAGAAGAAGAAGAAGAAGAAGAAGAAGAAGAAGAAGAAGGAGGAGGAGGAGGAGGAGGAGGAGGAGGAGGAGGAGGAGAAGGAGAAGGAGAAGAAGAAGAAGAAGAAGAAGAAGAAGAGAAGAAGAAGAAGAAGAAGAAGAAGAAGAAGAAGAAGAAGAAGAAGAAGAAGAAGAAGAAGAAGAAGAAGAAGAAGAAGAAGAAGAAGAAGAAGAAGAAGAAGAAGAAGAAGAAGAAGAAGAAGAAGAAGAAGAAGAAGAAGTGGAAGATGAAAAAGAAGGAGATCATGATGATGATGATGATGATGATGATGATGATGATGATGATGATGATGATGATGGAGGAGGAGAAGGAGGAGGACTAGTAATGAGGTGTACAGCAACAACAATAACAACAACGACGACGATGACGACAGCAACAAGAAAAAAAACAAAACAAAACAAGAAAGCATCAAGACGACAAAATCACCACCAAATACACGCCTTTTTGTTAAAATTACGAAATCTATCAAAGTTGTCTATCTACACAATGTATCAACTAGGTCTCTTATCATTGATATGGACATTGTGAATGGAAACCGAAAACCCTCATTTAAAAGAATACTATGCCATCTTTATTGCTCCTTTTGTCGTGTGATTGTTTGGCTTCATTTACGGGCTTCTTCTCCCTATTATTTTGAGACAAATTCAAAGGCATTGAGAGCGAGCAATTTTCCTACCTTCTTCCGTCTCGATATGTCAGGTTTTTTTTTTTTTATCAAGCCATTTCAAAATGTAACCCACCAGGAAATTTGGTGTTTTGTTAGAGTGAACTAGATGAAGAAAAGTTAAGTTCAAGATAAACATATCAGAACTAGGAAATTACAGTTGTTTTTTTTTTTTCTTTTTATGGCTATATGGTCTTGTCGTATGACACTCGCTTTCGGTTCGAAAGATCCTGGGTTCGAGCCTTGCTTGGCGCATAGTTGAGTCCTTGGAAAATGCTCTTTACTCACATCCTCTCACCGCACTCAGGTGTAAAATGAGTACATGGCCGTTAACAGCTTTGTCTCTGTTGGAAAAATTGTAATATCGCCTAACAGGCGCCATGTCTCATTCTTCATGTTACGTGTTGATGTCGGCCAGGGACCTTTTATAAAGCGCTTTGAACATGTTAAGTAGATGTTGCTCAAATTTTTTGTCTTATTTTGTTTGTTTGTTTGTTTGTTTTTTGTTTTGTTTTTTAATGTTTAATTCTCTCTTCACATACCATTTTACGGGTTTTCCCCGAAAAGTCATCCCCATCTAAAATAAAAAAAATATTTTAAAACCTAATTCAAACGGAATAAGTACTTGCCGTACATAATTTTGTATCGCAAAGACTCTAAATGTCAAGGCTATCCTACTCCATGTGGAATGATTTGATCGTAACCCTCTCCTTGCCAGGAATTTTCAGAACTTTCCCCGGAACTTCTTACATAAAGATAGATTTTCTTATTCAATCGGAAAAGCAACAAGTACATTCTATAGATAGTGTGCGCTTGGCTAAGAAGCTCATAACATTGCCATCCGGAAGTATAACGGACCAACATACAAAACTGTGTGTATCCATGAACGTTTATAGTCGGGTTAATACAGTTCAGTGAGCATTACTCGTCAACGCGGATGGCAAAAAACAATAACAAAGACCTGATTGACGTCATCTTCATTCTATCTATACATGAAATTGTTCCACAGACCAAGCTGTAGAACACAACATTAAGTTATCATAGCTATAACAAAAATATTTATTTAAATTCTGTGATGTACAAAAGAAATCTGAATGAGAAAAATGTTGGTTGCATCGTAACGAATGGACACGATTTTTGGTAAAGAGAGTTTTAAGAAATAAAAGTATTACTAAGCTGCTAGAAGCTGTGGGCTGTATAAAGTAATAATAAAAAATAAATATAACAGCTTTAAAAAAAAGAACAAAAATATCAACCACGGAAAGTTTTGGGATCAAAACCCTTCTTCAGCCAACGACGAAAATATTAAAAACAACAAACATAAATACATTACATGAAATATTAACCCAAGTTTAATTTTTTGAACTATAAGATCACTTTTTAGCATCTAAATAATCCCGCCATAATAATGTAAAGACAATAATATTATTACGTGCTTTTTGATCGAAGACTTCAAACACCGACTCTTTTGTGTAAATACTTATAAATAAATGATTTGGTCACATCGACACAAGAGCCAGAATGGCGTAACATCGTAAACAAGATGTCTCTCCTGTCACCTAGAGCTATTCTGTCCTTCTAACTCCCTCCCTCCCTCCTCCTACTCCTCCACATCTACCCCAACAGTACGCACTGTCCTACACTGACGAAATGTCTTATTTCTTTTCTTTCTTTCTTTAATTTTGGCCAGAAATCGCTAACGTTATATCTGCCGCACTCGAGAGAAACCCATATTATTTTAAAATTTGGTCAGAAAACTCGTCCTTCAAATATCGATCGATTTAAATGACCCTCATATTGGCAAAAAAAAAAAAACAAAAAAACAAAAAAAACTCTCAAACCTGGGACTTACGCTTTCTTGCCAAATTTTAAAATATGGATTTTTCCAAAGTACGACAGATTTAATATGTGGCCTTCGCCTCAAAGCTGCATTATCTTGAGATGAACCAATTGCTGGAAATTGAATTCGCGAGGTTCCAGTTTTGATCGTTTTTTGTCAAGATGAGGGTCATTTAAATCGATCGATAATTTAAAGAACGACTTTCTTTCTGTCATTTTTTTTAAATACGTGTCTCTCCAGAGTATGGCGGTTAACTAGTGAAGCGAATTCAAACTTTTTGTGTATATTATGATTTCATCAAACAAACTACGTCTTACATTGCAACACTCAAAACTAGTTTTTCTGATTATTTTGATATTAAATCCCCTTTTCGGAGGCCGATTCATCCCGACCTAGTACCCTTTTTGAGACGGTGGGTCACACATTTCTGATCCTTTTTACTTCAAACTTAATTTCTTTTTTTTTTAATGACGACTGATTTATCTCGACATAAAACCAGATCGATTCGACAAGACACTTATTATATCAATGTATTTTTGCCGGACTCCTAGATCAGTGTCAAAAGTTTTAATCCTGAACATCCAACGATGTCAGTTTTAAGATTTTTTTTTTTTTTAAATGAGTAGATGGGTCATCGTAATCTGTCGGAAAATGAAGACAAAAAACAACGTAAGGCCAAAAATGAGGAACGGTATTTTAGCATTGTACGACTCTGCGTGTGCGTGCGTGTATGTGTGTGTGCGTGTGTGCGTGTGTGTGTGTGTGTGTGTGTGTGTGTCTGTCCGCCGCGGCCGGTGATTTTGTCCACTTGTTAAGGAGACAGGCCAGTCATTTCTCGTGACAGCGGATATTACGATGTGTCACAAGGAATGAGTTCCTATGACTAGTGAAATCTCCCATAATCGTGCGATGTCTGTGGAAGTATTCCTCTTTTAAGTTGTTGTTCTTGTTTATAGTCTGTCTATACATTGTATAATAATGAGTCACTATGAAGAAAGGAAGTAAGAGGAAAAGACAATCATGAGATATGAAGCATCTGTCTTTCATCGATGATTTTGAAGAATCCTGTCCAAAAAAAAAAATTGAATATCGTTTTAAATAGGGAGTCGAAATAGTACAGTGGTAGAGTAATCGAGTCGCAAGCAAAGGGGCCAGTATCGATTCTAGTTGAGGTTGATATTTTTCTGACTTCCCCCCCCCCCCCCCACCTCCCCGTCCAATTTCTGACTCTACCACAATCCCCTACCCCATTCCCGTCGACTAAGCATTGATTTGGTAATTTGGACTGTTAGGTCTGTCGGAAACCATCGTCCTATCAAGCAATTATCATTATCATTGTCCGTTGCACGAGACAGAAACTGGGATATACTTCAGCTCTCAAAAAAAAATTATGGACAATAATCGATCGATATTTGAGGGACGAGTTTTCTGGCCAAATTTTTAGAAATGAGTTTTTTTCCAGAGTAAGGCAGTTAATCGGTTAAATCAACATCTATATCAAATTTCGCGTTACGATTAACGCAATCAATAGGCCAGTCGAAAGGCCGCTAACCTCTAAGGTTCTTGACCTTTGCCTTCTCGTTACGAAGTCTGACTGCAGACTCGCCACTTAGTTCCAGAAGGAAGCATGACCCGAGTTCAATTTGCTGCATCTGCAATGATTATTTCAGTTTCTTGTTAGGAACGTAAGGTTACTTTGCTATTGTTGTTGTTGTTTTTGCTGTTGTTAATGTTGGAGAATTAAACTGATTTAAACATGTCGAAAATACAAAAAGTATTATAAGAAATCGCCATATGAAAGGATTATGGAAATACTTCCACTCTAGCTACTAGTGATGAATTTACATAATATTTATATGATGATTTTACCAGAGCTCTTTGTTTGGTTAACATTTAAAGAATTAAGCACCATAAAATATATTAGGCCTATATATATATAAATATAATATAAATATATATATATATATATATATATATATATATATATATATATATATATATATGACGTAAAAGGATTGCAAGGAATATAACAATTTTAATCCAGCACAAGCTCCTAAAGAAGTATGCCAAAAGGAAATAAAAGTGAAATCATATAACAATGCAGCAAGCTGGAGACAGACTGAGAGTAGCGGCTCTAGAGAGATAAATAGAGAGAGAGAGAGAGAGAGAAAGAGAGAGAGAAAGAGAGAGAGACAGAGAGAGAGAGGGGGGTAGAGAAAGAGAGAGATAGGGAGAGAAAGAGAGAGAGAGAGAAAGAAAGAGAGAGAGAGCGAATGAGAGATAGATAGATAGAGAGAGAGAAAGAAAGAGAGAGAGTGAGTCAGAGAGAGAGATAGAGAGAGAGAGAAAAAGAGAGAGAGAGAGAGAGAGAGAGAGAAATAAAATCAGGGATTGGAGCGGATAGACTGGTAATATTAGAGTGAAAATTAAGATGTGATGTAACCCAAAGATTTCCGTCCCGCAAAATAGCTCAAGGGAATGAAGTCAGAGTCTGGACTATTAAATTTCGCTGGGAAGTGACTTTGGGAAATGCACCGATAGACATTCTTCAATCCAATTACTCATTGAACTGCTGAATAAAAAGAAGAAAAAAGAAAAGAAAAGAAAAGAGCAAAAGTTTGAAGACAAAGAACTGAACAAGTGTGCATGAAAGGTGCCAGACAAAGCAAGAAAGAAAAATGCAAGAAAACAAAAAAAAAACATCCCAAAAAAATCAGTCGACCTCGACTGGGGATCGAACCTCAGACTTTCTGCACATTTCATGCACAGTTGTTCAATTCTTTATCTTACACCGGTGCCTGCTCCTTAATTTCTTAATTAAAAAGTTTGCTAATATGCGTCATTTATCGACTGATTGAGTGTTTTGTGGTGTTAGAGAATATCTACATGATTGAAGTATTAGATGAGAGATTGTTTCACACACAAGGCGTGAGTAAGTGTATGCGTGTGTTTATGGCTAAGGGAAGACAGGCAAGAGACACATGGCTAGTTGGTATGACTGTTTTGCTGAAT
>NC_088361.1:122484711-122497211 GCF_034508935.2 Berghia stephanieae
AATCTTGCTTCCTCCAAATAGATCAAAATCGATAGTGAGTATATTATATATATATATATATATATATATATATATATATATATATATATATATACATATATATATATATATTATATATATTATATATATATATATATATATATATATATATATATATATATATATATATAATAAATATAAGTGATAATGGCTCTTTTGTTAATGGATAATATCATCCCATTTTGGATTCGATTGTAGACTAATAAAAGGCGGAGGTTTAAACATCGTTATATTATTCTTTTTTGTTTTGTTTGATAAACAAATAAGTGAAATGGAAAATTACACCCCTAGGGGAAGGGTGGCATTTTAAATTTAGAGTTTGTGAATAGGAAAGGCCTTTTATCAATTTTAACTGGCTTTCAAGCCATTTCTAAAAATCGAATTAGTATTTTTTTAAATTTTGGTTTGATTTTTGTTTTTGTTTTTGTGTTTGGCAAAGATCCATATTGGAAGAGAGTGAGATTTTTCTTGTTTGCTATACTTCCTTGTTATTGTTATGTTTTGTATTTTCTTATGTTTTTATATTGTCCCGGAAAGTTCTACACGAAATATCGTAAGGTAACTATAGAATCTTCAAAATAACAAAAACCTAACAAAAAAAAAAACAAAAAAAAAAAAACAAACAAAAAAACCAAACAAACTCAAAAGCATTTTAGTAGGTCACAAGTCATCTTATTTCATCGATAATTTAATAAAATACTTGGAAAACAGGCGTCTTTAAATGATCTGTAAATCTTACAGATCTGTAAATATGTGTATGGCAGAGCCAGATTGCAAGTGTTTCGTTTGAAGTCTAACGCTGTTTTAAAAGTCATTGACCCTTCTAAGTCTATTTCTTAGTTGCAGAAGTATTCGTGTCCATCTGCCATGCTGTAGGCCATAATATATATCTGGTTGTAATATGAGGAGTGAGGACGCGGTGTTCTAATTAGATCCACGCACACTAAAATGTCATGTGTACAGATCACCTTGAAGAAAAACAGGTCAGGATTTGAGAAAAGTTTGATCACAAGATGTATTTGGTAAGAGTAAAGGCATTTGATGAAAAAGCTTTAAAAATCTTTGAAGGTGCCTGCGAAGGCAAGTGGGTGAGAGAGGGAGGCAAAGAAAGTGGCCTCAAGACATAGCAGAATGGGTGGGGAGAACAACAAGAGAAGAAGGACGCATGGCACAGTTAAAAATAGCCGAATGGAGTTCTGTCGGGCTATTTGGAAAACTACGTCCAGCAACGATCGGCCATGTCTTGTCCTGTATTTTAGGCGTTGCTGTTGCCTCCCAGGGACCGACGAGCTTATTTGCAGGTCTGATAACCCAATCTCAAAAGATGACGCAACATATTGTCCATTACAATATGTTTCACCAGGTCCATAATTGGGCGCCCATAATTGGGTTTTTGATGTCAGACCTGCATATATGTTCACGTGATTAGGGACCCTTTGTAAAGCGCTTTGAGTACGTTTAAGGGATATTGCTCTATAGGGAATGAGATTAGCGGAAGAGTAGCGTCCCTTGATTGGACGTCACCTTACAGAGAGAACGTCAATTTGGTTTTGAAGTGTCTCAAGCCGCTTTCACCGGAAGCGAGGACGAGGGACGCATGCTCACAACCAACATGACGTTCTCTCTCTAATAACTTTTCCGCCGGTGACGTCACAGACTATGGGTGACGTCCAATCAAGGGACGCTACTCTTCCGCTAATCTCATTCCCTATATAAAAGTTCACGTTTAGTTAAAGAAGAAGAAGAAAAATACTTGATGGCTATTTGAATCTAGAAATGCGGTTTGAAAAGGATAGTCTCAAAGAGGAATTATATCCCGACGAACTAGATAGTGGGGATTTAATTTATAGCTACATGTAATGTGTTTAGACAAGTAAAAAAAAAAATAATTTAAGGCATTAAACATGCGTTTGATGTAGGAAAATTGATTAAATTGACATGTGTGAGAGGGACAGCCCATTATTTCGCAACAAACATGTCCATGTGTAAGATGGGATAGCCCATTTAACTTGGGATGGCCCGATGTGCAAGTTGGGTGGGATAGCCCTTATTATATATTGTAAATTTTTTGCTCAGTGATGCTGTTTAAATATGGACAACTCGGCCAACCCACTTGTTTTTAATAAAATAAGAGAACTCTGTGATGTATTTGTTGTTTTCTTTAATGATTATCATCGTGAAGTACAATTATCATTTCACACAGAAAGTTTTGAAAAAAAATATTGAATAGTATTTGATTAATTGGACATTTTATGGGATCGAAATCTTCAATGTTGATTTTTCTCAAAACAGTAAAATCTGGGATAGCCTACTTGTCCTTAAAAGCGTCCATATGACAATGGTGGTTCATTTCTATTCTATTTCTTACTGTATTAATTATAGACCCAGAGTTCGTATTTCTTATCATAATTCTAATTTCTAAATTTACTTTTCAGAGACCGATTTTATCTAGATATGGGAGACACTAAACAATTTATTTAAATTGAAGAGCTGCATTGAACTTGTTTTTCTATTGAATATAACTATTTAACATTATATAAAAACCTGAAACGGTGGATATAAGACATTGTCAAGCAATACAGAAAGAAAAATATTCAAGAAAAAGAACTACCAAAAAATCAGACGGACTCGACTGGAGTTCAAACTTGAGATATCCAGATCAGAGGTATTGATGATGATGATGATGATGATGATGATGATGATGATGATGATGCACGATGATGATGATGATGATGATGATGATGATGATGATGATGACTACGACGACGACGACGACGACGACGATGATGATGATGATGATGATGATGATGATGATGAGAGATGATGATGATGATGATGATGATGATGATAATGATGATGACGACGACAACTATGATGATGATGATGATGATGATGATGATGAGGATGATGATGATGATGATGATGATAATGATGATGACGACGACAACTATGATGATGATGATGATGATGATGATGATGATGATGATGATGATGATGATGATGATGATGATGATGATGATGATGACGATGATGATGATGATGATAATAATGATGATGATGATAAGTATTGCCATGTATTAGTTTAGTACGAAAAACGCCTCGCCGAGGCATTGGATTTGTCAGCTCATTATTAAAATTATAACATATTATGATGCTATGAGGAAGAACAGAAAACAAATTAAAGAATGTAAGACGATAGATAACGCTAAACATAAATAATTTATCAAGAAAACACCAAAAATCGAGATTCCAACTGATGTATCTAGTTATGCATTCCTTACTTCGTTTGTCTGAGGTATTATGTTTAAATGTCCATCTTTTTTACAATTCGTGTCTTCTCGTGTCTTCTCGTGTCTGCTATTTTTCTCAATTCATAACTGGGAAGATTTGTACCGCCATTAAACAAACATGACAAGTAATCTTTCAAATTTTCTTGAATTATACAATGTCAGGCTGTATCCTGTTATTCCTTCTGTTATTGTTTTTTTTTTCTTGTTTTTATTTCTTAATTGAATTCTTTGATACTACAGCGAAATCTCCTTATAACGCTAAATTTGTGATCAGATATTTTATGTCGCTATAAAAGGAATAATGCATTTTTATGTTGACAAGGCGATTTAGACTGTAAAAGAAATTACGTCATATTAAAATGACTTCAAACTTGTCAAATCAATTTAACTCTCTAATTGTTTAAAGGAAATTTAAAGGACATTGTGTTTAATTTAACCGATCAATATAATGCGAAATAGATGTTTTCAATTGAAAATTAGAAAAAAGGGTTATGTCTGTGTGTGGATGAATTAATCATTGTTTACCCTCTTGCCCCAATAGCTTGATTTCTAAGGTTACACACAGTTTTGTGCGTTGGTCCGTTATAGTTCCGGATGGCAATGTGTGAGCTTTTTAGCCAAACGCATACCATCTATATGTTGTTCATGCTTGACATTCATTTGTAGGCAAAAAGCGTAGTTATAGATTGAACGAAGATGACGTCACTCATGCCTTATTTATTGTTTTTTTTTTTTGTTTTTTTTTTTTGTTTTTTTTTTTGCAATCCACGTTTATGAGTACTTCTCACTAAACTGTATGAACCTGACTATAAACGTCCAAGGTTACACATAGTTTTGTGTGTTGGTCCGTTATGATAATAGGACGTGGAAATGTGGCACGTCATAACACGATTTTACTGTATTCTCGCCATAGATTTGATTTCCACTCCCTTCCGTCTTATTTGTACGGTTTAATAATAATATCTGACAGTCTTAGATGTTACAGACAGATAAAAGGAGAGCAGAGGATGACAGGGGGGGGGGGGGTGAGGGGGAGGGGAGAGATTGAGAGACAGAGCGGAGACAAAGGGAGAGAGATAATGGCATGATTGGAGAGAGAGAGATAGAGAAAGAGAGAGAGAGAGAGAGAGAGAGAGAAAGTGATGAAGAGAGAGAGAGAGAGCGCGACAGAGAGAGAAAGTAATGAAGAGAGAGAGAGAAAGAGAAAGAGAGAGAAAGTGATGGAGAGAGAGAGAGAGAGAGAGAGAGAGAGAGAGAGAGAGAGAAGGATAGAGAAAGAGAAGGGGGAGGGGGCGAAGAAAAGAGATCTAAATTGAGAGGATGAGAAATGAAAATAGAAAGGAGAGGGAATTGATTGCCAGTGATTGAAGGACCCCTCGCTGAGGAAATATTTGCTTTTTATTTCACTCTGTCTGCGAACTGGTTAGCGGCTGCCAGGCGGAATGGGTGAGTTCCTATATTACTCAACTTCAACTCGTCTTCAGCCGTATCTCAATGTTTACTCCTGTCTCAGAGGGGGTGAAATAAATGAGAAAACTAAACACCGGTGGTTCAGTTGTGTTTGTTTTGGTCTTTAAAAAAATTTTTTTTCTTCATTTTTTTTCTGATTCTTGTTGTTTTGTTTTGATTTTGACTTCAGTTTGATTGTTTTTTTTTATTTTTTTTTTTTTGTTATTTGTTATTCTCCGTGTGTCTTTTCACACATTTACTTTTTTTTTTTTAATGCTCATTATTCCCTTTTGACTTGGACATTGCGAAATGTCACGCATATAAAATAAAAAGGGCAACACAAGACAAACAATGTGCGGCCTATCGATCTTCGTTAGGAAACAAACAAACTTACATTAATGGATATTATCACAACAGATCACTTGTTCAAGACCACTTTGCGGTGGGGAGTCGCACTCGGTACCTTTTGGGTACGAGGCGATGACCAATACCTCTATGCCACGCAGTCCCCTATTAACATTCGGAGGACAACACTATTGCTTTTTCTCCATCTAATCTTGATAGTCTTTACTCGTCCGTCCTCCTCCCCCCCCCCCCCCCCCCCCCCCCACAACAAAACATAACAAAACAAAAAACTCGTGCATTTTATTTACACATCCAGAAATAGATTGTTTGCCAAAACTGTCATCTTCACCTTCTATGATTCATCTCCGTTGTTTTCATGAAGATCATAATAGTCCCATCGTCTGAGACATCAAAATCATGATCAACATCATCATCATCATCATCATCATCATCATCATCATCATCATCATCATCATCATCATCATCATCATCATCATCATCATCATCATCATCATCATCATCATATCATCGACATCGTCATCGTCATCATCACCATCATAATCTCCAAGGTCATCGTCAGCATCATCATCTTTATAATAATAATAATAATAATAATAATAATAATAATAATTAATAATAATAATAATATTATTATTATTATTATTATTATTATTATTATTATTATTATTATTTTATTATTATATTGTTATTATTATAATAATAATAATAATAATATTATATATTAATTATTATTATTATTATTATTATTATTATTATTATTATTATTATTATTATTATTATCACAATCGTTTTGTTGTAAACCGACGTGCATTTATTTGCAGGTCTGATAACCCAGTTCCTTATGGGCTCATTGTTGTCATGGAAATCTCCAAATAATGACGCAAAATATTGTCCATTACAACTATGTTAAACCGGGCCCATAAGTGGCTTCGGATATCAGACCTGAATCTATCTACACGTCGTTGTAAATCCATGAAGGTAAAAACCAATTATAAATTTATAAGGGCATTTTTTTTATAATTCCACAAAGTTCCATTTCCACTTCACATAATTCTTTGGTAGCCATCCTTCCTGTACTAACACTCATAGAATACCTGTCACGGTCTATAACCAAAAACTCATCTACAACCGAGCTGAGTCACCTATCATTACAAGCATGCCAGCTGTCTATAAACGCCAGAGTAGCAATAACTAATGTCAACAAACCTTATAAATAATTGGATTCAATGATGGACACACGGTTGTCTTACACCCGTTTAAAAAGTCTCAAGATTGAACGAATGACCATGCTGGTGAATACTTTCTTTTCTATTAATATTTCAAATAACTGTTCTTTTGTCAAACTGAATAAAAATATTTATGTGTTAAGCCAAAGTACACAATAGGGATCAATGCAAATAAGAACACGTCGTCAAGAACAAATGACTAAAATGATTATTCTGCTCATTAAAAAAAATAACAAACAACAACAATAAAACAAAAAACAAAACATCAAACGATCTCTTTTTATTCTATAATGACCCATGTGCAAGTCTCGTGGTATCTCAATTTCCAAATAAGGTACGCATGAAATGTTACTTTGGTTGTCTAGCAACAAGTCACGTGGGTAGTCCATTGTTTCCGCTTCCTGTTTCAGTATCGGCCCGTCATTATCTGGAATGTTTTTCATCTTAATGAATGGTAGTTTTTCTTTTACTTTAAAATCATCTCTCTCTCTCTCTCTCTCTCTCTCTCTCTCTCTCTCTCTCTCTCTCTCTCTCTCTCTATCTATCTATCTATCTATCTATCTCTCTCTCTCTCTCTCCCAATCTCACACTCTAACACTCACACGCACACGCACACACACACATACACAAACTCTCTATCTATATCTCTATCTATCTATCTATCTATCTATCTATTTATTTATATATATATATATATATATAATATATATATATATATATTCCCAACTTTATCTATCTATCAACCTATCTATCTATCTATCTATCTATCTATCTATCTATCTATCTATCTATCTATCTATCTATCTATCTATCTATCTATCTATCTATCTATCTATCTATCTATCTATCTATCTGACTATGTATCTATCCGTCTCTCTTTCTCTCTCTCTCTCTCCCTCTCTCGCTCTCTCTCTCTCTCTCTCTCTCTCTCTCTATATTATATATATATATATATATATATATATTATATATATCTGCATCTCGTTCTTTCTTTCTTTTTCTTCGCCCTTCCCATCTCGCTTTTCTCTCTCTCTCTCTCTCTCTCTCTCTCTCTCTCTCTCTCTCTCTCTCTGTGTGTGTGTGTGTGTGTGTTGTGTGTGTGTGTGTGTCTGTGTCTGTGTGTGTGGGTGTATCGTTCTTCCCTTTTTTCTTCTTTCTCTCGAAGAATGACGAAATTTCTGTGATTCATCCCTGACGAAATGATGTTCAAATCGCCAAACAACATTAGTCTACTTTTACCGGTTACTTATATATTTCCTAGCTCCTCATATTATTATAATTGATCGAATCCAGATTGCGATGAAACGGAGAGAAGGGGGAAAAAGTTAGAATGATTTTCAAAATTTTGGAATTGGACAGAACATACTCGTACTTAAGTGATCAAATTGTACAACTTTTCACAAGTCAATTGTTTCTGAGAATCAACAGCTTGCAGAGAGAAATAGAGAAAGAGGTTCTGTCACAGAGATCAAAATACGGCATTTAGTAATAAAGGTCACAAGGAACATACGTGTGAATCAATGTGGCTATTGTTTGGACGCAGTCCGGTCTTTTGTAAGGTGATTTGTCTGGACAAGGTAGGTGTATGTAATACCTGTCGGACTGGATGTCTCATATTCCCCGCTGTCCGATGTCCACTTGTGGTCGGTCACCTTTCCCCATAATTAATAGGAGATAGTCAGTTGCAGTGGTGACCACAACAAATAGGTCTAGTGTCTTTGTATTGTCTGTACTTTTCATACTTGTATTATCTAAGTGTCTTTTGTAAATGTTTAGCTGAGGCTGTTATTATATAGATCCTTATTTTTATTGTTGTTACCACTAATATACTACTTCTTTTGCTACTACTACTACTACTACTACTACTACTACTACTACTACTACTACTACTACTACTACTACTACTACTACTACTACTACTACTACTAAAAAAAAACAACAAAAAACTTGAGCTTTTATATAGCGCAATATCCACTAAACGTGCTCAAAGCGCTTTACTACTACTACTACTACTACTACTACTACTACTACTACTACTACTACTACTATCTACTACTACTACTACTACTACTACTACTACTACTACTACTACTACTATATACTACTACTACTACTATATACTACTACTACTACTACTACTACTATACTTACTATATATTATTATTATATTCTATTACTACTACAACAACAACAACAACAACAACTACTACTATACTACTACTACTACTACTACTACTACTATACCTACTACTACTACTATACTACAACTACTACTACTACTACTACTATACTACTACTACTACTACTACTACTACTACTACTACTACTACTACTACTACTACTACTACTGCTACTACTACTACTACCACTACTACTACTACTACTTCTCATGCTACTACTTTATGACTCTATTTTAAGGATATTAAGTAATGAATGCCTGAATCTGGTATTTTCGAGTTGTTTATTTATTTAGTTATTTAGCTATTTATTTATTGGTTAATTTGTTTTCGTTTTCTTGTTTGTTTAGGGATATTTTTCGTTTGTTTTTGTTTGTTCTTTTTAAAATTATCTTTCTCAATATTGCTTGAGTAAATTTCAATAAAGCATTATATTACTATAATTTATAGTATTGTGTATTTTTCAATTCATTTCGACGCCTGCTCTGAATCATAAACAATGGCAAACAAAAATGGCTATAACAATGAGAACAGCAAAACAATAACAAAAACAAGAACAACAACAAGAACAACAACAATAAAACAACAACAATGACAAAAAGAGAGAGTCGACCCGACCTCAACTCTTTTGTTTTTCCCCCATGGATTAATTCCCTTGATTTACCTCCACGTATTTCTTCTATTCTCTTTTCTCTTTTCCCCCGTTTTTTTCCCCCGGGGGGAATCCAGTCCAATGGTAGAGTGGAGACTGTAGACAGCAAAAACCATCCCTGGCATTTTACAGTCGGAGTTGGATTTCATTCCACTGATGCCATGCGTTTAGGTAAAATACTCACGTATATATAACGTACCGGCACACAAATCAATATGTAACCTGGAAGGTTTATAGTCTGCTTGATTAATTCAGAAAAGTGAGTGGAGCAGGCGCTTATGTTGATAACAACAAGAGATGAAGTGAGTAGGAACGTGCCAGAAGACAATAAAGAATAAAAATTTCGCGTCGGTGATGGGGGTTTGAACTCGCAACCTTACTGGTACGACAACTCCGCCTGGCCGGGGAGAGCGTGACTCTACCGTATGAGCTACTCACTTCATCTCTTGTTGTTAGTCTGATTGATATAATTTAGTAAGAACTCATCATTGAAACGGCTGTCTAAAAGCAATAGAAATGAGCTGAGTGACGTAATTTTCGTTCCTTCCAACGTTTTCTTGAATCTTGTGATGCGACCTAGCGCGAGGTCCCAGATTTGAGAGGGTTTTTTTGCCAAGATGAGGGTCATTTAAATCGATCGATATTTGAAGGACGAGTTTTCTGACCAAATTTTTAAATACGAGTTTTTCCAGAGTAGGGAATTTAACTGGTTAACGTCAGATATCCGAACGCAGTTCGTTGAATATGAATGGTAGACCGATTGATACAACCTGACGTAAATAAATCCCATACACCGAGTAGTTGTTGTTAACTTTAGCAATATACTCATCCATTATAAACAAAGCACACAACAGATGATGCAAGGGCAGAAAAGGTTACAACTAAGACTTTACACTTTTAAGCTTTTTATGCAAGGGTCACTAAAGACTTATACGATAATTCAAACGTAGTTAAGTGAATCTCTTTTGCCAGCTGTTTCTCCTGAACTTAGTTCCATGGAAAACTTAAAGAAACAGAACATACTCGTACTTAAATGAACAAGTTGTACCACTTTTAACAAGTGAATTGTTTTTGAGAATCAACAGCTTGCAGAGAGTATGTCGAGGTTTGTACATAGTACTCCATAATATAAGCCCGAAATAAAGAAAGTTAAACTTTCTTGACCCCCTTTCAGCCATCTATCTAGATTAAATGTTTACAATATTGATTTTTAAACTCTCTGTTCCTCTTTGTACAGAGATGTTATTCGTTTGAGTCAACAGACGATTTTCTTCAAACCGCATCTGGTTAAACATTTAAATCAAATGAATGACTTTAATCCTAAATTGGTTTTCTTTGTGACAAAGATGATCCGATTCCAAAATTTTCCAGTGAAAATGCGTTCGAATGTCGCCTTAGACATTCCATGCAGGGATATAGATAGCCCACCTACAGTAATCATCATTGTCTAAAGAGAGCAAATTGGGGGTTAATTAACTTAAATTAACCCAAAGGCATATAACAAAAAAAAAAATAATAATAATAATAAAAAAAAAAAAACAAAAAAAAAACAAAAAAACGAAACAAAGTGAAACTGCCTGAAGTGGGGTTCGAACCCGCGACCCTCCGAGTCACAGTGCAATGCCTTAACCATGGCCTAATTGCGCTAAAGTTCTTAAAATGAGGAATTATCTAAAATTTCAAACACAAGATCAATAGCTTTAAGAATGTTTTTTTTAGCTTTTCATAGCGCAATATCCACTACATCTGCTCAAAGCGCTTTACAGGGGGTCCCTGGTCAACAACACCATTTAACATGTAGGACGGGACAAGCCTCGTGTTACGCGATATTACAATTTTTCGGACAAAGACACCGCTGTTAACGGCCAGGTACTCATTTTACACCTGAATACAGTGAGAGAATGTGAGTAAAGAGCCTTTTCCAAGGACTCAACTATGCGCCGAGCGCGAGGCTCGAACCCAGATACCTCCGATCCGTAAGCGACTGCTATACCGCTAGACCACATAGCCACACAATGTTATTTTGGATGAATAGTTGAATTGCTTAATAAATTAAGTACGTGTATTTATGATGGACAATCCTGAATTATGTTTTGTAAATGAATTCATTCCACAACAATGTTTTAAGTTTTAATAAAAGATGCCACATCGTGTATATTTTACCCATTTCAAATAGACTGGTCATCACTTTGATACATCGAAGTCAATAAGTGCAGCAATGTGGTCTTGTGGTAAATTACTTGACTTTGGTCCGGGCTGTCCAGGGTTTGAGTCCTGCTTTGAGCGGCACATACAGTTGAGTCCTTGGAAAAGGCTCCTTACTCACATTCCCTCACCGTACTCGTGTGTAAAATGAGTACCTGTCGGGAAAATAAATGTAAAATCGCCTTTCACGCGTCGCACCTTATCCTATTTATTCAGTTTAGATCTTGGCTAGGGGCCCCTTGTAAATAGGGCCCCTTGTAAAGAGATTAGAGCATGTTTAGTGCTTATTGTTCTATAGGGAATGAGATTAGCGGAAGAGTAGCGTCCCTTGATTGGACATCACCTTGCAGAGAGAACGTCAACATGGTTTTACGCATGCGTCTCTCTCGTCCTCGCTTTCGGTGAAGTGTCTCCGGAAGCGAGGACTAGAGACGTATGCGCACAACTAACATGACGTTCTCTCTCTAATAACTTTTCCGACGTGACGTCCAATCAAGGGACGCTACTCTTCCTCTAATCTCATTCCCTATATAAACGCCCGAGTTTTAAGTCTAAAATCACTCTATTATGTATTGTAATTTGATGTGACATGCTTAGGTATGATTAGATAATTTGCAATATGTCCTTAAAGAAAACTATTCTTCAGAGTTTGATGGCTAAGCATTTTTAATGTGTTTATTTTTCAGAAAACATCAGTAAAAGCCAGCGATTCATGTAATAAAATTGATTTTGCAAACAATGAAATATGCACCTTTGGTCGCCATACAAATTGATCAGACAAACAAATAAAAGCGGTTTTGTTTACAAAATGTCAGACCAAAAGAAAAAAGAAAGGAAAATGGTAATGATAAGATAAACACGATGATTTGTTAACAAAATTGGTCCGGCAAACAATTGAACGTTCATTTGTTTACAGAATTGGCTGTGCAAATAATGATCGTGGTGCTTTGTTTACGGAATTGGCAAGAAGATTAAAAAAAAATAATTAAATAATACGCTTTTATAGCAGAAATAGTTATTGAAGAACATTGTATTTGCTTGCTAAAGAATGATGGCATTTTGTTGCTTTGTTCACAAAATCTATTTTCATCTTTCT
>NC_088361.1:122502211-122509711 GCF_034508935.2 Berghia stephanieae
TGATAGAGTTATAAAACACAATTGTTACTTTTGAAGTTAGAAGAAATATAATACACTCATAGTCAAACCAAATGGAAACTTTCATTTAATTATACAGATAATGTGGACGTTTCGGGTTTCTTCTTGGTGAACAAAACACGTTGAAAGAAACATTTTGGGAATGCATTCCATATCTTTTCATATTATTCCCATTGAAGTAATAGATATGTCATTTTGAGATTTGTTGTTATTATCTTTCGATATAAATGTTAGTTACATTGGCTAAATTCCAGTCTTGTAGAATTTGACCGACTGGCAGAGATTTGTGACAGGGAATATGCTCTTTGTGTTGAGTTATTGAGAATAAAGTCCTTCGAGAACAATGCTTTTTGTTATCTTAAGTGATAACAAATAATGGCATAAACTCGGTCAAATATTTTACGTCAGTGAGCGCAAGTATCTAGAATAGAAATTTCATAATAGACAATATAAGCCAATTATTTTAATTGTTTGAATTCTCAACATGATTTATTTTGCTTCCATGGTTCAGTGAATTTTGATTCTATCACAATGTACTCGATTAAATATTATGAATCAGGGAACGTAAGCGAAGATTGTTCGTCATATCAAATTGAGAAACTAGGGAGCAGGCACCGGTTAAAGATAGAGATGTGTTGAACAAGTGTATATGAAAGGTGCCAGACAAAGAAAGAAAGAAAAAGACAAGAAAAAAAACGTTCCAAAAGAATCAGTCAACCCCAGTAGAGGATTATGCCATTAGGAATGAACCAGTAGCTGTGAGAGGGTGACACAATTCGGGGGGGGGGGGGGGGGGGGGGGGAGGAGGCTGACCTCGGGACTATGAAGGTGGACACTAATGGAGAGTGAACCAAATGCTAAGGGAAAAGACAGCCAGTGGATAGTGAACATGAGACTATCTGAGGATGACACCAGTGGGGAGAGAACCTTAGACCATTGGAAGTGGACGCCGGTAGGGAACGAACCCAGGATACCGAGATGTGGATACCAGGAGTGGGTAATGAACCTGAGACTATGGAAGGTGGACACCAATCTGTAATGTACACAGGACTATAGGATGAGATACAAGTGGCGAGTGAACCAGAGACTGTGAGAATGTGGACAATACTGGGAGTGATACGAAGGCTGAGGAAGAAGACACCCTGTGGAGAGTTACCCTGTAATACCTCAGGTGGACAAAGTGGGGACTGAAACTGGGACTGTGGGAAGCCGACACCAATGGTGATTGAACCTAGAGCTAAGGGAGGTGGACACAAGTGTAGAGTAAACCTGGGATCGGAAAATGTAAGACAGACACCAGTGAGGCGCGAACCCGGGACTCAGAGTTATGGTTACAAGTGAATATTGAGAGAACCCGGGACTACAGGAGGTAGGCATCAAAGGAGAGTAGACCTGGTTCACTCCCCATTGATGTTCACCACCCATAGTCTCTGGTTCACTCCCCACTAGTGCCCCTCACACAGCTCTGGGTTCACTACCCTCTGGTGCCCACCTCCCAAGCCTCTGGTTCAATCCTAACAGGTACCCACCTCAAAGAGTCTCTGGTTCACTCCCCACTGGTACCCAACTCCCATAGTCTCCAGTTCAATCCCCACCGGTGTTCTCATCTCTTAGTCTCTGGCTTAATCCCTACTGGTGCCCACCTGCCACAGTCTCTGGTTCACCTCCCACTCGTGCCTACCTCACATAGTTTTGGGTTCACCCCCCACTGTACCCACCTCGCATAGTTTCCGGTTCGATCCCCACTATTGTCTTGATCCCATAGTATTTGGTTCACTCTTCCACTGATGCCCACCTCCCATTTTATCTGATTCACCACTATATTTGGTTGCATAAATTATTGGCTATGGATTATTTAAAATGTATTCGTATCAATCTAAGATAAATCAGGAAAGAAAATAATACACATAATTGATGAATGATGATTTCACTTTAAGTTTAAAAAGTGACTTTCTCGCTTTTCTTGAAACCAGGAGAAGGAAATTAATGATACTATAAATAGAACAAGACATAGTGTTTATAAGCAATCTCCATAGGTAAGTAACAATAAATAACCAAACTATAAATTTGAGAGGTGGTGATCAACTTACCCGGGTGCTCAACTTACCCCACCTTCCCCTACCAACACACTGTAAACTTGAACGTTTATAGATAGTATGCGTTTGGCTTATAATCCCACAATATTGACATCCGGAAGTATATATGACCAACACACAAAACTATGTGTAACCTTAAACGTTTATAGTCTGGTTAATACAGTTTAGTGAGAATTACTCATAAACGCGGATGGCAAAAAAACAATAACAAAGACCAGAGTGACGGTATCTTCGTTCTATCTATAGTCTGGTTGATATGATTTAGTGAGAACTAATCATTAAATTGCTGTATAAAAACAATAACAAAGAGCTGGCCGACGTCAATTTCGTCACTTCTATTGGAGTTACGGGACAAATAGCTGTCTTCTTTTACTCTGTGAAACACCAATATTTTTATCAGAAGAAAAAGTCAAGGTTTCATAGGCTGTATGTTTCAACATAATATTCGGTTTGTTAAATGTGCGTCGTTCCATCATAAGGAAGTTTTGTTAGATTGGAAGGCGCACAATCATCACCATCACCATCATCATCTTCACGTTCATCATCACATCATCATCATCATCACATCATCATCATCATCATCATCATCATCATCATCATCATCATCATCATCATCATCATCATCATCATCATCATCATCATCATCATCATCATCATTATCATCATCATCATTATCATCATCATCATCATCATCATCATAAATATCGTCATCGAACACCATCACCATTAATTCCTTCTAATTCATCAATTTCTTTCCCTTCCCTTCTTCCGGTTCTTCTATTCCCTCCCCCACCCCATGCAACCTACGTACTTTTACATAATTAGGCTATGTAATTGCGTCGTCTGATGAAAAGTTATCATACAAGACAAATAAAATACATTTCTTCCATTTGATCCTGCTAGTTTATGCCCAGTAAACATAATTTAGGCGCCAGGGCCATACCCTGGCAACACTGTGGATGTTATATCGGTAACACAATACCTCTCTTCCGTGAATATTTGTATGGGGCATAATCAACTAACAATATGAGTGTACAATTCTAATGGTAATATTTTTTATTTTGCCATTTCCGTCTTCTTCTTCTTCTTCTTCTTCTTCTTCTTCTTCTTCTTCTTCTTCTTCTTCTTCTTCTTCTTCTTCTTCTTCTTCTTCTTTTGTTCTGCTGATCTACTGCCACCCCCCCCCCACACTCAAATAAATCAGTACACTAACACCCGATGCATGTGGGTTCGAGCCCCCCTCTCGGCATCTCTTTATTTTCTTCCGAAAGAAACTTTACCTCTATTATTGATACCTATTTGGCACTTCACTGCGCGCTAACGCCAAGGCGATGTTGGTCTTTTTGCGAGGTAGACATTAAAGACAACTTTTCTCCTTTGCCAAGTAAAGGGAATTTTAATAAGAAAAAGCGGCTTGGGAAGATTAGATTAAGTATAAAATTCTTATATTATTTTATTCAATTTCGTCTTTAGACGGTCCACCAGCTTATCTTATTAGCTTTTGTTTGCTTGTCTGTGATTGTCTTTTAAATCATATCAGTAGAATTATTCTCTGCCCCATTGTCAAAATAACTTAATGCTTACTGGCTTACACCTACTTCCTTAGAATAGACCCCAAGGGCAATTTTGCCTCTGGGGATAATTGAAAGGAATTGATTTTTGAAAATTCTCAATCTCCTTTCTTTTTCATCTTATCGAACCAAATATATTTACATAAAATCTGTTTCAACGACACGGTTTTCCACCTTGTTTCAATGTCAAGCGATGTCGAACGTGTTCAGTGACGGGATTGGTGACAATGATTACAAAACTCTGGCATCGGGATGTGTCCAAGAGTAAGACACATCATATTCATTGGACCATTCATCGATCTAAGAAAGAATGAACATTTGGCTGCAACATGCAGTAATGTTGGTGTAGGATTGCTAATATTGATTCTATGCGTTTATGTAAATTACTCATAACATCCGCCAGCCAAATTTAACATACCAGCACACAAAACTTTATGTAACATTCAACGTTTATAGCCTGATCGATATAATTTGCTGAGAACTTATCACTAACAGGCTGTCTATAAATAATGACAAAGACCTGAATGACTTCAACTTCGTTCATTCTATAGAAATGATGGCTCGCAGACAAAAATTAGATTCCCTACGGCCTGTTTGGGGATTGAAAGGATGCGAATGTTTAGCTTATGTAAAATTCTACCCTAGTTATTTTACGTACAGCTCACAGAGTTCTACTATTATAGTGTTACGGTAGACTTCTGTGGTACAGCTTTACATTTTAGTTTGGCTTGAGGCTCAGATAAAACCAACTGGCAATTGTCGTGTTAAAGGATTATAGGATGTTATTTATACCAATAACACTACATCTCTATTCCGTGATTGTCCACTATCTCAATGGACCATGCCAGACTTTACATTGTATTCTAAAATAAATGTTCTCCATCGTTTTGCAATACTTCCGCGCACTGACAAAAATACCATTTTCATAATATATAATATTTTGGTTTGAAATGATTCTTAAAACATCGGTTATTTAATGACGTCCAACTTGCCAAAAAGTCCTGTATCTGAGACTTCAAAGACATGGCAAGACTGAGAGCTTTTGAGCTAACGGAGGTCATCTTAATCTATTGATATTTGAAGTTAAAATTTCCTGACAAAAATGAAAATAATATGTTTTGTCAGCGAAAGGCAGAATGATATTGATTTAGTACATAATGTTGTAACGGCAGGATTTTCCAGACTACCCCCCCCCCCCCCCCCCCCCCCTCTCCTTTTGCGTATTCTAGTGACAATAATACAACCATTATTTGTCGAAATAAAACTCTACACGTTATGAAAACATATTCGTCATTTACTTTGACCCCTCTGTTGTTTTGGTTTATCCAGACATCTGAAAATAACAGTATTGGTATTATATCGGTATTAACTGAGCAAATGGATTGAATATAAATGAGGAGTTGAATTGTTCTTTCATTGTAAAGGACTTCGTTAATTCTGCCTGACGGACCAAATCAATTTAAATTCGTTTTACAGGACCTTAACAATAAATTTAGTTTTCTATCTTTGGTTCACCCCGGCATGGGCTAACTTGATCAGAACGCTTTATAAGAGGTATCAAGCTAACAGCAACAATTAACGTTTACTAGGAGACATGAAACGTGTAAGGCGTTATTAGAATTTTTTTTCCGATATAGTAAACACTCTAACAGCACGAGACTCATTCTACACCTGTCCGGTTAGAGAATGTGACTAAAGAGCATTTTCTAAGGACTCAACTTTGCGCCGCCGAAAGAAGGAGTATCAATTGGGATGTAGGTTTGGAATGTGATTCCCATGCCAGTTCATCACAAGAACACAAATCAAAACCGCACAGTCAATTTAATTTCAAACTACAGAAAAATCGTCACTATTATTACGATACAATAAACAGTTTTCATATTTAGGTTTGTTACATCAAGAAAATTAAAGAAAAATCTTTGTTTAATTTATGTGAACTTAATGTTTTGTAGAACTTGTTTTGTTGACAAAATTATATTTGCATGCTTTTAGGTTTCCAAGTTGGTAGCTTAGGCGATATTTTTGGAATTAAACGTCTTAGGGGTCAGAGTATTTTGACATTCTATCGATCATATTCCACTATCAATCTTTAAGAAATAATTTTCTGGCGAAGAGAAAAAAATATTTCTTGTCAGTGACATTTTGAATATTTGTTCTTCTATTATTTCCTGCCGTCTACTAATATTATTTTTCTTTTCAACATCATAACGAAAAATAAATTATATTTTAAAGCTTTTAACATGTTAACAGCCGTAATCTGGAAAAAGATGTGTTTAAAAATTTGGCCAGAAAACTCGTCCTTCAAATATCGATCGATTTAAATGTTCATCGTCTTGGCAAAAAGTCTCAAAACTGAGGCCTCTGTCATTGCAAAGTACGATGACAAATACTCTTCAATAGTCGTAACGTCACTTCCTTCCTAATGACGCATGGTAACTTAGTAACACTGGCTCTAAACTATCGGAACAATGGCGGACGCCCGTATGAAATATTTCTCCGGCGAGCATAAAGGGAAAAAAAAACCCAAAAATTTGATCATGTTTTGACTTTTACACATTCGGATCACAAGGCATATGAAAAGTTCTAGCCAGCATGAAATATAAAAAGTAATGCTTTTCTTTGTTTAGAACCAAGATGGCCGCCGTTGCCGGGTGGCGTGACATCAGACTATTGAATCGTATTGTCCAAACTCGTTATAATTGTGTAGAATTTTAATGCTAAAATTGAAGTTTAAGCTTTAATGCGGGCCTCATAGGTTAATCGATTTTAGGTTAATGGGCCTATTCTACTGTTTCTTATTATCTACTAATATTACTTTCTTTTAATCACAGAAGCGAAAATGTATCCTGTGCTTAAGCTTAAGTACTCCTGTTTTTAGTAAGTTATAGTATGGAATGCATGCGCGTCTATGTGATCTTGTACTATGACACTCGTTTTACAATGGGAAGGTCCTAGGTTCGAGCCTCGCTCGGCGCAATAATTGAGTCTTTAGGTCGAAAAAGCTCTTTACTTACATTCTCTCAACGTGCTCAGATGTAAAATGAGTACCTGGCCGTTAACAGCGCTGTCTCTGTCGGAAAAAATGTAATATCGCCTAATAGGCGTCATGTCTCGTTTTACATCTTACATGTTGCTGTTTGTGAGGGGCCCTTTGTAAACCGCTTTGAGCACGCTTAGTGGATATTGCGCTATATAAAAGCTCAAATTTCTTTTTTTTTCTCAATTCATTAAAAATTATTTTAGTCGATATATCATATGATAATTTGTCGATATTTAGGTTACTGTTACTTCACTGTTTCTTGTTTTCTGTTATTGTTTTCCTTTTACGCCTGTTCTCAGTAATTTAATTTGGAATGCATTTGAGGAGAGTTTGTCAAATCAGTTTATTCATTGTTTTTGTTTTAGGTTTAGAGAGTCCATCTTATGTCACTGTGTCAAATTGGCTAATTTTCTAGGGCTGTAATTCAAATCCTATTAAGGTATTTTACAAGCTTTGCTGAACGCCTTGAGACTAATAATGACATTTTGGCATTTCCATTTAAAAGAGCAAAGATAAACCAAGAAAAACAAACAAACAAGAAATAAAAAAACAAGCAGAAAACACACACTTTTACTATGGTGTGAATGTGTGCCTGGTTATTGATGCTATGGGTTTAGGTAAAATACTCGCAATATCCGCCAGCCGGCGATTATTCATACCAACACACACAACTGGGTGTAACCTGAAACGGTTATAGTCTGATTGATGTAATTTAGCGAGAAGTAATCATTAACTCACTCAACCCTGACACCGACTATATCCGTAGTTTACCCGG
>NC_088361.1:122514711-122527211 GCF_034508935.2 Berghia stephanieae
TGTTTGTCTTATAAGTCCTTTAAGATAGTTTATGTTCATAATTTGTCAGGCATATTTGCGGCTCACAACTGTTTTAATTATAAAGTGTTAGTTAAGGGGGCGGTTTGGGTCTTTTCTAAAAAAAAAAATTAATTAATTTCCTATATTGGGTGGTTTTAATCGTTCTGTATCGTCAGTATAGATTAAAAAACAACATTTTGGTGACAACTATTAATTATCTGTGTTGATACCCGTTTTGCGACCTAATTTGGGGGTCTGGCTTTTTAAAAAAACACACTTATGGCAAAGGTTCCACAAAAACTAATGAAGGAATGACCTCCATATTCTTCCCTCTTATCAACATTGTAACATAGTGTGTCACCATAGAGAGAATGTGAGCTTTAGATTATGGAATTTTTATTAGAACATTACAAAGTTGAGAATCAAAATGTTATGACAAAATTGATGTTAAAAACTTGTAATTTGGATTATAATTCAAAATACACATACCTTATCAAAATAAAATCTCTATGGAAAAGGATCCGTAATCACATTTCCTCATAAGACTCTGGTGTGAAATGAGTACCTTGTTCGTAACAGCGTCGTGTCTGTCAAAAAGACAATTACATTATTATAAGTGCCTTATAGGAACACATGGTTCGTCCCATTTTTTCAGTGTTGCTGTTGGCTTGGCATCTCTTATAAACCGCTCTAAGCACGTGAAGTAGATACTGCACTACGTTTTTTTTTTCTTCTTTTAATTCAGAATCTAAAATGTTGTAACTCATGCTTAAGATTTCATTTTTTTTGTGTTTGAATACAAAACTCGAACATAGCTTTATTCACGTAATGTGCTCAAAATGCTTTCCAATAGGTCCAAAGCCAATAGCAAAACTTAACAAATAGGAAAGGTCAACCTGATATCATACCATAAAGAGAGTACACGTCACATTGGTCTATTCCAGTCATCTCGACGTCTTGGTTTGACGATGGGGTGTAAAAAATCTAATTAATTAGCGCTTCGTTCCTTCCTCACCAACGACCTCATTGGCTCCTGGTGTTAAAACAGTCCGAGATACTCACACGCCTCAACTCTGCGTAGTTGTGAACCACAAATTGGAAGTGGCAGATTGACACTGATATGGAATAGAGAATGGAGGAGGGGGGGGGGGGGGGTGACGGGTGTGTGTAGGAGAGAGAGAGAGAGAGAGAGAGAGAGAGAGAGAGAGAGAGAGAGAGAGAGGATGTAGACAGAATGGGAAAGGAAAGGGCGGCGATAGTAAAGAGAAAGAGAGAGATAGATAGATAGATAGATAGATAGATAGATAGATAGAGAGAGAGAGAGAGAGAGAGAGAGAGAAGAGAGAGGGGATATATATATATATATATATATATATATATATATATATATATATATATATATATATATACATATATATATAGAATGGGAATGGAAAGGATGGAGATAGTAGAGAGAGAGAGGAAAAAAGAAATGGCTGAGAGAAAATAGAGAGATAGGAGTAGAATGTGTGAGGAGGACATAGAGAGAAGGGAATAATTGAGGGTTGGCTGATAGAAGAGGCAACAAGGTCCGGTCATCACGCTGAAACTGTCAACGAAGCATCATTATGGTGGCAGGTCATTGAATTGGTGGGGGTGGAAAAGGGGGGTGGGGGGCAATAACAACATTTTATATGGGGAAATAAAAGATATAAAGAAATGGAATGAATGGATGTGTTTAATTTCCTGATCTTCGATTTTGTTCAATGTAATGTAACACGGATTTGTAATGCTCAATGCATCTCACAATGCTCTTTAAACACCATTTGGCAACATTGGAGTCAAATTGACATAAGTTCATACAGTTCAATTCGACTGTTTAGTGCCCTTGTTATGTGAGCACGTATACAAAATCAATCGTGCTATATTTAATACCACTTCTAAATCAGGACATTTCCTTACTTAAGTCACGTACATTTGTAAAGCTATATGACGTCATTGAGGGCTTTGTTCAGGCTTATTGTGAAAATCACGTCGAGTGACCCCCCATTCTCAACACTAGAATTCTAATTCCGTAGCACCAGATTGTTGACTGTAAAGAATTGGGCGGGGGGGGGGGGGGGGGGACTTCTTGAATCTAATTTAGGCCAAAATATTTTTCACAGTACAAGATCTGTATATCATTATAGGGGAATCGATGCTGGTTCTATAAACAAGAGAGGAATAATATTGAAATGATATATAAGCACACGCAGGCACACGCAAACCGACACTCACTCACATACACACACACACGCACGACACACGCATATACATATATTATATATATATATATATATATATATATACATACATATATCTTATTGATTGTATATTATATTATTTAATTTACATATATATATATATATATATATATATATATATATATATATATATATATATATATATATATATTAACACCCAACTGAAGATATTTGAAATTCATCGGCTTTTACAATAGCGCTTTATAAGGAGGACCCAAACCAGACTCAGCACTTAACTTGTAAGACGAGACAGGACAGGCATCCTGTAAGGAACTACGAGTATTTCATTTTTTTCACCATTTTCCTACCAGAGAGACAAGGCCTTTACCGATCAGGTACTCATTTCACACCTATCCGAGTTGGGATAAAGTGAGTAAATAGTAGCCCTTTTCAAGGTCCTATCGTGCGCCTCCCAGAGAAAGTTTGAGCTGGACACTACAATAGGATTCCATAGACTGATGTCACGTCCGCCCAGGAACGAGCTGCTTGGTTCTAAACAAAGACAATAGGTACATTTTATTCTTCGTGCTGGCTAGAACTTTTTCACATGCCATGTGATCATAATGTATAAAAGTCAAAACATGATCAGATTTATAATAGTTTTTCTCCTCTGGATACACTTTTATGCTCGTCGGAGAAGTAATTCATAAGGGCGTCCGCCATTGTTCCGATAGTTTAGAACCAGTTACTAAGTTACTATGCGTCATTACGAGGGAAGTGACGTCACGACGGTTGAAGCCTAGTCAGAGTTTTGTGTTATATCACAAGACACAAGAGCATCTTGCCACATACAGATATGCTGCACGTCTTGGGCTAATTCTAAAAGTCAAGAACGTCGTGCTAATTTTCGAATAATATGATATTGTCTACCATTGCAATGTAAGATTTATCGTCTTATCATGATATGGTTTCCAATTTCAAGCCAGAACACCAAAATATTATGCTTAAACCAAGATAAGGTAAATGAAGTGGTTTTGTTTTAACTTTGTTGTTCTGCTGGGTTGTTTTTTTTTCCCGTTTTGTTAGCAAATGTTTAAAACCAACCCGTAGTTGTTAAACAATGTCATTGCCCTAGGCTTCCTTATGTGACTCCTACTGTACTCTCGTTCTGGTATTCTTATCTGCTGTAAATATTCTGGAACCAGATAGTATCTTGAGGGAAGCGTGGTTGCTACCAAGATTACAAGAATGCAGGGTTTTTTTTTCACTCTCCTACTGTGTGAAACGATTTATTTTTATATCTGTCTATCTATTTACCAATTTCTGTATATATTTATCCATCTGTTTATTTATATATCTCTATGCCTGTCTGTTTATCCATCTGTCCATATATCTCTCTACATATTATGTAAAATGCCTTCATATTTATTCTCCTCTAATATTTTCTTTCTTTTCTTTCTTTTTTTTATATTTCTTTCTTTCTATCGAGCAATCCATCCATCTAATAATATATCGATACATCTATCCATATATCCATCTCTCTATGTGTATGTGTATCTATCTTTTTTTCTTTTCTATCCATCTATCTGTCAATCAATCTATCTACCATTTAGTATTCTAATCTCGTTTGCTTTTTTTTCCGATTTGGGGGGGGGGGGGTGTTATTTGTTTTGTTTTGTTTTGTTTTGTTTTGTTTTATTTTTCCCTTCCTACAGGGCTGTTTCCTCCATCCGTTCGTAGATAGATGGGTTCTTCAGTGAGGAATGCTGTCATGTTAAGTTGTGCCGGGGAGGAATGCTGTTATGTCCAGTTGGCGCTGATTATTGTTTGGTGTTTTCCCGAATGTTTGTTTTGGTGGGCTCCAAAAAAAACTGTCGAGCACTCTATGTGATTCAAACTAATTCTCATCAATCATATCTATCTATCTATCTATCTATCTATCTATCTATCTATCTACCTATCTATCTATCTATCTATCTATATATATATATAATTATTTGTCTGTTTGTCTGTCGATCATTTATATAACTATATCCGTTAATTTATCCATCAATCAATCTATATATATATATATATATATATATATATATATATATATATATATATATAATATATATAAGTGTGTATCTAATTATCTATCTATCCAGCTACTTTTCAATCTGCCCATGTTTATTCGATTGGTATCTCTACCCATCTATATTTTATATACACTCGGGGTGTAAAAGCATAATTATAAACCATCTCAATATCACTCTCTCTTATCTATCTTGATCTTTTTATCCATTCATCTTCTCTTTTAGATGATATTCTTCATCTACCACCCTTCCATCTAGCTTCCCGTGCCTTTCATATATCCTGTATCCATTCATTCATCTGTCTATCCGTACATCTCTATCCAATGATTATGTCTATTATCTACCCAGACATCTATCTATCCAAACAGCCGTTCACCCACCTACCCATCTATCTCTTTGTCGTCGGTTGAAAAATCATCAATTCGTGCATATACGATAGTATCCATACATTAATTCATCCTTCAATCTACCTATTTATCCACATATCAAACCAAGCATTTATTAATATATCTCTATCAATCAATATATCCATCCAGCCATCTATTCATCCATCTTCTTATCCATCCTACTCTCCAACAATCCATCAATTTATTTGTCTATTCATCTATCAGTTTATCTGTCTATTCATCCATCTTTCTATCCCTCTCTTCACCATCCATCGTTATATCTGTTTTGCAATCCACATAATATTAACCCGTTCATCCATCCATCAATGCAGTTCATTGTCCGTCCCCCCATCCATCCATCCATCCATCCATCCATCCATCCATCCACCCACTCATGAAGTCAACAATTCGTCCATCCACCATTCCATCAATCTGTCTGTCAATGCATCGACTCGTCATCCAATCTAAGATTAATCTACCCATCTCTTTATCCATCCATCTATCCATCCATCAATCCATCCATCCATCCATCCATCCATCTACCTATCGATACATTAATTCATCCAATTTTAGAATAATCTATTCAGCAGTTCTTGTTTTGACTCCTCAATGCTCAGCAAGCTGCCAAGTCCCTTTCGTTTGTGAATTCCCAAAACAAGCTGAATGCTGGCAGATTCTTATTTCGACCTAGGGGGTTATCTCTCCTGTCTCCAGTTTCCACGCAAATTGTCCAATTTTCTCAATAATGTTTCGTATACGTTTGTGTTGAAGTACAAAAAAAAAATCCACAAAAGTACAAATCAATGCCTATATAAAAAGAAACAACGCAAACTTGTGAGCGGCAGGTGCGTCTAAATTTGTGACTGGGGTTTGGTTGAGACTTATGGTGAATGCGACGGAATGTTTCCAGAAAAAAAAAAGAAAAAAGATGAGTAGAAAAAAAAAGACAAGTAGATATAGCGCATTTCCAAAATTGGGTTGCATTTAGTGATTAGCTGATTTATAATTTTGATTGGATGAAGTGATGTGGGGATGAGGTGAAGAGGGATGAGGTGGGTAAAAAATAAAGATCATGAGGAAAATGTAGGGAAAAAAGGTGAGCTTTTATTTAGTGCATTATCCACTAAAAGTGCTCAAAGCACTTTACAATGGGTCCCTGACCAACAGCAAAACGTAACATATAGAACGATAGATAGCGCCTGTTAGGCGATATTACACATTTTTCCGACAGATACAACGCCGTTAACGGCTAGATAATCAGTTTATACACGGGTACGGTGAGAGAATGTGATTAAAGAGCCTTTTCCAAGCACGACTCAACTTTTTAGGCACATCTATTTATTAGTTTTACTACTCAATTTGCCTTCTACCCAGTGTATTCGTGTGTGTTATCAATTTTCAATTTGAAGAATTTTGTTTTATTGTTTTTCATTTTTAATCTCAAAATTCACCTACATTCTTATTTTTACTTGAAAAAGACCAAAGGCCGAAACGTCGTTTGTTTTGTGTTGCTCATTCATGAGTCAGATTTACTCCCTTTATCTTTATCTCCATTTTATTGACTCATTTAGGCACCTCTATTTATTAACTTTGCGCCGATCGAGACTCGAACCCAGGACCTTCTGATTGGAAAGCGAGTGTCATACCACAAGAACACATAGCTGCAAAACGCTACTGAAGGAGAAATAAATGGCCTAATTCAGACTGTCGTGCTCTGAAAAAAAAAAAATTTAAAAATATTTTCCAAAAAATTTGTCATTCAAATATCTCTATCGATTGAATTTACCCTCATCTTGTCAAAACATCTCAAAGTTCTAGTTTTGAGAGTTTTTGACAAGATGAGCAGAGCTCTTGCCCAATTCATGGTGAAAATAGTATTAATGTTATTATCGTCGTCATCATCATCATCATCATCATCATCATCATCATCATCATCATCATCATCATCATCATCATTCTTCTTCTTTTTCTTCTTCTTCTTCTTCTTCTTCTTTCTTCTTCTTCTTCTTCTTCTTCTTTTATTATTATTATTATTATTATTATTATTATTATTATTATTATTATTATTATTATTATTATTATTATTATTATTATTATTATTATTATTATTATTACTATCATTATTATTAATATTATTATTATTAATATTATTATCATTACTATTATCATTATGACTAGCGGAGAACCCTCAATATTTACGGAGAAATACAGGCTAATACGAACGGCAGTCATCTATTATACTTTACTGTACAAAAAAAAATAATTAAAAAAAAAACAAGATAAATATTTTTTAACGATAAAAAGTTATTTTTAAATAATAGACAACCCCCCCCCCCCCCCCCAAAAAAAAAAAAAAAAAAACCAACAAAAAACAACGAACCACAACATCAAACAAAAAACAAATACCGATGATAATGATAAAGTATTATAAAGTATCTTAACAATAATGAAAATAGTAATGTTGTTTTGATAGTTTTTTGGACAATAGAATAAATAATTTTAAAAAATGAATGCAAAGTATCAAAACCATCTAATAACTAAAGCAATAATAAGAATGTTTTTTTTTAATAAAAATTTTAAAAGATTACAAAATAATGCACACCGGGATTCGAACCCAGTATCTTAACTTGAGTCTGACAGCTTAACCACTACACCACGGAGCCACCTAGCTGATAAAGACATTTAATTATGTCTTTCTTATCTTTCTTATCTTTAATACCATTACTAATTTGTAGTTTTATATTTTGGTCGGACCTCACCTGCGCTTGTTTTATTTATTTGTTTTTATTAACATAGACGTACAGATAACATAATATAACTTTCGTGACGCTATTTTTTCGATGGACTACACACTCCGTGTGCTAAATTCACGAAGTCAAGACACAGCATTGATGATAAATTATGTGGATTGCGAATGTACATAAAATCGACACGTTAAGATGCATCTTTGTTAATTAATGGATGAAGGATCGCATTATTTTCGGAGAAATAAAGGCGATAACGAAGAGGCACTCATTTTTATTTAATTATCATACTACTACTGTATTGTGGAAATTAACACCGATCGGCACGAATATAATAAAAGAGGACCAGGTGTGCTTGGGGGTGTGTCCGTGGCTACGGTGTGTCACAATCCTGCGTTTTGATTGGTCGCGTCCTCGTCATCAAGAAGATATTTAAAATTGCGTCATCAATTTTAATGTGGATATGCTAGAATTGCGAAGAATAAATTATATTCGAAATAAGGACCTGAGTATTACGATTCAGCAGATATTTTTCCGTATTAATATGAGTCAACGGATGCTAGAATTAGCCTGAATATAAAGAAGGCTTGCAAGTTACTCGTAGTCTATATCAAACTGTAAAAAATAGTTTTATGATTTTTAGATTTGCCAGTAATTCTGTGCTCTATGGCGTAAATTTTGTATTGGCTGCTCGGAACAGAGTTGATCCCCAACCCTATTTATTTAATAATAGATTATTATTATTATTATTATTATTATTATTATTATTATTATTATTATTATTATTATTATTATTTTTTATTATTATTATTATTATTATTATTATTATTATTATTATTATTGTTATTATTATTATTATTTTTATTATTATTATTATTATTATTATTATTATTATTATTATTATTATTATTGATTTGTTGTTGTTGTTTTTATTATTGTTGTTGTTGTAGTTGTAGTGGTAGTGATGGTGGTGGTGGTGATTTTGATGGGGGTGGTTTTGACATTGAAGCAGTCGTAAATAACCCTTTGAAAAACTATATATAGAATTCTTGGAAATGTCACACGCCTGAAAAACTTTTTTTCGTTGCCATGTTATGAATACTTCAAAGTTCAAAACAATCAATTTTTCAGCAAACTCGAGTATTGGAGGGGGAAGGAAGGGAGAGGGGTGGGGAGAGAAACAGCTGGCTTTGTCATGTCTTCTTACTTTGTCTTTATCTCGTCCTCTTCCATTCGTTTGTTCTAAATACATCATAATATAGGCCAGCATGTCATATGAACTGTGAACTGGTTTCTCTTATTTCACATCATAGGATACAATCTTCCCGTTCGGTGTCCTTTTTGTACTTGCAGTCTTAAAACATCCGTCGCCGTCTACAAACTAACACTTGAGTCCTGAGGACAATAAATCTGCGTTAATAGTCTTCACAGTGGAAACAACATTAGTGTTCTATTATATTTGTCACCCATCTGGTCACTGACATACTCATCATTGCTTGACTTTGTTGTCACATACTACAAACTGAGAGAGATCGATATAATGATGGATATAGAGATTGATAGATAAGATATAGATAGGGGTAATAGGAGAGAGAGAGAGAGAGATAGAGAGAGAGAGAGAGAGAGAGAGAGAGAGAGAGAGAGAGAGAGAGAGGGAGAAAGAGGGAGGGAGAGAGAGTGACCTATTATAAAAACCTCTTGAATCTCTTCGCAAAGTCTTCAAAAGAGGTTCCCCAAGGAATGAGGACAGGGCTTTGAGTGGTTACCTCCCCTGCTCGTAATCCAATAATGGGCTACTTCAACTCGGTGCCGGGACACAATTTTAAGGCAATACGGTCAATACAGGCTCGTTTTACTTATCTTGTCTTCACTTCTTCTATGCTGCTGTGCTCTGAGAAAATAAGTATTTCAAATTTTAAATTTTGGCCAGAAAAATCGTCCTTCACATTATATCAATCGATTAAAATGACCCTCATCTTGCCAAAAGCTCTCAAACCTGCGACCCTAACGCGTCCTCCTGGTTTTTTTTATTTATTTATTTTTATTTTTTTTTGAGTTTTTTTTTATAGTTTTTTTTTTTTTGTTTTTGTTTTTTGAGTTTTTGACAAGATGAGGGTCATTTTTATCAATCGATATTTAAAGAACGAGTTTTATGGCCAAAACTCTGAACATGTTTTTTTTCTTCATCTGAAAATGGCAGTATGAAGCCTTTGTGAATGTTATGCATTTGTCTAACGCCCCATTCCCAGAGTTTCTATGCAACCCCACATGCACCCTTGCCCCTAGTATAGGGTATATTGGTTACTATGTGTGTTATTAATCAGATCGTATATAGTCGCACACACACACAAAGACACACACACACACACTCGCACCCATACACAGACAAAGTCCCTATCGCTCTCGCTCTCTCTCTCTCTCTCTCTCTCTCTTTCTTTCTTTCTTTCTCTCTCTCTCTCTCTCTCTCTCTCTCTTTATATATAACTGTCTCTGTCTCCATGTGCATGTGTGTGTGTGTGTGTGTGTGCGCGCGCGTGTGTGCGAGTGTGCTTGTGTTTGTGCTTTATTAGCTTCCACGGTCTCCCTGTCCTTCTTCCTATCTCTAATTCAGCGGGCGGCATTGCTTAATAAACTTGATCATGGTGTTGCCCAAATAAATAAATCATATTTGTATCTCGTTTATTTATATATTTATTAGACAATTATCATCGACATTATATTAATCCGTCGGCTACAATATTATGAACATTCGTTTTCTAATATTTATTTATCTATCCACCCATCTCTATATTTATTACCTTCATTTATATGTTGATCTATTTATATCAATCTATTCATCTATTTATTCATTTAGTTACGTATCTATTTATTTATTTGTCGATTTTTATTTGCTATATATTTGTTTCTGTTTATCTGTTTCTTTATTTATTTATTTATTTACCTATCCATTCTATAAACGCTATCATGCATTTATCTTGCGTGTCTAGAGTGTTTTATTGTGAGTCATTCACGGCTAACAGTTTTTATGGTCCCCTTGGAAGATTCTTCTATGGCAGGATGGTAGTAAAAATGTGTTTCATTCACTCTCTGTTTATTGGGACCAGTGGCTGGTTTGGCCAATTTACTCACAGTATGTGATACGGTTATCGTCTCTCTCTCTCTCTCTCTCTCTCTCTCTCTTTCTCTCGGTCTATCTTACTCTCTCACATTCACTTCACTTCCTCTTTGTCACTCTCTCATACTCTCACACACAAATGCACGCACACACACACACACACACACACACACTCAGGGATATAACTCTTTCAGAATTATTAGGATTTCCTATTTTTCACACATTTTCCAGTTTACCAAAACTCTTTAATATTTCTTAACACCTAAATACCAACAACTCTCATGATAAGAGACATTACTCTACACATAGAGAATTTGTAGGGCGTATCCAATTTCAATGTACTGAAACACTTAAGGAACACGACTGTTGTGTCAGTAACGATTATTCGTGTATTTAACCTTATTTAAGCTTATTTCCACAACAGCTTCCGAATTTTAATTCGGAAGTACCAAGGATTGATAGCGTTCGAATTTCCGAATTTTCCTTATTTTAATTCGGAACTCGATTCACGTATGTTGTGTAAAGAAGGAGGCGTTTTTTTGGGTGTCTTTTTTTTAGTTTACCGGAAGCAAAACATGAGCTGCAGAATCGAAAGTAGAAGATGGTGGGTAATATTAATTATATATGACTGAGCTCCGATGTTATTGTTACAGTTTCTTCCTAAGCTGGAATTTATTTCTGTGTGTTTCAATTCATTTCGGTCATATTGAGTCTGAAGATACATTTACCTTAGCCTTGGCCTTTGTGAAGAAAAGGTGTCATTTCTGGCTGAGACTACGACTGCGAAGAAAAAAATTCTAATTTATTTGTTCTCATTGAACCCTACACCATATAAAGTAAAGGACTTTTCAACACGATACTCGTCCTAATGACATCATTAAAAAAATTAAAATAAATAATCAAAAGAAAACTTGTAGTATTGTAAAAGTAAAGATTGGGAAATGTAGCCCTGCCTAATTGCCTTTGTTATTAACTGAAGGGTTTGGGATCTGAAAGTGATAAATATCGGGTTGTGACCATCTTTTCAATTACATAAGATATAGATAGGGGTAATAGGAGAAGAAGTATATATATATATATATATATATATATATAATATATATAAGAGAGAGAGAGAGAGAGAGAGAGAGAGTAAAATAGAGATGGCAGCTGAACTTTGATTAAATGCTTTTTATTGTTAATAGATTCATTGAGTCATCGGGGGTAATATTTTGACCTGAATTTAATTTTAATTTTTTTAAAAAGATAAGGTGTTGACTTACTTGCAGCAACAAAAGTTTAGAATTGTAAATTTCTGATTTTTTCCATTATCCAAAACTAATTTAACCCTGTTTAATCCATAATTAGTAAGATTACAAAAATGGCACTGATTTAAACATAAACCGTAAAACCCTTAAACACACACACACAAAAATATAAACATAAACAACACCAAATAAGGGTAATTCCTGACAAAAGGAGACATAAATCATAAAATCCATCCATAAACAGAATACTCATTGGGCTTTATTCTGAGAATTATCACTCAAAAGTCCTATAAATCTTGTCACAATCACTAGGCCATGTATCATCTCATTCCTGGACTGTCAATTGGATGTTTGCCTTAGTAGGTACCTACCGAGACGATAGATATGGAATATTGAAATTAGCTCGTAGAATTTCAGAATGTTTTTTCACGTTTGCATTTACATCCCTAATTATCTATCTATCTATCTATCTATCTATCTATCTATCTATCTATCTATCTATCTATCTATCTATCTATCTATCTATCTATCTTTCTGTCTATCCATCTATCCCTCTCTAACTCTCTCTCTCTCTCTCTCTCTCTCTCTCTCTCTCTTTGAATTTCTATCTATAAAATTATTTATCTAATAGATAAATAAATATATAGATAGAAACTCAAAGAGAGAGAGAGAGAGATATATAGATATATAGATAGAAACTCAAAGAGAGAG
>NC_088361.1:122532211-122539711 GCF_034508935.2 Berghia stephanieae
TTTTCTTTTTTCTGTTTCCTTCTCTATTTTTCTTTCTTTCTTTCTTTCTTTTTTTTTTTTTTTTTTTGGGTCTATTTTGTCTTGTCTCAAAGTACTTATTAATTCAATTATTTGAGGATGGAAAACTTTAAGTCTTTTCTTCGTACACAGGAGGTACCGATTTCCTCATCTCCCGCCGCGCTGTGACTTTGAGCACTTTGCGACTTCTGACATTTTGGTTATTCTACTCTTCCCTATAAATACAACCTTAAGAAAGTTACCATTTTTCTTTTTTCTGTTTCTTTTCTATTTTTCTTTCTTTCTTTTTTTTTTTTTTTTTTTTTTTTTTTTTTTTTTTTGGTCTATTTTGCCTTGTCTCAAAGTACTTATTAATTCAATTATTTGATGATGGAAACTGTATAGTCTTTTCTTCGTACACAGGAGGTACCGATTTCCTCATCTCCCGCCACGCTGTGACTTTGAGCACGTTGCGACTTCTGACATTTTGGTTATTCTACTCTTCCCTATAAATACAACCTTAAGAAAGTTACCCATTGAGGAGTACTAAAGGCCACATTATCTGTATGTTTATTAATTGTATATTACAGTGCATTTCGTATTTTCTACTCTGTTCTCTCTGGAGAAGGAACGCTGCTGGATGGCAAACCGGTTACCAACTGGAAAGTCCAAGAGCAGTGGTTGACCATGGTCATTGGTTGGCCCGTTTGATGTTAACTAATGATGGTCCAACTGAATAACCAATGGCAGAGCGGTACTGGTGGCACGCCTGTATTTATTTTAATCAGGCGATGCTGAGCATGGTCACTGACTGGATGGGTAACTGACAGTGATTTCAGGCCTCTGGTCCCAGCGACTCGTCCTTCCAGAAGCTAATTTTTCTATGTTTGAGTACCCTGAATATTAGCTGGTAAAAATGTGAATTCAAAAAGGTTCATCGCAGGAGGCCAGTACATTATAAAAAGAGAGAAACACACACGCACACACACAAAGAGAGAGAGAAAGAGAGAGAGAGAGAGAGAGAGAGAGAGAGAGAGAGAGACTGGTTGAGAGGAATTCAAAAAAAGGAAAAGGGGGTGTGAATAAAACGATTTAAATAAATTCAGAGCATTATTCCGCAAATGTGCATTTTAAACCAATCGGAGTTGGCCGGCAGCAAATAAAATCATCGCCGTCCTCCCTGACTTCCCTTCATTATGTGACACACTCCCACAAAACACATTTATTTTATTTTCACCAGAAAACCTTTGCTTCAAATATTTAATCGATTAAAATGGCCTTCTATTTGACAAAAAGTCTCAAAACCAAAATTTCAATGAGGTCTCAAGTTTCAAAATTTTGACTTGTTTGGGGTCATCATAATTGATCGATTATTGAAGTAAAAGTTTACTGGCCAACATTTTCTTTTTAAAAACGTGTTTTGTAAAAGAATGAAAGATTTCTCTACAGACTTCATTTGGCTCGGATAACAGGATTTCACACCCGGAAGTTTAAGGCATCCCGCACTTTTTACTTGGATCTCTTTGCTGGAAACCATTAGATTTTTGAATAACTCTTTGGTGTGTGAGAGAGAAAGAGTGCATGTGCATGTTTGTATACTTGGGTGTATTTTGTGTGTATGATTACTCTCCGTTGTTAAAAATAAAACACAGTATATACAGTGCTAACCAAAAAGCACATACTGTGTTCTTTAATAAAACGGCAGATTATGTGTGTGTGTGTGTGTGTGTGTGTGTATGTGTGAGGCCTACTGAGTTCGTATCAGTGTAAATGAGTACTTGGCTGTAACAGAGTTGTCTCCCTCAGGAAAAAAAAAAAAAAATAATATTTATATATAATATATTATATAAATAATAAATTATATATATACCGCCCTTACAAGCGCCGTGTCTTGTCCTACATGTTACGTGTTGCGGTTGGCTAGGGATCCTTTGCAAAACCTTTTGAGCACATTTAGTATATCCAGCGAATGGATACTGCGCAAAGTAATAAATGCTCCTTTTTTTTTACTTTTCAGTGGTTGCGATTTTGCTTCTTATCTCAGCCAGACTCGTGGATCTTAAAATGAATGATAATGACAATGACTTGACTGACTGACCTATTCAAATTGCCGTTAAAACACATGACTGTCTTATGTAACTCGTGATCTCAATCTGGTTTTATGTCGGAAAGATTTAGATGAAGAGAATATGGAACAAGACTGTTAGGTCAAAATACTGATTCCAATCTCATTGGAAGTGTGAAATGAGTCATCGGGAGGACGGAATACATACATGATGCAATTGATCTTCTGGTTTCAGAGTGATGACTTCTTTTAGATTCTAGCCTAAATAAATTCTGATCTCCGATAAATATCATCCATCCTCGCTCTTTTACGCCCCGTAAACATAAGAATCTGCCTGTACAGTATGCTACTAAAACAGTTATGCCACCTTATAATTCAATATGTAACCCATTGATTGTCTATACATTATTCAGAGGACTGGTTATAATACACTTCCAAGAAGTTTTAAACCGAAGGTGAGGAAGGTGTGACGTCACGCCTTTTGCTCCCCATTGATCATAAAGTGAAAATGCCCAAGATCAGAGAAACGGGTAATAGTCGGTGGGTCACTTTTTTTTTTGCCTTAACTTAGTCATCGTGATGTATAGAATAATAGTTTTATAGCCGAAATATTTTTATGATTGAGGGGAGTTAGTTAAATATTTTTATAGGTACATGTTGAAGAATGATGAATTTTTGACTTTAAACTTAAGTAATGTCATTTATTGGTGAATTAACCATCGATTGCCTTGCGTTTCTATAATATCAGGATTTGGTATTACTTTAAAAATGCTTTATTCTGGATCAACGTGTACATACATGCTGGTTTGACACCCGCACGCAATTATGGGATTGCGTTAACTCTCTCCTTACCGGCCATTTTCAGGATTTCCCCCAAAACTTCACACCCAACTAACACAAAATATATATTTTTACCACTTAAACACAATAGCAGTAAGTTCTTGCGATACACAATTTCTTTGGCAAAACATGCTCTACAACACACTGTTCATTCTCTTAAAATTTTTTGATGTACAAGAGAAATTTGAATAAGAAAAATGTTGGTTGTCTCGTAACGAATGTGACGATTTTCCCATAGTTGGTAAGGAGAAGGTTAAACATTTTTGTATTGGATAATATTTTACTTTGTTTTGAGAGTATTTCCATGACAACAAAATGAGACCATAACATTTTTGGGTCATCAGACCTACAAAAATATGTACACGTCGTTCTGGGTCAAAGACACGATAAAACGAAGTCTCGTGATAGTTGTTGGTTGGATAATAATATGCTAATCCTTTTTCTGAATGACACAAAAAATATAAAAAAATATTCTGTCATAAAGAGAGTAACGTGACGTCAAAGACAATTATTGAGTTGAAGAGTGAGAAGATGGCAGCTGCTTTTATCTGTCTTGGGATTTTTCCCTCCTGTAATTTGATCAATCTGTATGTAGAAGCTCTATGGTGTCTTGGTCTACCGTCACCACACTTGGCTTGTCGGTTCTTATTTACATCTCTATAATCACATTGTCTATGGTTACTCTTTAGTAATGGATGAATGGTGTAATATGTGTGAATACCTTATTATTGTGCGACAGAAGAGTGAAAAGATGTTGTGCAAGTATAAGAGAGATAGAGAGGGAGGGAGAGAGAGAGAGAGAGAGAGAGAGAGAGAGAGAGAGAGACAGAGAGAGAGAGATAGAGATAGAGTGTGTGAAAGAGATAGATAGATAGATAGATAGATAGATAGATAGATAGATAGATAGATAGATAGATAGATAGATAAAGAGATGGTGAGTGAGATGATGATGATGAAATATGATGATGATGATGATGTATTTCACACATCGAGTGATGTGTGAGTGCGTATGTGTGTGATTGAGAGAGAGAGAGAGAGAGAGAGAGAAAGAGAGAGAGAGAGAGAGAGAGAGAGAGAGAGAGAGAGCAAGAAAGAGACTATATCTGCTCTTAATATCATGTTTACTTTTTAAAAAACAAGCAACAAAAATCATCAAACCACGAATCCAAGAAGTCAAGTTTTTAGAATATTTTTTACATTCGTTACCTATAATGTAAGCCATCACCTCAAAGTCTCAAATATCGAGATTATTCTAATGCTAAAAATCTAGTCTGTCGCCTAAAATATCTGAAAAAGCGTGTATTAAACAGCGCCAGACAAAGCAAGAAAGAAAAATACAAGAAAAAATAACTATCGCATCTTCATCGAGTGAGGATCGAACTTTAGACCGCCTGATTACTGGTCAGACTTGCTACCATTACACCACAGAGGTTTTGAAATTTAGCCCAAAGTGTGATGAGACTTTTGCAACGTTTAATAATGATGACCTTTTATAGCTATGTAGATAGTACCTAACGCAGTTATTTCACGTGTGAAAATAAATAAAATAAAAATTGAGCTTTTCTATAGAGCAATATCCACTAAACATACTCAAAGCGCTTTACAAAGGGTCCCTGGCCAACAGCAACACGTAGAACAAGACATGACGCCTGTTAGGGCGATAATACATTTTTTTCGACAGAGACAATGCTGTTAACGCTGTTAACGGCCAGGTACTCATTTTACACCTGAGTACGATGACAGAATGTAAGTAGAGAGCCTTTTCCAAGGACTCAACTATGTGTCGTGCGAGGCTCGAACCAGGACCTTCCGATCCACAAGCGAGTGTCATACCACAAGATCACATAGCTTCACAAGCAGAAAGCTATTGTTTATGGTCATTTTGTTTTCTATAAATCCACTTTCTGGCATCTGATTCACTCCTTTCGTTACCACCTATAGGAATATCGTCACATTCGTTACGATGCAAACGACATTTTCCTATTCAGGTTTCTTTTATAAATATAAAATATGACAGAATAATCTTTGTCGCGTCTATCAAAACGCAATGATGTTTCGGAATAGCAAATCTTAACAAAAATTGTGTATTGCATGTACTTATTGCTTCTAGATTTGAGTTTTAAAATTACATAAATTTGTGTGTTGGGTCGATATGACATTTTAGTAAAAAACATCTTGAAAATTGTCGGTAAGGAGAGAGTTAATACTGATGTAATGCTATGGGACAGAATTACAAAATTGTCAATACATTTTTTAATGTATTGAATGAGGCTGGCTATATTTAGATTCGCATTGATTCCGTAGGAATTTAATCAATCAAAACTAATTTATCTCAGAATATGATAACAATTCTTATTATAGAAAGGTGACCTGTCATACTTTATATTCTCTATATGGGAAGAAAACCTATACGCCGTACCCTGAAAAAAAAAAACAGGTATTTAAAAATTTAGCCCAAAACAAAACAACCCAAACTCGTCCTTCAAATATCGAGCGATTAAAATGACCATCATCTTGCTAAAGTTTCTCAAACCTGAAACGTCCATGAAAACCCAGATTTGAGAGCGATGGACAAGATGAGGGTAATTTTAATAGCTCGATAATTGGAGTCAGTAGTCTGATGTCACGCCGCCCGGCAACGGGGCCATCTTGGTTCTAAACAAAGAAAATCATTACTTTTTATTCTTCATGCTAGCTAGAACTTTTCATATGCCTTGTGATCAGAATGTGTAAAAGTCAAAACATGATCAGATTTATGTTTTGTTTTTTTCTCCTCTGGATACGCTTTTATGCTCGCCGGGAAAATATTTCATACGGGCGTCCGCCATTGTTCCGATAGTTTAGAGCCAGTGTTACTAAGTTACCATGCGTCATAAGGAAGGAAGTGACGTTACGACTGTTGAAGAGTATTGAAGAACGGCCAATTATAGTTACGTGTTTTATTTCAGAGTGGGCAGTACGATGATGGACAGAAAACTCTACACAAACATTTTGGAAGCGGAGGTCAATTTTACCTTAACCTGATCACATGTGTTCAAAGAAACTATAGCCTCATTATATCGAAAACCACTAGCCGGTCTTGTAGTTATAGGGAATGAGATTAGCGGAAGAGTAGCGTCCCTTGAAAGTTATTAGAGAGAGAACGTATGTTGGTTGTGCGCATGCGTCTCTCGTCCTCGCATGGGTGACGTCCAATCAAGGGACGCTACTCTTCCGCTAATCTCATTTCCTACAAAGAAATTAATAAATAGAATATTTGGAAGGAGTTTTTTTGCGTAAGATAAAACAAATTAAATATCTGAGAATGTGTATATAATATAGTGCCTTACAAAGCAGAAAGAAAAATACAAGAAATAATAACCCCCCCCCCCCCCCCCCCGACCCTCCCAAATCATAAAACAGGCCTGCCTCGATTGTCAAGTATAATATTATATTTTCCCTCTGGTTTGAAAATCACTAGGTCTGTCTATCCTCAGTGTGGTAGTGAATTAGATAAATATAACATTTAGAGGGAATTTCTTTTACAAGATTTTAAAAAATCGCTGTATTTGTGATTGTGTATTGGACAATGACAGACAAAACGGAGAAGAAATGCAAGTAAAAAATACCCCCCCCCCCCCTTCCCCCTGCGTTAAAAAAACCATGACATATTATTCACCTCTCATTTAAGTTTGTCCGGCACTGATTCATATTTAAGAGAATCAACAATGATGGGAGCCGATAGGATTTAAAGGAAATTCATTTTCTCGGAGTGAAAGAGTTTGAAAAATAAATAAATAAAGAACAAAACCCTCTAACAATACTCATCATCTGAAAGCGTGATCGAAAAAATGCATGAGTTGCCTAGGGAAGAGAAAAAACAAGGGGGGGGGGGCGTACTGTTGAAGGAGGTGGGGGAAGGGTTGGGGGGCGGCGTTACGGTGGAAGGAGGTGGAGTGGAAGAAGTGGGGGGGGTTAAGGATGTGAATGATGTTGTGAATTGAAAATGAATTTGGATTGCACTTGGGTTAAGGACTCTTCAAAAAATTTGTTGGGAGTTATTATTGTTATTGTTATTGTTATTATTATTATTATTATTATTATTATTATTATTATTATTATTATTATTATTATTATTATTATTATTATATTATTATTATTATTATATTATTTTTATTATTATTATTATTATTATTTAACCATCATCGTCTTCATCTTCATCATCATCATCATCATCATCATCATCTATCATCATCATCATCATCATCATCATCATTATTATTATTATTATTATTATTATTATTATTATTATTATTATTATTATTATTATTATTATTATTATTATTATTATTATTATTATTATCATTATTATTATTATTATTATTATTATTATTATTATCATTATTATTATTATTATTATTATTATTATTATTATTATATTCCGTGGCAGTCACCGGTTGAAGACAATAAAACGAAAAAAGGGAATGGAAGAAAAAAAAAGAAAAAAATCTGTCATAGCCTTTTTCAGAAAGACGAGTCTTGATAATTCAGTTGATAGAGCACTCGCTTCACCTACAAAGGGAACTGGGTCGCTCGATCTTAGGTATCTAGAGTTGTTT
>NC_088361.1:122544711-122562211 GCF_034508935.2 Berghia stephanieae
TTTTATTCCATAAGTTTCTGAACATTGCTGGTAAGAAGCATATGCAATATGTTGTTGTTGTTGTTAATGTACAAACACTTTTATGATATAATATATTTGAATTCTATGTTGCTTGTGACCGATGACACCAAAAAGCAACCTTTTCTCCAATAGTTGGTAATATCATTGTACTATGATTGTTGTTGATTGTGTTTTTTTGTCTATAACGCACTAAATAAAGTTTGATACTCAACAAAAATCGTTTGGTTATTGAGTTTTTTGTCTCATTTTGGTGTAACCGGTCACAGGTGATACCAGCAACCTATAGGTATATTTGACGATATTGTGCTGTGCTAGACCTTAATGTTATCTAAAGGGCTTTTGATTTATGAAGTACAGGGTTTTTGCTACACATTTAGATACATGAATGGACAATTGTGTCACTTTTATTTTGAGAAAAAAAATTGGCACCTTTTGACCTTGGCTCATATATATATATCCATCTTTATTTTTCTTTCTTTCTCTGTCTCTTTTTTTTTGTATTTGTCTGTTTGAGTGTGCATGTGTGTGTTTGTGTATGTGTGTGTGTGTGTGTGTGTGTATGTGTGTCTGAGGGTAAAATGTGTGTGACTTTTTCTCTCCATTTCTCATCTCCATTTATCTTCTTTTTTTCTCTATTTTCTCTTTATATCAACTCTCTCTATTTATAAATCTACCTACCTATCTATCTATCTATCTATCTATCTATCTATCTATCTATCTATCTATCTATCTATCTATCTATCTATCTGTCTATCTATCTATCTATCTATCTATCTGTCTATCTATCTATTTAGCTAGCTAGCTAGCTATCTACCTCGTATAAATCTATCTATCTATCGATCTATCTATCTAACTAAAAATGGATCTATCTATCTATCTATAAATCTAATTATCTTTGTATCTATCTTTCCATCGACTAATCTATTCTCTACCCATCCTAATCATTAATATTTTCAATCTCTCTCTCTCTCTCTCTCTCTCTCTCTCTCTCTCTCTCTCTCTCTCTCTCTCACATGAAACGCGCATTTTCTCTTTAAAAAATAGTAGAAACGTCGTATTACTGTATTTTGCGCCACCATTTAATTGTTATGGTCGCGCCTAGCCGTTGATCTATACGACACAACACGACACGACATGACAAGACATCACAAACAGGATGATGTCGATCGAATTGACAACCTATGAAATCGGATCGAAAACGGATCGAACGTACGACCCCCTGGTCTGACCCAATCGATACAAGCTATTACTAGACAACCCCAGGATGACAAAAATAATATTATATCTGTATTGTGCAGCCATTCTCAGACAAAAACCATCTTTAAAAGATAAATAATTTTGGCCAGAAAATGAACTTACTATTTAACTTAAAATATCTATTGATTACGATGGCGCTTAATTTGTCGATAAATCTCAAACCTGACACTTCAATGACGTCTCAGGTTTAATACGTTTTTAACAAGTCGAGGGTCATATTAATCTACCGGCTTTTGTAACGAAAGTTTTCCTGGCCAAAATGGAAAAAAAGGTTTTAGAGAATGGCAGTAAGGTGTATTATTTGTGCAAGATTTGGCCATTTCTTTCTAAGATTGTAAGGGGATGTCGAGCTACCCGGAAAGAGGATTGCCCTGGTTGTTTTGCATGGTCATGAGTGGTGAAAGACAAATAAAGACGGGAAGAGTTGCCTTATCCTTGTTAAGAGGAGACGACTTACCAGTTAGTTGAGTTGTTTTGTTTATATTATTGTCTTTATATCTAAGAGAGGAAAGAGAGTTGTACCCATTGAGTAAACGTTCTTTTACTCAGTGGCGTGTCATGCTTACAGTATAAGGCGGTGCCAGAATCAGAATAAAATGACTTAAAACATAATATATGTAAACACGAAAAAAAAAGAAAATAATTAAAGAAAAGACTTACTCAAAAAAGTAAGAGGCGATATATATATATATATATATATATATATATACCATTTCTCATTTTTTTGAGAGTTTTTTTCTTTGGAAGGGGGGGGGGTATTTTTTAAATGCTGTAATCCATTTTTAGAAGATTGATGCGGAGCCAGAAACCAAATCAACCAATATAGCCACGCCCCTGCTTTTACTTCTAAGTCGTACAGGATATACCGTTATAACATCTGGTGGAGTCTTTTGACCTCCTGTGATGGGCAGGAGGTCACTTGCTGTATCTTCTATCCCCCTTTATCTGTTTTCTAAGTTGATTTCCTATTTTGACTTGGAATAGGATTGCTTGGTTTTGTCATGACCCTTGCCGGAGTCCTTGATTGGGAGGGAAACAGTTAAATGTTTAGTGTAAGTTTTGGGCGGTGATATTTTCTTTTTTTATATAAATCATATCTCTCTTATGCACTGATGATTATACTTTTTGTTTAGAACATATATTGTAAACATTCGAGTACATTCCTGTGCTGGTTTCTGGATGAGTTTTATGTCATCTCAAACTAAGTCATTGATGATAATATATTCTTGTAATCTACAACGGTTACCTATTTGAACCAAATCCTATTTGTCTTATTTTTTTACCGAGTGCTTTCAATTGTCAAACTATGATTATTATTTTTTTTTAATTATGACAGTTTCTCCCTTTTTTTCTGGAGCTGAAATGACTTAGATATGTCGCAAGAGCTATAAAATTGTGCCATAAAATACCCATTGTGCGACTATGTGGTCAAGTGGTACGACACTCGCTTCCGGATCGGAATGTCATGGGTTCGACTCTCGCTCGGGGCACAATTTAGTCCTTGAAAAAGACTCTTTACTCACATTCTCTCACCGTACTCAGGTGTAAAATGAGTACCAGACCGTTAACAGCGTTGTTCTGTCCGAAAAAAAGCAATATCGCCTAACAGGCGTCATGTCTGGTCCTACATGTTAAATGTTGATGGGACCTGGGACCCCTTGTAAAGGGCTTTGATACTTCGAGTAGATATTGCGCTATATAAAAAACTCTCATTAAAACTCTCATTTTATACAACCCTTTGAAGCAACTAAAACGTCTATAACATCTAGACGGTCTATTAATTAATGTACCAATTTTCGGTTTTCTGGATTGCAATCTGTCGAGTTTATTTTTAACTATTATTATTCAAACCGAGCAAACAACATATCAATTTCCAACCAGCATCATCTAAGTAGATGGAGCTAATTTCGATACACAGATATAATTTGCCAAAGAGACCAGCGGGTAGCATGCATGCATCACCGATTCGAGAATAATTCTTTTGAAAAATGAAGGTCATCATAAATCTTGTAATTGATACAATGCCGTTAGTTAAAGTACTCACCTGTTCTGATCAATCGTACCAGTACAAAAAAGAAATAGAAGGAGTTAATACCACTCAAATCCTTTTATTTATTTATTTGGGGGGGGGGGGGTATTTTCAGACATCCATTTGAATGATAAGATTTCACTAAATTATTTCAATCAGACTATAAAAAAATTGAGCTTTATATAGCATAATATCCACTTAATGTGCTCAAAGCGCTTTACAAGAGGTCCCTGGTCAACAGCAACATTTAACATGTAGGACGGGACATGGTGCCTGTTAGGCGATATTACAATTTTTCGGACAAAGACAACGCTGTTAACGGCCAGGTACTCATTTTACACCTGAGTACGGTGAGAGAATGTGAGTAAAGAGCCTTTTCCAAGGACTCAACTATGCGCCGAACGCGAGGTGCGAACCCAGGACCTTCCGACTTGAAAGCGAGTGTCATACCACTTGAGCACATAGCCGCACATAACGATTTCACAGGGTTTGTGTGTTGGTTCATTTAACCTCTGTCCTTACCACCTACAGCAAAATCGTCACATTTGTTCCGACACAATATACGTTTGTTTCTTATTCAGATTTATTTTCTACATCACAAACTTTGAAGAATGATCTTGTTTAATTAATAATAACATAACGTTGTTTTGTAGAGAGCTTATTTGAGTTTTAAAAATCAATTTTTCTGCTGGGTAAGCCTGTCATTTTGGGAAAATACTGAAATTGATAAGTATGGAGAGAGTTAATCAGGTGGATGATGTGAGTAAATTTCCCGAAAAGACCCATCATCAACAAGTAACTTATTAACGTATAATATTGACAGTTAGAGGGACACGAGTGGGAACTCATTACTCAACACGCTTCAACAGTCGTAATGACGCATGGTAACTTAGTAACTGGTTCTAAACTATCGGAACAATGGCGGACGCCCTTATGAAATATTTTTCCGACGAGCATAAAAGCGTATCCAGAAGAAAAAAAATATTATAAATCTGATCATGTTTTGACTTTTACACATTCTGATCAAAATTCATATGAAAAGTTCTAGCCAGCGTGAAGAATACAAGGTGCCGATTTTCTTTGTTTAGAACCATGATGGCCGCCGTTGCTGGGCGACGTGACATCATACTGTTGAATCCAATTGGCGGTCTAGAAACATGAACAAAGAATAGAACGACGTCAACATCATAATTTATAATAATATGTCTGTTTCATGTTAAAATGAAAATAAAGGTGTTTGGTCAATGTTCAAAGAGAATCACACCCTATCTATATCGGAAGCATTAAGGGAAACGTTAAAACCCTTTATGTTTGTAAACTGATAACCTGTGGAACAAGAGCTGTCTGGGTCTAGTGTCTGTTTCCGGACAAGGTCACGTTCACTGCGTCTGGAAGTGTCAGCCCCAGAATGGCTACAGTTGACACTTTGCCACTGATTTCTTGTCTGGCGGAAAATGGTTGCATGGTGTAGTTGTCTAGTTTTGTTGTTTGTTTTTGTTGGGTTTTTTTTTGTTTGTTTATTGTTTTGTTGGTTTTTTTTTTTTTTTGTTTTTTTTGTTTTTTTTTTTTTTTGTTTTTTTTTTGTTTTTTTTTTTTGGGGGGGGGGGGGGTTGTTGTTTGTTTGTTTGTGCCTTTGTGAATTTTTTTGTTTTTGTTTTTGTTTTTGTTTTTTTTTTTTTATTTGTTTTTTTTTCTTTTTTAAATTTCTATTTTTATTCTTTTCTTTTTGTTAAAATGCGGTATAGCAGCGAAAGGATGATGATGCAAGAAAATCTAATTATTCTTAACGACGCTTTCATTTCTTGGTGTAAGTGGAGCCAGGGAGCGTCAACACGTAATTGATAATTCGAGCGTTACTAAGCGTTAACAAATCAGAATATTTCCTGCCATTTTGCCCGTTCCGCTGATTACTTCCAGTGAACGGAAAGGACTTAAAGACATTCTTAGTTCCCATTATATTACTGACTTACAAAGAAAACCGTATAACTGACGTGATTTTCTAAGATGCATGCATCATATTATACTGATTGAATAATCCGGAATTCATACTATAAGATAGTGGTAAAAAAAGCATTTTATTATAATATAATAAAAAATAATAATAGATAATAATAGTAGTAATAATAATAATAATAATAATAATAATAATAATAATAATAATAATAATAATAATAATAATAATAATAATAATATAATAATAAAATGATAATAATAATAATAATAATAATAATAATAATAATAATAATAATAATAATAATAATAATAATAATAATAATAATAATAATAATATAAAATGTAATAATATAATAATAATAATAATAATAATAATAATAATAATAATAATAATAATAATATAATAATAATAATAATAATAATATAATAATAATAATAATAATAATAATAATAATATAATATAATAATAAATAATAATAATATATAATAATAATAATAATAATAATAATAATAATAATAATAATAATAATAATAATAATAATAAATAATCTTTCTTTTCTGATTTAAAAAAATGACAATTTGTCATTTGGTTTACAATGTTTGAAATTAAAAATACAATACTTAGAGAGACAAAATACATGAATAAAATGATAATATATGAATATCAAAATCATAAAATATATCAATAGCTAAATGAAGATGACGTTTCATAACAGTTTTGAAAGCTCAAACATAATCTCTCTTACTCACACGCACACCTCCACACAGTTATGTCAATAACAACAAAAGGTCACGTGGCCACCACGCAGAAGGATCAAAGGATAGCTTTCAACAGTCGTGACGTCACTTCCCTCGTAATGACGCATAGTAACTCAGCAACTGGTTCTAAACTATCGGAACAATGGCGGACGACCTTATGAAATACTTCTCCAACGAGCATAAAAGTGTGTCCAGAGGAGAAAAACATTATAAATCTGATCGTGTTTTGACTTTTATACATTCTGATCACATGACAAGTGAAAAAGTTCTAGCCAGCATGGAGAATTTAAAGTACCGATTTTCTTTGTTTAGAACCAAGCTGCACGTTGCTGGGCGACGTGACATCAGGCAATTGAATCCAATAGACAGGTAGATAACCACGCCCCTCGGACAATCCTCATACTGTAACAATGGCAGTGATCGGTAGACAAAGCAAACTCCACAGGTTTTATATCGATAGTTTGGGTTTAAATACCCACTGTTATGCCGCTTGATCAATGGATAGAGCAAAGTTGGCGTCATTCAGGTCTTGTTATTGTTTATTGCCATACGCATTTATGAGTAATTCTCACTTAACTGTATTAACCAGATTTTTAAAGTTCATGGTTACACAGAGTTTTGTGTATTGCTCCGCTATAGATAGTATGCGTTTGGCTAAGTAGCTCATAACATTGCCATCCGGAAGTATAACGGACCAACACACAAAACTGTGTGTATCCATGCACGTTTATTATCAGGTTAATACAGTTCAGTGAGCATTACTCATAAACGCGGATGGCAAAAAAAAAAAAAACAATATCAAAGACCAGATTGACGTCATCTTCGAACTATCTTTACTTCTGCCGGATGCCAATATTGTGAGCCAAGCGCATACTGTCGATAGATAGTATGCAGATGACGTCACTCAGGCCTTTGTTATTGTTTTTGCCATCCGCGTTTGTGAGTTGTTCTCACGAAACTGTATTAACCCGACTATAAAAGTTCATGGTTACACAGAGTTTGTGTGTTGGTCGGTTATACTTCCGGATGGCAATGTTGTGAACTCCTTGGCCAAGCGCATTCTATCTATAGAACTAATACAGAAAACTATGTGTAACTTTAAACGTTTGGAATCTGATCGAGAAAATGCTGTGATAACTAGTCACCCATTTGGCGGTACACAAACAATAACAATGATCAGAGAGAGGTCGAGTTCATTCACGTCACTATGGTGACTATTTAATCTTTTAACCTGACGTACACACACACACACACACACACATATATATATATATATATATATATATATATATATATATATATATATATAATATATATATATATATGCAGGTCTGACAACCGAATATGTTGCGTCATTTTTTACAGATTTCCTTTACAACAACGAGCCCATAACGAATTGGGTTATCACAACCGCAAAAAAAAAGCACGTTGAACTAAACACATACTATCTATTCCAGAGCCCGCTCACATTTTTTCTCTTAAATTCACATTTCCAACAATAATTGTACAATTTCAACCACACACACTCCCATGAATCTAACGGAAGTGATTTAATTGCATAATTACGATATCAATTTCCCACCCACGAACAAATTACATTATATATATCGTTATTCCACACTCATTATCCGTTATCTAAGCGATACGGGTAGGCGGAAGATGGCGTATTGATATACCGCTTTTTATACAGATCGATATTTTGTTCACGCGGTGTGAAATTTATCGATACGATGAGACACGGTGTTTTCGTACCGAGTATTTTATCACCAATCTCACTTTCCTGAAAATTGCACGCTTAAACTCGTTGTATAGTCATTTTTTTATGATTATTATTTTTATTTTCTTGCGTCAGTTATTTGATTCAAACTAAACTATTGATCGAGCTTTATATAGCGCAATATAATCCACTAAATGTGCTCAAAGTGCTTTACAATGGGTCCCTGGTCAACAGCAACATTTAACATGTAGGGCGGGACATGACGCCTGTTAGGCGATATTAAAATTTTTCTGACAAAGACAAATCTGTTAACGGCCAGGTACTCATTTTACACCTGAGTACGGTGAGAGAATGTGAGTAAAGAGCCTTTTCCAAGGACTCAAATATACGTCGAACGCGAAGCTCGAACCCAGGACCGTCCGATCCGAAAGCGAGTGTCATACCACAAGACCACATAGTCGCACACAAGACCACATTGATGCAATGCGGTTAGCTAAAATACTCACCTGTTCCACTGTCAGATGTATTGTACCATCACACAAAACTACGCGTAACTTCGAACGTTTATTTTCTAGTTCGAGGGACTTCAGTGAGGACTGAATAATATCAAAGAGCCCGAGTGACATCAACATATTTCATTCTACATCCAAATACAATTTTGTTTTCTTCTCCACGATTAGAATTAGTTGACCAATTCAAATTAAGAAATAGACCTATGATCTATTATAAATATTATTGAAAATTGGTTCGTTTAACACTGTGTGGCATTTCCCCCTCTGAGCGGTATTTCAGTGCTAGGTCAACCTGACCCCATTAGTGGGGTCAGCCCATGGGTGGAACAGGTAGCGGTCCTTAGGAATCTGTAATGCCGCTGATGGTAATTAATTGTTGCAATATTTCATGGTATTGCTCAGTTGCTAACACAAATATGAAAATTGTTCCCTTACCACAAGCAAAGCAAAGGTTTCTTTCATCATATGCCATGGTTTATAATAATGTATCCTCTTAAGGCTGCTCATAAGAGAGGTGTCAATTTAGTGGTTTTTGAGCTATCAATGAAATTAATTTGTTGTAATTTGCATATCAATATTTTAATTCCCAGCGGCAGAAAATGATTGAAACAAGCATCAATATAAAGTAAAAATGATGATCTTGACACATGCCAAGTTTTGTTGTCCGGGCAGTAAAACCTTAAAAGATATGAATTTTTTAGTGTAAATTTCTTATTTGGCATGACTTGGTGAGATCCTTATTTTCTCTCCCATAGTATTCCATGCCATGAATTATGTCCAAATATCAGTTTAGGAATAAAATATAAACCATTAGACGAAAATAATACTAATATTAATTTTTAAGCATTTAACTGATTTAAATATTATGAGTTTTGGGCACATTTGAAAGCCAACTTTTTAATGGCTTGATAACTTTTTTTCTATACTTAAATCCCTTACGATTCAAGTCAAAATTAATTTTTTTTATGACTGTTAGGCATTATAGTTTGAAGATGTATACGGTACTGCTTTTGTGTGGTTGTCTGAGGAAATGCCGACTTTATAGTGTCATTCTAGGTGTCAATGTTTAGGGTATTCTTGCATGTTGTAACATAATGTAAGTTCAAGTTCTCCTTTTGTGCACAAGTGAATGTGTTAACTTTTTATAGACTGAAGCGTCCAGATATATATGGCAGTGATTTCCCAAAAATTAAATGATCTTGCTGTGGTATGCCTGTGGTGTTATACTGATTTGACTCTGGTTGTTATTCAATTGTTTTATCTCTAAATTTGACTGACTGGAGTTCAATGGTATATCAGATGACTTTATAAGACAATGACTAAATGTGTTTTCTTGGAGGAAAGGAGATGATTCTATATAACCTGTATGGATAGTGTGTTCGTTTTGAATGTAGTTGGTCAATAAGGAGAAAAAGGTTATTACTTGGAATAAACTATATGCCCTCATAATTTTGAATCCTCTTTTGTCCACATACTATGTCCGTCTGTTTGAGCAAATCATTTAATTTAACAGTACCAGTGCTTAGTGTTAGTTGTAATTGATGATTGATACTGCAATATTTGTAGCATGTCCAGTAACCTTGTTGGGTGATTGATTTTTTTCTTGTAAAGAAGTCATACTTTATAGGCAGATTGATAGTAAACTGAGATATTGAAATCATACACAATATTAGTTTTTAGTCTTTACTGGTCAATAAAATATTATCTTTATGAGTTATTTTACCACATAAAGACATAAATCATATCAGTTTACTGTTATGATCAACACAACTGTTTGAGAGGATCTAGGAACGGAATTGGTAAAAAAAACAATACACAGAACTTACAAAACCATGAATAAATCAAGAAAATCAACTGCCAATATGATAATATTGCACAGGAACATAGATGCATATATGTACTTTTGATATTTATCAAAATTCTTGAGATACTGCCGCTGAGTTTTGAATAACAAATTTTTTATTTAAGTGCACCATAATTTACAAGCACTTAAAATTAGATCAACAATTTGTGATATTCAAAGAAAACTATTAACCACAAGAATGTCAAATCTTCACTGATGTTTAGAAAGACAACTGATTTTTCAAATCAAAATAATAAAGTGAAAGAGTCTGTTATTGTTTTCCCGCTATACAGACATATTATAAGACCATAAATATCCATAATTGCCCCCATTGGACACGGCACTGCCTGATACCAGTTGAACTCCAATGACCTCATGCAGGTAGCGAGCAGGGAGGGTTATTGGTCCCTTGGGAGTTCCAACTGAAATAGCGCTGATTCCACGCAGTGTTAAGCAAGTGTCCAGAATTGTTGATGTATTTTGTTTATTGTATGTAATTTTTTCTGTTTATGTAGATATTTATTTATATATTCATCTACTTATGTATTTGCTATTTATAGAGGTTTAGTATGTGACGAGATGAATAAAAATGAGGTCAAAAAGCGACGCTTGAACTCGGATAGTTTGAGTGTTATAGCAATGGCTTATCATTTAGATCAACTCGCCTATATTTTATTGCTATCGCTTTTTTTTGCGTTTTGTTTGTCTCCTGACGAAGGCCAAGGGTTAAGATTGTGACGAGGCTGCCGGGCGGGTTAGGGACTGGTACACGAACGCGGTAATGAATTCGCCCCTGATGACGTATCAACCCTTGTTGTCACTTCTGCTCCTCTCCCTTTTCTGTGACTAGAGCACCGGTCCAATATATGTCCCAAGTTGGGGTACAAAACCCCAAACCGCAGGGCACACATATACTACATATTATACGGACAATAATATAATTCTGAAAACAATATAGCTTTAAATCATTGTGTCTAAAATTATGTACCATTTAAAGGAAGATTCATTAACTTCATAGTGATTTTTAAAATTCCGCCATTCGTCACGGCATCATAAGATTCCGTCGCCTAGGCATTCCATGAAGGAATATAGATAATCCAGGATGTCTGGTGTAAACAGGAATCAACCAAGTGAGCAAATTGGGGGTTAATAATCTTGCCCAAGGAAAAAAAAAACGAAAGTGTCTGAAGCGGGAATCGAGCCCAACACCTTCCCGATCACAGTGCAATGCCTTAACCACTCGGCCACATCGCCCCCATAGTGATAACTAATCTTGAATACAGACATGGATGATCGCTTTTTAAAAAAAAAGAAAAAGAAATATACATTGCATTGAAATAGTATTAGAGAGAAGTAATAATATGAGCTTTAAATTCCAATGTCATGTAATATTCTTTACATTAGGTGATCAGCAATATTATATTGTTATGGATTCTTTTAATAGAAACATTATTTTCAGACAAGGAGAAAATTAAATGTGGCTTTAATGTAATAGAGTTTGGAGATAAATCTCTCTAGACTGGATTTATAAAAAAAAAGGATTTCCGATTTCAATAGGTTAGAGTTTGAGGATTGAGGGTAGTCTATGTTTTGTAATTATTAAAAATGTTATCATAAATATCTTCAAGGTCACAGACATTCCTTGCATTGAGGGGGAAAAAAATACTCAGATAATGTATCATTTAATCCTTAGTCAGCGAGACTCAATTTCTTTGAAATCATCATTGTGAAATACCACGTCATTGTGGTATTATGTCAGATCCCCCTCCCCCTCCCCCCAAATCGAGCTTTTATAAAGAGCAATACCACTAAACGTGCTCAAAGCGCTTTGCAAGAGGTTATTAGCCAACAGCAAAACTTGAGACATGAGGCCTGTTTGGCGATATTACATTTTTTTTTCGGACAGAAACAACGCTGTTAATGACCAGGTACTCGTTTTACACCTGAGTACGGTGAGTGAATGTGAGCAAGAGCCTTTTCAAAGGACTCAACTGTGCGCCGGTCAGAGTGGGCTTCGATGACAGGACCGTTGGAACTAGATACTATGTGACCCAACGCCTCAAAACGGTATTATTTCGCGGAACTCCTGCACAACAGGGCTGTTTACAACTCTATCTTACCACCTGCCCCTATGAGATTGTAATCTTGGGTAATGCCAGCTATAAATCACCCCAGAATACTGCCATCCTCGAAAGAAAAGAAAAACCAGCACATTAAAATAAATTTGGCCAGAAAGCTCGTCGTTCAAATATCGATCAAATTAACTGACCCGCATCGTATTAAAAAAGTCAATGAAGTACAAGTTTTGGTTGTTTTTTGTTTTGTTTTTTTTTTTGTTTTTTTTTGGCACGATGAGGGCCATTTTAATTATTTTGATAGATATTTAAATGACGAGTTTTCTAGCCAAAATTTTAAAAATGTGTTTTTTTAAGTACCGCAGAATAGTCGAGGGAATGCTCTAATGATATGACAGGGCGCGTGTGAAGGAAGCTATAAATTTGGTAGCGGTTGGAGAACGACCATTGATTTTGTACATAGCTGCTGTAGTCACGAATATGCTGTTGTTGCTGTCATTGTTTCGGTGTCCTACTAATATTATGGTATGGTCGTCAATGAGAGCGGGCATTCTTGGCCTTTTTTGTTCGTCCCTACGTGCAACTTAACGTCTCCTTTTAATTTCTGTCAAAACGATATTATGTGGGATGATTCAGTTGCGTAAAATAGAATTTGTAGTCGAAAACATGAGACTTTGATCAAGTTAATGAAGAACAAACATTATTTCTTAAGTTGGGAAAAACGACAAATGCATATTTTTTGGTCATTTTTTCCACTTTCCAGCATCTGATTCATCCCGACTTCTACAACAACAACAACAACAAGCATGATTTTTACTGCTATTACTACTACTGCTACTACTACTACTACTACTACTACTACTACTACTACTACTACTACTACTACTACTGCTACTACTACTACTACTACTATTACTACTATTACGACTGCTACTACTACTCAAGGTATAAATATGTGACCCGTCCCGTCAACCCAAAATTAAGGCTTTAACAATCTGACTTTGTAAATTGATATTTAATTTCAATACCATTTTATTATTGTTATTTATTTCGTGGAATTCATGCGGTAACATTTGTATTATTGTATCCATTATTTATTATAAAATACATATTACATGAACATTAATTATGGTTACTTTCTTCAATATTATACTGAGGATAATTTGTACTTGAGTTATTTTGTTGTTTTTTTTAAATATCGCGCAATATCCACTTAACGTGCTAAAAGTGCTTTACAGGGGGGCCATAGCCAACAGAAACACTTAACAGGTAAGACGACACATGATGCCTCATTTTACACATGAGTACGATGAGAGAATATGAGTAAATTGTAACCTTTTCCAAGGACTAAACCAGCTCAGAGTGGGACTGGAAACAACCGGGATCTTCTGATCCGAAGGCGAGTGTCATACAACTAGACCACATAGTCTCGGCTTTTTAAAACATTAACACGTTAACCATATTGTAATCCAGAGTCATACCTATGGCGTTTTGCATTGTTTGTACATTTTTATAAGTAACCGTTATTATATTGATCTCGTGTCTATCCCAAGGTAAAAGACAATAGCGATTTGTTGTGATGGTTAGATGATTGGATGTTATAGAAAATCGATGTGTGGACGACAGCTTGTTATTATCTTTTAATTCTTACAGTGGTGGATTTGTCTCGTTGTCCTACGTGTATTGGCATGGCTTGATGGTAGATGTGTAGGTGTGTCTATGTGTGTGAGTGTGTGCGTGTGCGTGTGTGTTTGTAGGTATCAGTGTACGAGAGCCCATCGATACATGAGTTGAATAACGATGAAAAGATTTGAGTAAACGTACGCAACCGTCTTTTGTGTTTCATTCATCGTGTGTTGTTTAGAAAGGGGAAACCCGAAACGTCAACTTCGTCTGTCCTTGAAAATTAAATTGATGTTTACATTCCATTTTATTTTTATTTATATCTTCAGGCTTCAAGCAGCATTATTTGCATTAAATCTGGTATTATTTCGGATCGAACTTAATGAAGAAAATTAAGTTTATCGTCAAAATCACGCGTAGTAACAAAAGAATTAGATCATGTACCTATTTTAACCTGAGTGCATTGAGAGAATATGAGTAAAATGCATTTTACAAGAAATCCACTTTGCGGCGTCCAGAAAGGGACTCGAACTTGGGACATGTCCAAGAGCGATATTTTCATTTCTCAGACTGATTTTTTGGGGATGTTTTGATCTTGTATTTTTCTTCCTATTTTGTTAGATTCATAAGACGCACCTTTTCATATTTTCATCGAAATGACTAAAATGTGAAATTAAAGAATTTTGAAGTTTATGAGAAAAGACTTATACGCTTCAACAGTCGAAACGTCACTTTCTTCGTAATGACGCATGGTAACTTAGTAACTGGCTTTAAACTATCGGAACAATGGCGGACACCCTTATGAAATATTTCTCCGGCGAGCATAAAAGCGTATCCAGAGGAAAAAAAATACATTATAAATCTGATCATGTTTTGACGTTTACACATTCTGATCACAAGACATATGAAAAGTTCTAGCCAGCATGAAGTATAAAAAGTACCGATTTTCTTTGTTTAGAACCACGATGGCCTCCGTTGCTGGGCGACGTGACATCAGACTATTGAATCCAATTGCTCACCTTAATGACCGTATTGGTTTTCATTCAAATTTCATAAGTTAAGCAATAAAGTCGATTGAACCAGTTAACTTCCGTACTATGGAAAGACAGGTATTTAAAAATTTGGCCATAAAACTCGCCCCTCAAATGATATCGATCGATTTAAATGACCTTCATCTTGGCAAAAGCTCTTAAACCTGGGACCTCATTAGGTCCCCCGTAAGTAAGAAGATTAAAGGTAAATAAATGATAATATGAAACGGATAAAAATAGATCAATACTTTTCGGGTTATCCCGATCTGAATGAAATCAATAAAAACAAAAATACACAATGACACTCGCTTTCGGATCGGAAGGTCCTGGGTTCGAGCCTCGCGCTCGGCGCATAGTTGAGTCATAGGAAAAAGGCTCTTTACTCACATTCTCTCACCGTACTTAGGTGTAAAATGAGTACCTGGCCGTTAAATGTTATATGTTGCTGTTGACCAGGGACCCCTTGTAAAGCGCTTTGAGCACATTTAGTGGATATTGCACTATATAAAGCTCTTTTAAAAAAAACAAAAATACGCAATGAAATATGAACGAATTCTTGAATGACACTTGCTTTCGGATCGGAAGGTCCTGGGTTCGAGCCTCGCGCTCGGCGCATAGTTGAGTCCTTGGAAAAAGATCTTTACTCACATTCTCTCACCGTGTAAAATGAGTACCTGGCCGTTAACAGCGTTGTCATGTCCGAAAAATTGTAATATCGCCTAACGGGCGTCATGTACCGTCCTACATGTTAAATGTTGCTGTTCACCAGTGACCCCTTTGTTAGCGCTTTGAGCACATTTAGTGGCTAATGAACTATATCAAAGCTCAATTTTTAAAAAGTGATTTCAAATGCTCAGTTTGCCTAGCACACAATTTCTTTCGGGGAAGGGATGTTGTTTGTTTTTGCTTTATTTTTTATTGTTTTTTTTGTGGGGGTTAAGGGCGGGGGAGGGGAGTTGTATATAGGGTTGTTGTTGTTTTGTTTTTTTCGTCCCGTCTTTCCATTCTAGATATTTGATTTGGCGCGGTAGGATAAAAGTGAATTTCCGATGGACTTGCGTCTTATCCAAAGGGTAGTAAAAAATTGCTACTATCTATTTATATACGATACTAAGATGAAGTTACGTTAAATCGGTAAGCATAATGGTACATTTTGAAAAAAGACATAACAAGTTTGCACGTATTGTAAGGATGAACATAACAATGAAACTGTTTATTTGAAGTATTCTGATAAAACGGCCTTTTCATTTTGATCAGAATTTAGTTACTTTAGTCATTCTAATTTATCGATTTGAGGTCTAAGGTTCAAGAAATATATAAAAGTTGAGATTAAGTCCACCTCATCTTAATTCTGAGATATTTAAAACCCTCTTTTCATCAAGAATTAGACTGGAATACTCTCTCCACAGCCAATGGAAACCAGTCAAAAACAACCATTTCCCGAATCATTGAACAACACTCCGGACTTTAAAATTCTTCAGGCTGAAATTGTGGTTGCAGAAAAATAACTTGAGCTTTTATATTGAGTAATATTCACCTTATGTTCTCAAATCGCTTTACAAGGGGTTCCAAGCCAACAGCGAAGCTAAACATAGGTCATGACATGACGCCTGCCGCGTTATGAAAAACATGGTTTTTTAGACAGAACAGCGCCGTTAAGGGTCAGGTATTCATTTTACACCTGAGTGCGATGAGAGAGTATGAGTAAAGAGCCTTTTTCAAAAAAATCAACTAAGCGCCATTCGAGCGGGACTCGAATTTAAGACTTATTTGTGCCCCAAACGTCTCAAAACGGCATTATGTCGGGATGGACCAGATGCTAAAAAGTCAAATTATAGTTAAACTGGTCAAAAATATAAAACGTTGGTATTTAGCACAGTAAAAAACGATATGCTTTCCCCTCTATAAAGCATAGAAAACTCAACTTAAGTCAGATATATCTGGCTACAAATTCCATTTTCAGCACCTGAATCATTCCGACTTAATACGTTTTTGAGACGAGGGGGCACATTTGTCCAAATATGGATTTTCATTCCACAAAGCCACAAAGTCGCACAAAAGACTCGTCCTTCAGAACCATCAAGCTCATGGAGCCGGATATTATCCTGTTCTTTTTTAAAGGTCGTAACGGACAATATCAGTTGCGTGTTACCCTTTATACGGGACGCAAATCTGTCGCAAAGGAGTTAGCGCCAGAAAGCCCCAGCTACCCAATTACTGCAGGGTGAGCGTGTGTGTATCGGGGGAGAGAGGGGGAGGGGAGTCATAAAAAAAATCCGATTTCACCAGGAATCGATCCTGACCCCTATTCGTTTGAAGCGAGTGTTATACCAAATGAGATATAGGGACCTAAAATGAAGCCGCCCAATCCCAATGAAAACAAAAATGTCTAGCCAATATCAGATAAAGCCTTTTGTAACTGAAGAGAAATTATTGCATCGAGCTATTGTAAGCACCCAAACGTATTGATCGAGTTGAAAACAGTAACGTTAATGTTAAATAATTGGCGTACGATGTCTAGCCTACGCAGATTGTTATTATTGACTTCTAATAAAATGGAGTTATTTCCCTTCTATTTAAAGTAGTCGGATGGACGGTCATGGCGGCAGCTTTTTATGCCCCATGATTAGGAATTTCAGCCAATATGGCTGGTAGTGGCAAAATCGGCATTTTGGTGCCG
>NC_088361.1:122567211-122584711 GCF_034508935.2 Berghia stephanieae
CGGTTTCCATTTGTTGAAGCGGGTACCCGTTACCCGCCCCTTTTACCCGAGTACCCGGTTTAACTTTATTACCCGCGGGTGCCCAGCCCTAGTATCTACTGCCAAAACTAACAATCTGCTTTATTTGAATCAGACGAGAAAGCTAATAATTTCATCTAGGCTGTCCCCCAAAAAATATATTTTAAAAATTCTTTCACTTAAATTTGAAATTGGCAGTTGATTCAAAGCGTTACAATATTGAAACATGTCGGGCCTCCTAGTGTTATAAAGTCATTATAGATAATTATAGATGCAAATATTTCAAAATTGAAAATTACAAACTAGCGTTTCACGGTTTTCGCATGTTAAAAATAAAGTTATCAATAAAACAATAGATTATCAATCCTTTTTCTGCAAAAGTCACATGCAGGATTAGCCAATTATATATTTCTCTAATTCACTCACTTATCACTGACTCACTCATTTATAATTCACTCACTCACTCACTAATCACTCACTCACTAATCACTCACTCACTGACTCACGTATCGCTCACTCACTCAATCATTCACTAAATCACTTATCATCCCTCACTCACTCACTAATCACTATTACACTTACTCATTCACTCACTCGTTTATCACTCACTAACTTACTATTTCAATCACTTATCACTCACTCACTCACTCACTCCCTCACTCACTATTACTCAATCACTTATTGCTCACGCACTCATTTACTCACTCTCTCACTAATCGCTCACTCACTCACTCACTCATGTATAACTCCCTGACCCACGCATTTATCACTCATTTACTCACTTATCGTTTACTCACCCACTCACTCACTTACTCGCTCACTCACTTACTCACACACTCACTTACTCACCCACTCCCTTACTCATTCACTCACTTATCATTCATTCACTCACTTTCTCACTCACTGATCACTCACTCTCTCATTCACTCTCTCATTCACTCACTCACTCACTCACTCACTCACTCACTCACTCACTCACTCACTCACTTATTCCTCTGCACTTTCAATCTCCCAATCAACAATTCATCAGCTAACTCATTCATTGACTCAATTCCTCACTCCAAGCTATTATACAAAACCTCATCAACACCCCCCCCCCCCCCCCCCCCCCCCCCTTTTACGCCCCCAACCCCACAAACCCACTCAATCATTCATTCAACCCCATTTCCCCCCCCCCCCCCCCCCCCCAATCAAATCTCCCACCCGCCATTAACCAGAACCTCATTCGCCTCTTCGGTCTCTAAAAATGTCATTTCTTTTCTATTTTTTAAACACACAAATTGTCTTATGTCTTTCTAAGTGATAAATTAGGGCTGAGCAGGCACTGGTGTCAGATAAAGCACTGAAAAGTGTGTATGATGGGATGTTTTGTTTTTTCTTGCATTTTTCTTTCTTGCTTTGTCTGGCTCTGTTTCATGTACCTTTTTTCAGATTTTTATATTTTTCTTTAACAACAGGAAATAATTCTTCCCTTTACATCTTTCACAACGGTCACTCCAGTGTGTGAAAGAAACATTTTTTTTCACTCGCAGGATCGAATCGAAGCCATCGTTATGTTAAAGCCTGACACTGACATCCAAAAGGACTGACAGTTTGACGTCATTATTTGGTTTTTGCACCGCCTAGTTAGTTGTTGTTAGTAGTGCTCATGGAAACAAGTTATTTCATTGGTTGAACTATTGAAATTAACTCACGATTTGTTTTCTTTTGTTTCAAAAGACTGACATTTTGACGTCATTTTTTGGTCAGTGTCAGGCCATAACTTTACGAAGGCCACGGTCAGTGTCAGGCCATAACTTTACGAAGGCCACGGTCAGTGTCAGGCCATAACTTTACGAAGGCCACGGTCAGTGTCAGGCCATAACTTTACGAAGGCCACGGTCAGTGTCAGGCCATAACTTTACGAAGGCCACGGTCAGTGTCAGGCCATAACTTTACGAAGGCCACGGTCAGTGTCAGGCCATAACTTTACGAAGGCCACGGTCAGTGTCAGGCCATAACTTTACGAAGGCCACGGTCAGTGTCAGGCCATAACTTTACGAAGGCCACGGTCAATGTCAGGCCATAACTTTACGAAGGCCACGGTCAATGTCAGGCCATAACTTTACGAAGGCCACGGTCAGTGTCAGGCCATAACTTTACGAAGGCCTTGCCGAAAAGAAAGAAGAAAAAAAAAGTTAAATACCCAGACATTCATAAGTAAGAATATATTTGTCTATATGATATGCGATATTATTACTATACTTTCAAGGCAACATCAACAGTCGGATTATTACCAATTGGATTCAGTAGTCTGATGTCACGCCACCCGGCAACGGCGGCCATCTTGGTTCTAAACAAAGAAAATCATTACCTTTTATTCTTCATGCTGGCTAGAACCTTTCATATGCCTTGTGATCAGAATGTTTAAAAGTCAAAACATGATCAAATTTATGGGGTTTTTTTTTCCTCTGGATACGCTTTTATGCTCGCCGGGGAAATATTTCATACGGCGTCCGCCATTGTTCCGATAGTTTAGAGCCAGTGTTACTAAGTTACCATGCGTCATAAGGAAGGAAGTGACGTTACGACTGTTGAAGACTATTAGTAACTTTATAGCCCTGATAGCCCTGTTAGATTGAATATTTGTAGTGTGTCACTTCTTGAGCTGGCAATAAAAAAAGAAACAATTCTAATAAACAATCACTATTTAACAAAATCCCAGAACAAACCAGACCGAAACAAAACAAAACTACAAAAGCAACAAATTATAAACTGATCATAAGAAACAAATAAAAAACAACTAATAAAAACAGTCCTCTTGAGCTGGCAACATAAAAAAAAACAATTCTAATAAACAATCAATGTTTTTTCAAAACCAAAACAAACCAGACCGAAACAAAACAAAAACAAAAATACAACCGCAACAAATATAAACTGATCATAAGAAACAACTAAAAAAAAAACATATAAAAACAATCAGGGCCAGACAGCCATGTGGTGGCGTTCGCTGAGCACTTTCATTCTCATAGTTGTGTGTGACGTAACGTCCTCCTTTCTTCTTTCATCACCCAGTCGATTGGTCCCAGTGCCACACGTGCTGTGAATTCAACTCCATCTCTCTCTCTCTCTCTCTCTCTCTCTCTCTCTCTCTCTCTCTCTCTCTCTCTCTCTCTCTTTCTCTCTCTCTCTCTTATTCATCTCTCTATCTATCCGCTTATCTACATACACACACATACACATACACACACAAACACACACATACACACGCTTCTCTCTCTCTCTCTCTCTCTCTCTCTCTCTCTCTCTCTCTCTTATTCATCTCTCTATCTATCCGCTTATCTACATACACACACATACACATACACACACACACACACACATACACACACTTCTCTCTCTCTCTCTCTCTCTCTCTCTCTCTCTCTCTCTCTCTCTCTCTTATTTATCTCTTTATCTATCCGCCTATCTACATGCACACACACACACATAAACATACACACACAAACACACACACACACACACTCACTTCTCTCTCTCTCTCTCTCTATCTCTTTCTCTCTCTCTCTCTCTCTCTCTCTCTGTGTGTGTGTGTGTGTGTCCTCTTTCTCTCTCCCTCTCTCACTAACACATATTACTATTATTATTATTATATTATTATTATTATTATTATTATTATTATTATTATTATTATTATTATTATTATTATTATTATTATTATTATTATTACTATTCAATGATGGTGAAGTTAACACTGACATACAAGTCTTTGAATTTGGCGTGTGACAAAAAGAGAACCATCCGAATGCCGCGGGGTGTCCTCTATCTCATGCATATAATTTTGCTCATCACAGAACTGCATCATCATTTCGGAAGGGAAAAGGATGGTATATCTCGCGGTTGGCTCTCTTACATTTATGTTTGTTTGTTTGTTTGGTTTGTTTTTTTGTTGTTTTTTTTTTTTTTTTTTTTGGGGGGGGGGGGGGGGGGGGGTTGTCACGCTTTCTCGCCGACACAATACCGTTTTTGAACCAATGAGCTACTTTTATTGAAGGAACGAAATTGACATCATTCACCTCTGTTTTTAGTCAGTCATTTTTATGAGTAGTTTTAACTACATTGTATTAATCCGACTTTTAAGTTCAAGGTTACACATAGTTTTGTGTGTCGGTACGTTATATCCGGCTGGCGGAAGTTGTTGGTATTTTGAATCAACGCAAATCATCAATACAGCGCATTGCCACAGACCCTTCAATGTTCAATGCGCTTTGAAATGCTTTATTTATTCCTCCGGCAGCTATTCGAAACTACAGTTCCATTCCACGCCGTTCATGTGATAATAAATAACAAATTGAAATTGAATGTAAGCTTCAAATTAATTACGAAAACAGATAAAATGGACGTTTAGGGTGGGTTTCACCTCTGTCAACAAACAGGATGAATAAAACACTACAGATGAATGAGATAATATTATGTAGCTCCCAGTCGTCTGCATTTTAAAAATTAGTTAGAGTTTTGGAGTCTATAGTTGTAAATTTCAAACTGTTCCATTTATTTTCTGTTATTAAATTTTTTTTTAAAAATACAGAATAATGTAGAAGAATTTGTCATAAAACTTGTGTATTCGTTTCCGCGGGTAAATTTTACAATAGAAAACTACACACCATTTTTATGATGGCCTTACGGTCGTACTATTCAAACCACTATTATTATCAACTTGATCCCTTTAATGAATTAAATATCATACTCTTGAATAAACTAGAATACTCAGTGTTGGTTAAATAAATGCCTAATCTAAGTACATAAGGCCTGGTGTTGAGTTTTTCTAACATAACTCAAAAGTAACCACAACCACGCTCAGCGTCACTTAGATTTGTTACTTGACTCAATATGACTGACCCACTGACGCCACATTGAGAATCTGAGATAAATAGATAGATCGATGGTGAATGAATGGATGGATGGAGAGAGAGAGAGAGAGAGAGAGAGAGAGAGAGAGAGAGAGGAGAGAGAGAGAGAGAGAGATGGATGGATGGATGGATGAAAGCCTTTTGTAAATTTAATTTTCATCCTTTAGTTCTACAAAACGATATTTAGTTCTATTTCTGAGAAAATATTTAGAGATTGGAAACGAAAGAAAATCGATTGAGTATAGAATGAAATTGAGAAAAGTTTCAGTTACGTCGTATTGTTGGAGAAAAACGTTAAAGAAGACCAATAAAGCCAAATTAAATATATAATTTTTTTCGTTGCTCTGATGTACTGTGGATCAATATAACATATTACTCTACTATAGGAATGGTGGGGGGGGGGGGGGGGGAATTGTAAAATGAGACGAACAAAAGACCACCAGGCTCTAACGAAATGAGTAAGTTTTTTTTTGGTTTTTCTTTTCTTTTTTTTTTTTTTTCTTTTTTTTTTTGCGTTTTAAAATGTTCTTCTCCCCTTTTGAGTGGCTCCGCTCACACTGAGAGACTGTCTGATAGAAACAATAGCCAGGGAAAGAGTGAGTAAAGCCAAGCAACGCGGGATGTCGCGCAAGCAGGGACCCAAATTGCTTTGGTATCGATGATTAATGGGTATTTTGGTGGCCCGGGAGGAGAGGGAAGAGGATGATAAGGATGTGGATAGGTAAAGGGGGGAGAAGGGGAGGAGGATAAGTTGTGTTGTTGTTTTTTTTTTTTGTTTTTTTTTGGGTTTTTTTTTTTTTTTTTTGTGATGGATAGATTGAAATGTTAGGGTCTGTGGTTGGGTGGAAGAAATTGAGTGATGGCAAAATAGCAGCAGTACATCGCGCTAATGAAAGAGGATGGAGTAGAAGAAGGTGAAAGAAAAAAAATGGAATTGATGATGAATCGAATAAGCTAATGAGAAAAATATGAGGTAATGTGGAAATCAGTGAGATTTGGGGGGTAGGGTGATGCGATTATCTTTGGAAGTTGGGTGGCTGGGGGAGCTTTGGGGGGGGGGGGGGGTGGTAGTTGTGGACCAGGCACTGGTCTTTAAATCAGATAAAGTGAGTATGATTTTTTTTTTCAACAGGAGCGCATTATGCAGAGCAGGAAAAAAAACGTGACAAGGGTTTAAGTGTTTGTGCGGCTATGTGTTCTAGTGGTATGACAATCGCTTTCGGATCGGAAGGTCCTGGGTTCGAGCCTCGCGCTCGGCGCATAGTTGAGTCCTTGGAAAAGGCTCTTTGCTCACTTTCTCTCACCGTACTCAGGTGTAAAATGAGTACTTGGCCGTTAACAGCACTGTCTTTGTCCTAAAAAATTGTAATATCGCCTAACAGACAGTATGTTCCGTCCTACATGTTAAATGTTACTGTTGACCAGGGACCCCTTGTAAAGCGCTTTGAGCACATTTAGTGGATATTGCGCTATATAAAGCTCAATTTTAAATTATTATTTTTTTGTTTGCGAACCTTTGTTGGTGACTCAGGGTTACAGTCAGTATCTCTTTATGTGGGCAATCAAGTGATGCTGAGCACGTAGCATGACCGTACGGAGGTGACAATCATCGCTTATCTCTGACATTGGAGTTGACACCCCACTCGAGTCGAATGTAAATGAGTAGCTATCTATAGGCACTGACGGATATTATAATAGTGCCAGAGAAGCGCCTATAATAAGGATGAAATAGGTGAAGATTTGCGAAGCGCATTGAGCATACGAAAGCGTCAAAAACGTGCCACATACACTGACTGGATTGCATAATATTGCAATTTATAAATATGTGTATAAAGTAGAAAAAATCGTGCAGAGCAGGGCCGCTTTTAGTATGAGGCGACAGTGAAATCTTTAAAAAAAACAAAACGGGGTCGACTTTTGTTTTGTTTTTTTTTTTAATATATACATTGAGCTTTATATAGCGCAATATCCACTAAATGTGCTCAAAGCGCTTTACAATGGGTCCCTGATCAACAGCAACATTTAAAAATTATTAATTTGAATTAATAAAAATGAAAAATAACCTTTTTGTGAACAATAAAAGCCAATAAGGAAAAATAAAATAGATGCTCGAACCCGGGTCCCCCCGGTGGACGTGAAATGCTTTATGCAACCGGTTATCTCACCCCTTGACATCATAATATTATCTTTCCATTAACAGCGATGTGACACGGCCATTAATGAAGCCCTAGTCGCATTGTTGTTACTGTTCTCTTTGTGAAATAAGGAAATCCGATACAACGGGGGAAATGATGATTTGGAAAGAATTCGCTTTTACTGTTAAAGGGTTTTAATTAAAGACAGGTTAGACTTATGTACAAGATCATACATGTATTTCATTTTGGAATTTGCGCGGCTATAATATTATGGTCTAGCGGTTTGACGCTCGCCTTCGGATCAGAAGGTCCGGGAGATCGAGTCCCGCTCTTAGCGGCGCATAATTGAGTCCTGGAAAATGCTCTTTACTCACACTCTCCCTCCCTCTTCGTGTGTAAAATGAGTAGTCGGCCGTTAACGGCGTTGTTCCTGTCGGAAAAGAATTGTAATATTATCGTCTTATAGGCGTTATATCTCGTCCTACATGTTAAGAGTTGCCGTTAGCTAGTCATCTCTTGTAAAGCGCTTTGAGCACGCTTAGTGGATATTGTTCTATCTAAATGCTCTCGTTTTTTTGTTTTTTTTTTTTCGTTTTTATTTTTTTTTATTTTGTCTTTTGATTTTGTTTTTGTTCTTTTTCGTTTTGTTTTTGTGTTTAGTTTGTTTTGTTTGTTTTTTTATTTTGTTTTTGTTTTTTGTTGGTTTTCTTTTTTTTTTTTTGGGGGGGGGGAGGGGGTTGTTGTTTTGGGGTTTTTTTTTTCTATTTTTTGTTACATATATTCCGAGCAGTTTGATCTACGTTTTTTCATTAATTAGTCAGTTATTTCCTAATCCTTGTTCGTTTATTTAGTCATTATTCATAATAATTGTATTGATCTCAAATATGAATGGATTTTCTCCCTTGCCACGTATCCGCCTTATTTAACCAGTTAACTGCCGTACTCTTGAATCTCGTATTTTAAAAAAAATTGGCTAGAAAACTCGTCCTTCCAATATCGATTGAATTAAATGACCCTCATCTTGGCAAAAAAAAAAATCTCAAACCTGGGGCTTCGCGAAGTTTAAATCGATAGATATTTGAAGACCGAGTATTCTAGTTTTTCAAGAGTATGACATTAATTCACTCAATCCTAGAGACTTTTGCTACTTTTCTATCCAAATGGTAGCAAGCAATTGCAATTGTCCGTTGCACGCAATAGAAACCGGGATAAACTCCTACTCCTATCATGCAAAAATTTTAAAAACCTTATCTTTGATAGTACACCAATAATTTGCCTCAGAAAAATGTAATAGATAGGCATGGGGTAAAAGTAACACGGGTAAACTACGGATGTCGTCGGTGTTAGAATTGATTGAGTTAAAGGAACCAAGTTGCTAATAATAGTGGCTTGAATAGTATGACCGTAAGGCCAACAGAAGAATGGTTTGTAGTTTTTTCTTGTAAAATTTACCCGCGGAAACAAATACAAAATCTTTATGACAAATTCTTTTACAATTATTCTGTTTTTTGTTTTTTTTATTGTAAGGACAGCAAATAATATATGGAACAGTTTGAAATTTACAACTATAGACTCCAAAACTATAAATACTTTCATAAACGCAGTGGACAGGGAGCTACATAACTTGAAATATGAATTTTATGAATATGAATTTGATTGATATATTTATGATGTAAATGATGATCATAGTTATGATATCAGATATAGAAATTTGTTATCTGAACCTTTCTCCTTTTTTCTTTTCTCTTTTTTTTCATAGAGTGTTTAAAAGCATTTGACACAGGTAGCCATTATTATGATATTATGTTATGTTATGTTTTATAATAGATCTCATATATAAAATGCACATTGAGCATTATTTTTCTTTCTTATTGAACGCTGCCTTTTTAATAGAATAATTACAAAGATCGTGCCCGTGAGAGCGCGCATCTATTATTAGAAAAGAAAGAATTAATTTATCGCAGTGGCACAACGAAAGCACCAAACTGTGTTCACCAAAACAGAAATTCGTGATCTTAAGTTAACAGTTTTTCACATAAAAAGACGATTGCTGAACATCTTGTTATATGAATACAATGTGTGGACGCCCCGGTTTCAATGAGCGAGTCTTGATTTATCATCGATTACCCCCCCCCTACCCCCCCCCCTACCCCCCCCTCTCCCCCCCCCCCCCCCCCCCCCACTTACACACCAATAGTGGATTTACTTAAAGTTTTTTAGAGTTTTTCCTTTTTTTTTTTTTCATCAGATCAGACGACGCAAATAAGCAGCAGTTTTAAAAGGAACGAAATTGACATCTCTCAGCTCTTTGTTATTGTTTTTAGACAGCCATTTTGGTGATTATTTCTCATTAAATTACATCAATCAGACTACAAACGTTCTGTGTTACACACCATTTTGTGTTTTGGTACGTTATATCCGACTAACGGATGTTGTGATTATTTTACATACCCACATAGCATTTTTTTAAAAATAATTCCACATCCCTGGAAGCTTTGTGATAATTTAACGTCATATCCAGCGATTAAAGACCGATCGTTATTGTACTTTTCAAGTTTAAGAAACCGGGATAAAGTTATCTATATAAGATTTTGATGATTCGGATGGCTTCTACTTCGGGTACTATGTTGATGGGATTAGGCAGCAGGATAAGGAAGAGAAAATAAATCTTGCCTTGAACTCTCTCCTTACCGACCCTTTTCAGTATAGATAGTTCGAAGATGACGCCACTCAGGTCTTTGTTATTGTTTTTTGTCATCCGCGTTTAGGAGTAATGCTCACTGAACTGTATTAACCTGACTATAAACGTTCATGGATACACACAGTTTTGTGTGTCGGTCCGTTATATTTCCGGATGGCAATGTTATGAGCTTCTTAGCCAAGCGCATACTATCTATATCCAAAAATGACAGGCTTTCCCAGCAGAAAAATTGATTTTTTAAACTCAAACAATCTCTCTGCAAAACGACTTTATGTTGTTTTTTTTATTAAACAAAGATCATTCTTCAGAGTTTGTGATATACAAAATAAGTCTGAATAAGACAAAAATGTATATTGTATCGTAACAAATGTGACGATCTTGCTGTAGGTGGCAAGGAGAGGGTTAATAATAGTCAATTAGAATGGTATAAAGTCACCGACAGATTAGATTGAAATTAGGATAGGAGAAGAAAAAGAAAGGGAAATTCACCTTGAAGGAAGCTGGAATTAAAAACAAGCCACAAGATTGATCCCTTTGTACTATTTATTTTTATCTTTTTATTATGGGGCACGAAGAAACGGCTTATCGACACTATTATTGTCAATAAATACAACGTCTCGTTGTTTGTTTGTTTGTTTGTTTGTTTGTTTGTTTACTTATTCATTTGTATTTGCTTGTCCGACGTGTAGATATGAATTAAATCAGTACGTGACATCGACAAACAATTATTTGAGCGCAAATTTTAAAAGTAGAATTTAGAAAGATATTGTTTTGTAGAGAATAAACATAATTTGATTCCTTACTCGCTGTGCAAGATGGGTGGGGGGTGGGGGATTGGGGGGGGGGAGGGGGGAAAGGGTAGGAGATGAATGGGCATTAAACTAAAAGAGATTGAATTATTAATTGAATGAGTTATAGACGCACTCACTCAAGCGTATGTGTTTTATATATTTTAAACACACACAAACACACACATATATATATATATATAATATATATATATATAATATATATAAATATATATATATATATATATATATATATATATATATATATATGTGTGTGTGTGTGTGTGTGTGTGTGTGTGTTTAAAATATATAAAATACATACGAATGAATGAGAACTGTAATGCAATCGCTCGCTCATTGATCTTTGAGATTTCCTTAATGGTTGCATATCGAAATTCATGACAGTATACATTTAAAAACATATTATATGAATAATGCGTCTTTGTTTCTTTCGTAACTCCGCCCATCCATTAGCCTAACTTTGCTTGTGTATCATGAGCACAGAACATAGCACTCTCTTCTCAAAAACCTTCATGTCTTCGAGCTGATGTTATCATCAATGTTTGTATATCAACACTTAAATGGGCGGTCCTGTTGTTAATTGGGGAATGACTGGTTTAGATTAAACAGTTTTTATGATGCAATCGTATTTACACTTCGTTATCCTGATTAAACATAATCATAATGTTATGCTTATGTCTGAGCATGATTCAGAGAGATTCGGCTTGGAACCAGAAACAACAATAACAGACCCGCCTATTAATATTTTGAAATTTGTAATTAAAAAAAAAAAATCATTTTACCGTTTTTTTTTATTATTTTTGGAGGTGGTTTGAGTGGGGGGGGGGTGTTAAGGGGGGAATGGGGTGGGTGGAGGCTTAATTCTGAATTTTTGTTGTTTTCCTCCGATTCAGACATTTTAAATTTATTATTTATTTCGGTATTTTTTGTTGGTTTTTTTTTTTTTTTTTTTTTTTATTGTTACCGTTTTGACTTGTTTTTTGTTTTGCTTTTTTATAGATTTTAGATCTATTTTTTGTTCCGTTTCTCTTTTCTAAATATTTTTTAGTATCATTATTATAAAACACTAGAAAGTGTGATGCAATATCTATTTTGTAAGCCAGATTTTCCATTTTTAAAGATTTTGCTTCCAATTTACTTTTTTGAGAGCAGACTAGCAGATAAAAACATTGTTCACCAAGCAATCCTATATTTATATTATGTGATCAGACATTCAGAAAACTGGTTGGGACAAGCATTCGTGTTAATAATAACAAGATATGGTATTAAGAGAGTTGACCAGTGTCAAATATGATAATTGAGAATTAAAACATTTTTGATGATGAGAATGGAACCCTGGATCCTACAGGTACAGCTCCCTCCTCCACCTGGCTGTTAAAGAGGCGATCTATTTACTACGCCATAAAACAAAATTAAGCTTTTATAAAGCGCAGCATCCACGTTCTCAAAGCGCTTTACAAGGGATGCCGGACCAACAGCAACACGAAACATGTAGATCGAAACATGACGCCTGTTAGGCGATATTACAATTTTTTCGGACATAGACAACGCTGTTAACGGTCAGGTACTCATTTTACACCTGTGTACGGTGAGAGAATATGAGTAAAGAGCCCTTTTCCAAGGACTCAACTATACGCCGAGCGAGGCTCGAACCCAGGACCTTCCGATGCGAAAACGAGTATCATATCACAAAACCACATAGCCGCATAGCCAAATAGCCATCCGCAGTCCAAGTGAAAAAGTGGTTTCAGGATATTAACACTAGATTTGATACCCCTTAGTAGAACTACTATTTTTATTCCTCTTTTAGAACTATGAGGCAATAATTGTTGGCATGTATGAAAAATGTACTATAAGAGGGACACGACAATTTTAGTTTTGTGTGATGATTATTTTTATTTAGATATAGATATGTTGTTGTTTTGTTTCAGATTTCCTGTCTCAATCAAACTCAGTCGCAATTCAATCGGATAATCTCCAAATTATTATAAAGGTAAGTAGATTTTATTACTCACATTTAAAAATTGTGTTATTTTAGGTCAATTTTTTTAGATGTATTTGTAGCCATCATAGGGGACCGGTCGTCTTAAAACTGTGGTCAAAGTGATATAAAACTGCTAGAAGCTATCAACTGTAAAACCTAATAAACAAAAATCAATATAACAGCTTCAAGGATTAAAAAAACAACAGAATACCAAACACGGAACGTTTCGGACTCAGAAACTTTCTTAAGTTAACAACAACACAAATAAAAACATAAATGCATTACTTATTAAAGTCGTTTAATAAGAATATGTAAGAGTAATTAATATCCGACATGACAGCGAAAGCAATTGAATGTCACACACGAAAATTATCTGTTAGAGTAGATATCTCAAGTGAAATCTCAAAGTTAATCCCGTTGAAATAACACACATTGAATAACGGTACGAAATACGTTATGACAGCAAGGGTTCATTCTTTCCTAGGACAATTATTACAAAACGCACACGATGTAAAGCTTCTGAATAAACACAAGAAACTCTGGATTGTAAAAAGCAATAAACAAAAATGAATATAACAACCTAAAAAATTAGAACAAGAAACCAAATACGGAACGTTTTAGGCTCAAAACCCTTCTTCAGTCAATAACAAAAAAAAGAAAAAAACAAACAAACATAAAACACTTCTTAAAGTCGTCAAAGAAGAATATGTAAGAAAATAGTTTCAAAAAATATAGTGAAAGCAATGAATAACGCACTGCGGGGTGTTTTAGATGCTAAAATTGAATTGTGAAAAGTGAGTAAATCTCATGGTACGGTATGACATAAACATCATACTTTATATTATGTACATTATGTCAATCGTCGTTAAAGATTTATCATGAAATTGTGTGGCAAGATTACCCAGCGGTGCAGTGTCTCGTCTTGTCACTAAATTCAAGCAATTTTAAGCATGATCAGTGGCCGGAAGGGTGAGAATGCACGTTGAAAATTCTGGTTCCAACGTTGTGTCTTTGTGTCTTATACAAATTACAACATTCGACTCGGGTGTGAATAATTACCTGTCTACGGGCATTGACGGATATTGTAAAAGCGATGTCTAATAAGCGACTGGTATTATATCAAATCGAAATATGTTTTCATAATATAGTCTGCTGGGAAAATGAATGAACCATTGCGAAGCGCATTGAGCATGGTTAATCCGTGGAATTACGCTATATTATTGTTTATACTTTTTTATTATATTTTTTTGTAGTAAAAACAATATATGTTTCAAGCAGTTGTATACTACTTGTAAATACGATGTGGGGTCCTTACTGGTAACTAAGCCACGATGCAAATGGAATAATAATAAGGGTGATTATTGTAACTGACACCGCCAATCACTGAACATGTCCGATAACTAATGATCATTGGTTAGAACTGGTCAGTGTAAGGACGGACATTTCGCATTCGATAATTGGGTGTCTTCACGGTTGCGTGGAATGGATCATAATGAGAAGTGTTGAAAGTTCTTTTACTAATTACAAGTTCAAAGTTTATTTTTGGCAATTTCAAGGGAGCTGGATTGAGGGAGAGTTGCATTCCATATTAACCCAATAGAAGGAACGAATTTGACGTCACTCAGCTCTTTGTTGTTGTTTTTAGACAGCAATTTTAGTCAACAGTTCTTACTAAATTATAGATAGTTCGAAGATGACGTCACTCATGTCTTTGTTATTGTTTTTTGCCATCCGCAGTCATGAGTACTTCTCACTAAACTGTATTAATCCAGACTATAAACCTTCAAGTTTACACACAGTTTTGTGTGTTGGCCAGTTTTACTTCCGGATGGCAATGTTGTGAACTTCTTCGCCAAGTGCATACTATCTATACGAACCAGGCTATAAACGTTCAATGTTTCACATAGTTTTGTGTGTCGGTACGTCATATCCGACTGAAGGATATTGTGAGTATATGACCCAAACGCATTGCAACAATATCTGCTCAGCCGTACTCTGGAAAAAAAAAGACAACAACACGTATTAAAAATTTTGGTCAGGAAACTCGTCCTTCAAATATCGATCGATTTCAAAGACCCACATAAAGATTAAAATTATGACCTTAATAAAACTCTCAAACCTGGGCTTTCATTAATCGATCGATATTCTTAGGACACGATTACTGGCCAACATTTTAAATACGTGTTTTGTTTCGTTTTTTTTTTTTCTTTTTTTTTGTTTTTGTTTGTTTATGTTTGTGTTTTTTGTTTGTTTTTGTTTGTTGTTGTATTTCTTCCAGAGGAAGTACAACAGTGCTGCCAACGCGTTTATTTATCGGGTTAGTGTACAACTTGCGTGAGATTTGGCGTTTTCTACCGTCAATCACTTGCAAACGGGTTAATCAGCAGCGGGTATAGGGTAAATAATTTACAACGTGTTGGAGAGTGACCGCGGACACGGATGAATGTGGGTCAATCAGCGGGGATAGGGTTAATTTACAACCTGTTGGAGAGTGACCGCGGACACGGATGAATGTGGTCAATGCCATTTAACGTTTCGGATACAGTTCATTAATCATAATAAGCATCCGCTCATTAGGGCGAATCTGTCGTTTGTGTTATGCACGCCGCACGTGTATGGGTCTATGGAGATTAAGATAAAGGGAGTAAATCTGACCAGAGAGTTTAGAAGCTAACGCTTAGAGAGCTCTCTCTTCCCTCCCGCTCTCCATGACAACAATGCATTTCATTGCGTATCAGCCGAAAAATTGTGTGTCACGAAATAGGCGCGGATCACTGAATGTGTGTTTCGTCTGCTAGAGATCGGCTGCTCTTTTTCTTTACTATCGGCTCAGGCTTTATGTGCAAAATCGTACAGATTCGTTTGATTCTCTAGATCAGGTTACGATAACTTTGTAAGATTCTAAAATAAATTACTTATAATAATAATGATGTGTGTGTGTGAGACACACACACACACACACACACACACACACACACACAGAGAGAGAGAGAGAGAGAGAGAGAGAGAGAGAAGGCGGGTGGGAGGGGGTGAGGGGGGGGGGATAAACTTTGACAAAAAATAAATTTAACTCAACTTTACAGCGAAAATCATGATTTATTTTAAACAAACTTAATAGAAACAAACGACCTTTGTATTTTCAACAAAGCCATAACTCTCTCTCTCTCTCTCTCTCTCTCTCTCTTTCTCTCTCTCTCTCTCTCTCTCTCTCTCTTTCGCTCTTCTCTCTCTCTCTTCTCTCTCTCCCCTCTCTCTCTCTCTTCTCTCTCTCTCTCTTCTCTCTCTGTGTGTGTGTGTGTGTGTGTGTAAGTATGTGTTTAATTAACACACGTATAGTTCAAAATAATATGTACAATGAAAAAATAGTATGCATGACTAAGATGACGTCAAGTTGCGTTGCATAGATTAATGACCACAAGTACAATTAAACATAATGAAGGAGAGAAATACAAAATACATGTACTCTCGTGTAAGTATTGTAGAATCTAATCTAAAACACATTTTATAAACTGAAAAATGGCTCAGTAAAATCACAAAGGGGGACAATGCTGCATCAACACCGATGATTGACAGTGACAGACCAGAATTGATAACCTCGGTATACATCCATTGTCTCCTGAGACAGACGGAAGCCAACAACAACAGGCATACCGGTAAGAAAACAAATCAGCGACATATCAAATCTACACGACATGGCTAAATGTGGCAGTCTTCCTATTTCTATGGGTGGGCTGTTTTTCTGACAGTGTCTGATTCATTAACTGGCATTAGTGAACAAATTAGCTACATAAAAAAGTAAATCACACTTTCCATTTTTGCAACCAAGGCCCATGTGGGGTGGAATGCTTACCACAAGCCGTCTAATGATCCTATTTCTCAGACCAGTAATGTGCAGTGTGGGAGTAATGGCGTCTCTGAATTCCTTTTCCATAATTTCTATGATACAGAGAAGTTCTGAACTTGGTGCACAGAGACCGCCATGGTTACAACCCTGAAGGTTCTTTGCATGCAGGAATACTTGACTCTCTTTGCCAGGGTCCTTGTCACCTTTCAATAAATCTTGACAGTCTGTACACACATGGGGCATTAATTTGACTGCAACATACCCAGATATGCAAGTTGTTACATTCTGTTCATTTGGTATTAGGGATTGCATAGTTGATGGCAACATCAGCTGTCTAATTTCCTGTGGAACATCTTGTTGAAGGCGTGTCTTGACTGCCACTGAAACAGGAAGCATCAAAAGGTTCTTCACATAAAACATTTCGTCTGTACAGTGCATCAGCTGACTTGTCATCCAAATCAGCACGCCTGCAGTTGATGACCCAACGCCTGGACCTGTAAAAAATAACTAACGCAGTTCAATATTGGATCTAGATCTATTATTAGTAATTAATTGAGAGCTAGGTCTGATTAAGAGTTAATTTTATACATAAAAGCACATACTAATTGGCCGAGAGAGACTAGATGTATGCTTCTCTTTAGATAAACTTCTAAAAAACTAAGCTCGCTTCATTGAGATTACTACTGTACTAGAATCTAGACATAGGCATCACAAGTCTAGTCAATGTACATCCTATCTAGTCATCCCTCTAAAGCTCTTTGAGCATATTTATTGGATATTGCGCTATATAAAAGCTCAATTATTTTAAGCATAAATCCACTGGCACAACATATATGGCTAAAATTCAATGCCGTGTAGCTACACCGTCGCCCCCTACCCTTTACTGTGTTTTAAATCAACCACATCTGCTATTATGGAAAAGGAGAAGAAGAAGATGAAGAAGAAGAAGATAATGGCTAGCCTCACCCCCAACAGAGCCACCTTTAAGGGTCACAGTCACGGTGCAGTAGATTAGAACTGGATCAGAAATCTAATGTTCATTTTCTCTTGTAACACAATCTAGACGTGTTAATATAGAAATATAGTTATTTGTTAAGGTTAATAGATTAAAGTTTAATTT
>NC_088361.1:122602211-122604711 GCF_034508935.2 Berghia stephanieae
TTTTTATCCGAACTGAACTAATCTCGCCATCGTTTATGTAATCAAAATAATTATTAAAGATATGACGATAGAATATGTTTATGCCGCTGTTAAAAAATGTCGTTTTTTTTTAGAGCCATAAGACTCTTGCATGGGGCATTTTATTCCGGTTTATAATAAAGAGTATAATTACGGACAATAGCAATTGTTTGTTTCTCTTTGGATAGGAAGTTGACAATTATTTTCCCACCAGGTTTAACAGATCCAGCTACCCAATCACTGTTTGGTAAAGAAAACTGTCAGAAAGATTCACGTCTACACCTTGGACCCTTTGCTTATAATGTGGTCTAAATGTATGATACTTGCCTTCGGATCGGAAGGTCCTGGGTTCGAGTCCTCCTCTGGGCAGCGCATAGTTGAGTCCAAGGAAAAGGCTCTTAACATACATTTTCTCACCCTACTCATCAGTGTAAAATGAGTACCTAACCGTTAACAGCGTTGTCTCTGTTAGAAAAAATGTCATATCGCCTAGTAGGTATCATGTCTTGTCCTACACATGGCACGTGTTGGCCAGGAACCCCTTGTAATGTGCTTTTACCATGTTTAACTCTCTCCTTACCGATCATTTTCAGTATTTTCTCAAAATGACAGGCTTACCCAGCAGAAAAAATTGATTCTTTAAACTCAAAATAGCTCTCTACAAACCAACATTTTGTTCTTATAAATCAAACAAAGATCATTCTTCAAAGTTTGTTTGATGTACAAAATAAATCTGAATAAGAGAAAATATATATGTTGTCATAACAAATGTGGCGATTTTGTTCTAGGTGGTATGGAGAGGGTTAATGGATATCACACTGTATAAATCCTCTAGTTATTCATTTTCTTCTACCAACTCCAATTCCGATTTCCTCGTTATACTGGTGTACATTGACAAGACACATTTTTCTCATTTCTGCCAGAAAACTTTTAATTCATATTTGGATAAATGAAGATGACCGCCAAGTTGTTGGAGGATGTGAGACGGTTATCTTATTCTGTTGAATTTACATTAAGTACAGAAGAAAAAGGGGCGTTCTTATACACTTGTCCACGGTGTGCATAACGTTGATTATAAAACTCTTTTTGATTTTGCTTTTGGGTTCATTAACTTGAGGTGATAACTTTAAGATATTTATCAACAGATGTTCTACCAACATTCGACAGGACTCATTTATTCATTTGTCCAATAAGAGACACAATTTTTGCGTCAATAAATCGACTCTAAAACAGGAGTCAAAGAATCGACTGTGATCATGGAGTGAAAGAATTATATCTTAATATTATTGGGTCGGAGAAAGGACTCTAATCTGGATTCAAAAATGTGTTCTCAATGTTGTGTCAAAGAATGGACTTTTAATCTGGAGTCAAAGATTTGTTCTCAATATTGAGTCAAAGAATAGACTTTTCAATCTGGAGTCCAAGATTTGTTCTCAATATTGAGTCAAAGAATAGACTTTTCAATCTGGAGTCAAAGATTTGTTCTCAATATTGAGTCAAAGAATAGACTTTTCAATCTGGAGTCAGATTTGTTCTCAATATGATCAAGATGACTTTTCAATCTGGAGTCAAAGATTTGTTCTCAATATTGAGTCAAAGAATGGACTTTTCAATCTGGAGTCAAAGATTTGGTCTTAATATTAAGTCAAAGAATGGACTTTTCAATCTGGAGTCAAAGATTTGTTCTCAATATTGATTTAAAATGACTTTTCAACTGTCAAAATGTCAATATTGATTCAAAGAATGGACTTTTCAATCTGGAGTCAAAGAATCGGTTCTCAATGTTGGGTGGAATATTGGACTCTCAACATGGAATCAAAGAATTATTTTTTTGCCCTGGATAAAAAGACTTATAACTCTCAAAATAAAGTGAAAGAATCAAATCTCAAGAAAGAGACAGAGAACAGGTTTTCTATCTCTTTAAGGCTCCTAACCGAACTTTCTTTGATACTTTCTATAAATCCATCTTGGAATACTAAACTTGATACTCTGTTTTAGACTCTCTATAAAAATTTGTTTTTGAAACCCTTTGCGGGATCCGCTTTGAAACGACATTCGAGCCATTCTTTGAGACGGCCCCTGCCCTTAACGTGATGTTTTATCAATTCGGTCATTTCTCTTTGACTCTCCGGTCACAGCTTTTATTACTAATATCAGCTTAGTAGTGGCACCGTCAATGTCGTGAGGTTATTGTCATGACCACCACCACCACCACCACCACCACCATCATCATCATCATCATCATCATCATCATCATCATCATCATCATCATCATCATCATCATCATCATCGTTATCATCATATCATCATCATCATCATCATCTTCCCCATCATCATCCTCATCATCATCATCATCATCATCATCATCATCATCATCATCATCATCATCATCATCATCATCGTTATCATCATTTCATCGTCGTTATCACCACCATCACAAAAACCACCACCACAACTACCATCACCATAATTTATTCTATGC
>NC_088361.1:122609711-122617211 GCF_034508935.2 Berghia stephanieae
ACATGGCAGAAAAAAGTTTGACTCATTAAAAACAAAGACCGTCAGGGCAATTTTTTCTTTTCCTTTTTTATATTTCTTTCTTTTCATAAGATTTTTTGTTCATTTATTTATAATTTTTTTTTTTTTAAATGCATTTATACATTCATTAGTTGTTGTTTTTATATTTTTTGGGCATATTTATTAATTAATGTATGAATTTATTTTTTACAATTGTTTTCCTTTGTTGTGTTTCGTGGGCGTGTAGTTTGTTTGTTTGTTTTTGCTAGGAGAGAGAAGGAGGAGGGCGGATCCATTATTTAGATGGTCACCATAGACAATTAACGTTAATGCAGTAATGAGGAGTAAGTCAAGGACTTATGACCAGGGAGGGACCTTAGTCACGAACTGTGCTAATCTAGTGTTATGGAACTGTAAACTTGACTCCGAATTGTTATTAACGTTTAACTCTTTCCTTACCAACCATTTTCAGTATTTTCTCATAATATGACAAGCTTACCCTGCGGAAAAAATTATTATTTAAACTCAAACAAGCTCTTTACAAAACAACTTTATGTTATTGATTTAAAAAAAAAGGTCATTCTTCAAAGTTTGTGAAGTACAACATAAATCTGAATACGAAACAAGTATATTACGTCGTAACAAATGTGTAGGTGGTAAGGGGAGGGTTAAATACAGAAGAAGAGAGAGATACATAGAATTTTTTTAAAGGACAGAAAGAGAGAGAGAGAGAGAGAGAGAGAGAGAGAGAGAGAGAGAGAGAGAATCCAGTTAAGAACGACTAACTCTCGTGTAAGAAGTCATCTTCATTCTCCACCAAAACAAATAGATGTTGTCCCCAAATTTAAGATTTGTATTTATTCATTCAAATTGACCATGTAAGAATCTTTAAAACTAAGAATTCATGTCACTTCAAATGTGAATCGCTTTAAATGTCTGTTAATTTAACTATTAAAAAAGTCTTTATATCTTGAGACTTGACATTTATAGAAGTCTCAGGTTTAAAATGTTTTCAATGGTTCAGGTCATCTTAATCGAACGATAACGAAGTAACAATTTTCTGGCCAATTTTGTTTAAAAGTATTCTGCCAAGGCATAGCGATATTGCCCGAATTTTGTATACATCAGTGCAGTACCGTATCCCAGGGATTTAATGGTATCGCGTTTCCGTTTATGTCTTTACTGTCGTGTTCTGAAAAAGCAGATTTTTAAAAATTTTAGCTAGAAAACTCGTCCTTCAAATATCGATCGATTATAATGACCCTTATCTTATCAAACACTCTAGGTTTGGGAGTTGTTGACGAGATGAGGGTTAATGTAATCGTTTGATATCAAAGGACGATATTTCTGGCCAAAATTTATAAAATGTATTATTACAGACTACCGCGATATAACGATTCTGTCTCTCGTCAGCGCGGCATGTAAGCAGCGGGATCAAAAGTAAATAATTGTTATCAATTTCGTCAAATTACTGTAGTTTTAACGTCAATCTGCTAAGTGGTAGGGATAGATTTAACGCCTTTTTGCCGGCAATTATGTAATTAATCGAACATAAAACTGCAAAGGACTTCTGCTTTTTGTCGTCCTTTTGAAGATCTCATCTACTGTATAGGATTTGTATGGATTAAGCCTTTATTGATGAATACTATCCCATTGAAGTTAGTTCTTAAAAGTATCCTTTGAACATTATATTCATGTTCGTGGTTTTGACTCAATGACCGGAATACGCTTCAACAGTCGTAACGTCACTTCCCTCGTAATGACGCGTGGTAACTTAGTAACTGGCTCTAAACTATCGGAACAATGGCGGACACCCTTATGAAATATTTCTCCGACGAGCATAAAAGCGTATCCAGATGAAAAAAAACATTATAAATTTGATCACGTTTTGACTTTTACACATTCTGATCACAAGATATGAAAAGTTCCAGCCAGCATGAAGAATAAAAAGTACAGATTTTCTTTGTTTAGAACCAAGATGGCCGCCGTTGCTGGGCGACGTGACATCAGACTATTGAATTCAATTATGATATCCGGGGACTTATATAATATTGGTGGAACAAAGTTGACGTCACTCAGGTCTTTTTTATTGGGTTTTTTTTGTTTTTTTTTTTCGTTTTGTTTTTTTGCTATCCACGTTTATGAGTAATATTCTCACTTAACTGTATTAACCAGACTATAAACGTTAATGGTTACACATAATTTTGTGTTTGTTGGTCCCTTATCTTCCGGATGGCAATGTTGTGAGCTTCTTAGCAAACGATCTAATATGTTACAAGGCCTCTGATTATACGCTATCGTATTTCTGAAAACTGACTGAACATTTCTTTATATATTATCAGGGCCAGGATTTTGTCATGGGGAGCGAATTCTCTATCGCTGAGCCATCCGGACTCCGGATAAATATTACATGAATAAATAACTAATTAGATAAATATTAAAATCCCCTTTTTTCCTCATGTGAATTTGTCTTTAGGGTCTATCACGGGAGGATATTGAGATCCGCTGAGAGACATTTGTCACTCAACACCTCAAAACGCTACAATGTCGGTATGACCAATAAATGTTAAAAATTGAATCTTCAATTTGAAAACAAAAATGAAACAAAGGTTAGATTTAGGTTAGAGTATGTTAGATTAAAAATATGAAACTTACGGTACATTTCTGTTAGAAAAGATTAGATCAAAAGCATGAAACAATGGTTAGATTTACATTAGACAGGGATAAATTTAAAATATGAAACATAAGTTTCATTTCGGTTAGAATTTATTTATTATATCAATAGCATGAAGCGTTGGTTAGATTTAGGTTAGAATAGGTTAAATTAAAAATATGAAACATACGTTTGATTTAGAATTAACATTATGGAGAACGATGAATGAAATTTCTTAAACTGCAGCACTAAAAATGCGGCTATGTGGTCTAGTGGTATGACACTCTCTTTCGGATCGGAAGGTCCTGGGTTCGAGCCTCGCGATCGGCGCATAGTTGAGTCCTTGGAAAAGGCTCTTTACTCACATTCTCTCACCGTACTCAGGTGTAAAATGAGTACCTGGCCGTTAACAGCGTTGTCTTTGTCCGAAAAATTGTAATATCGCTTAACAGGCGTCATGTTCCGTCCTACATGTTAAATGTTGCTGTTGACAAGGGACGCCTTGTAAAGCGCTTTGAGCACATTTAGTGGATATTACGCTATATAAAGCTCATTTTTTTTAATTGTAACAAAAAGTAATCCACCACTGTCAATACACAGACATAGCACGTACTATATTCATGTTATTATTCTACTTAGACATTGGATGGTGTCTGTGACAAACGGGAAGAAAAGTCTTGACGTCACACCTTCTACTTTTCCGGTTGCAAAATCATTGGAAGTGTGTATGTAACCAGTCCTTCGGAGTACTAATAATGAATAGAATACATATCAAATCATTAGGTGTCATAACTATTTTATTAGCAGGATGTATAAGGCTTACGGGAAATAAAAAAAGCGAGGATGTTTGATCATTATTGATGAGCAGTATATATTTAGATAGGAATATAAGATGCTATCAATCTGAAACCAGAAGCTCATGAATTTAAACAAGGTATGTATTCAGCCCTCCGCAAGAATGACCTTACACTTCCAATGAGATAGGAACCAGTTTTTTGGGGGTTTTTTTTTTTTGTTTTTTTGTTTTGTTTTTTTTTTGGCATTACACTTTTTGTTTCCTCTTTAATTGTTTTTCAATCTTTTGAAATGCTATGACTTTTATGTAAATATTATTTCACAGGGACCACACCAACCATCTGGATTACATAGTCAAACTTGGAGTGTGGGAAAAAAACAGCGTGTAGGTAAGAGTTTTAATGTTGTAATCAGTGGTAAAAGGGAAAAATAGGTATGAAATTGGTAAGGGTTCTATTGGTTGCATTGATTTTGCTGATGTGTGTAGCATTTTAGGATTCCTCTCTCTCTCTCTCTCTCTCTCTCTCTCTCTCTCTCTCTCTCTCTCTCTCTCTCTCATTTCAATCTCACCTATTTTTTTCTTTCTCTCACTTTTATCTCTTTTTTCTCCCTTTCCCTTCATCTCTTTCCCGCTTCTCTATCCCCCCCTCTCTCTCTCTCTCTCTCTCTCTCTCTCTCTCTCTCTCAATCTCTCTCTCTCTCTCTCTCTCTCTCTCTCATTTCAATCTCACCTATTTTTTTCTTTCTCTCACTTTTATCTCTTTTTTCTCCCTTTCCCTTCATCTCTTTCCCACTTCTCTATCCCCCCCCCCCCCCTCTCTCTCTCTCTCTCTCAATCTCTCTCTCTCTCTGTCTCTCTCTCTCTCCTCCTTCCTCTTTCTTTCTATTCTTTTCACTCTCTGATTGTGTGTGTGTGTGTGTGTGTGTGTGTGCGTGGGTGTATGTGTGTTTATGTGTGTGTGTGTGCCCTGTGAGTGTGTGTGTTATAGGTGTATATATATATCCGTAGCCTTGCGGTTTTACACTCGCCCTGAGGCTGGGATACGCAGACGACTGGGCACTCGTTACTCAGAGTAAAGTGTGGACCCGTCTCGAGAGCGTACTCAGCGAGGACGTCACCAGACTCAAATCCTACTTTGACAAGTGGTATCTGAAGATGAACACTTCAAAAACCGTGGCCACTGCATTTCACTTATGCAGTGGTTGGCACACCCGTAAACTGAATGTCCTGGTCGGGGACCAGCCACTCCCATATGAGCCGCGTCCAAAATATTTAGGGGTGACGTTGGATCGCAGCCTTACCTATCGGGTTCATCTCGAAGGGGTTGCCCGGAGGATAGAGAAGCGGAATAGTCTTCTGAGGAAGCTGGCGGGATCGACTTGGGGCGCTAGCCAAGCGCTCCTGAGAACATCCGCCCTGGCACTATGCTATTCCACCGCGGAGTATTGCGCTCCAGTGTGGGGTAGAAGCAGAAACGTTGAGAAGATGGATGTAAAACTTCGCAAGTCGATGCACATAGTGTCGGGAACGCTAGCAACAACCCCTAGAGAATGGGGCCCGGTAATGGCAGCGATCCAGCCCCCCGATGTCCGGAGGGAGACCATTACGGGAAACTGGCTGAGTAAGATCAAAGAGAGAGGGAATGGGGATACCCCTCTCATGCGCATAATGAACGGTGCCCCCGTTTCGAGCCGAAATAAGTCCCGGCAACCCTTGTACGCAGAATCCCTGACTACGGACAGAGCTGCACATACGAGATGGAAGTCGGTTTGGACGAATTCAATCCCTCGTGGGGGCGGGGACCTACACTCCTCTAAGCTTGGTGAGAAGTTGCCAGGCTTTGATACCAGTAAGAGGAGACACTGGGTAGCTGCGAATCGGCTTCGGTCGAGGAGCTGCCTAACGGCCGGTGCGTTACATCAGTGGGGTCTAACTTCCTGTCCTTTATGTCCACGCTGTGGGCAAGAAAACGAAACGGCAGAGCATCTAGTCGAAAGGTGTGTTGTGACGATGCTACCAGGCGGGTTCGCGACGGTGCACGAATGCGGACCGGACTTTGCTGATTGGGTCGATCGTCATAACATAATAGTGTGAACCATAAGAAGCTGCTGCCTTCGCATCGGAAGGTCATGGGTTCGCGTCTGGCTCAAGGGGGCGCATAGTTGAGTTCTTGGTTGGTTGTTTTTGTTGTTTTGTTTGGGTTTTTTGGGGTTTTTTTTTTGGTTTTTGTTTTGTTTGGGATGGGGTTTATTTTCTTGTATTTTTCTTTCTGGCAATTTTCATACACACTTGTTAAGATCTTTATCTTACACAGGTGCCTGCTCCTAAATATTTTCTTAATTTGATCTATTATGTCATGCATATACAAGGTGCCCATAAAGTCTTTCCCCTGATTTCATAGATTTGGGTCTATGGCTTTTCTCTAGAAGATGATGAATGAAAACCAGATGTAAATATCTATAACGGTTAAAGAATAATACGTCTTTGAAATCAGGGAAACATTTTATTGATACCCTGTATTATATCATAATTCGCCCAGCCGTGTAGTTACTTATGTTATGCAAATAGAGATGATATTAAAATGCAACGTAAGCAGGCTGATGGCGATCAGCCAGATTATAAAAGCTTCATCATTTTGAACCATCATGTTTACTCACTTTTTTTGATAACCTGCTGGTGTGTTGTATGCGATTTAAAACATATGGTATGCATGGATAATGTAACACACTTTGTTGTCCAGATAGCTCATTTTGTAGAGCGCTCGCTTCATCCTCCAGAGGACTGGTATCGATTCTGGATGCAGTCGACAGCAAAGGGAACCGAAAATGTGTTCCTTTGATCGTGGGACGATTACTCAACCTCCAGAACTGTCTGCCCAACCCAACTATTACTATAGATAGTATGCGCTTGGCTAAGAAGATCATAACATTGCCATCCGGAAGTATAACGGACCAACACACAAAACTGTGTCTATCCATGAACGTTTATAGTCGAGTTAATACAGTTCAGTGAGCATTACTCATAAACGCGGATGGCAAAAAAACAATAACAAAGACCTGAGTGACGTCATCTTCGAACTATCTATAGATAGAATGCGCTTGGCCAAGGAGTTCACAACATTGCCATCCGGAAATATAACGGACCAACACACAAACTCTGTGTAACCATGAACTTTTATAGTCTGGTTAATACAGTTTAGTGAGAACAACTCACAAACGCGGATGGCAAAAACAATAACAAAGGCCTGAGTGACGTCATCTGCATACTATCTATACTAGACCGACATAATAACGAGGAACGGAACCGGTGTCCTTTTGATTTTGACGCTAACGCTCTACCGACTGAGCTATCGGACCCCCCACACAGCATGACTTGGATGCACAACACTTGTTGCCAACCGTTCTAGCTGTAATAGGATGCAATCAATGCACGGTGTATATAATTAATGAGCTACTACCATGACGCCGGATAGTAATTTTAATATCGCGAATAAAATAAGAATAGTAATAAGAATAATAACAATGGTAGTAATTGTGGAAATGGCGCCGCGCGGCAACTGTGACGTTGATAGCGGTGGTGGCGCACGCTCGCGGCATTCGTGACGGCACTTTAACATCACACAATCAACTACCGATGAGATTTTGATTTTTCTGTGCGTTTGCTATTATTATTATTATTATTATTCAGACTTTTGCGTGTGAAATGTGTGTGCGTATAGAAGTGTTTTTGTATTATAATTGTGGGTGTATTTATATTATGTGTGTGTGTGTGTGTTTGTGTGTGCGTGTATTTATTTGAATATGTGAGTGAGTGATATTTATTTGTCTTATATTTTTTGTTTGCATTCATCAATTATTGTGCAGGTCATAAGCAGCAATTTTCCCCTTGTATGCGAGTACAGAGTATCACTACTGACTGATATGATATTATTGTCACGGTGTTCTGCACATTGTGTTATGTCGTTTTATTTATGCAAGTGTCATTATAGATAATATTTAATCTATACATCGTGTATCTCTTTTGGATATTGTGTTTTTCCTGTTGTTGTTAAAAA
>NC_088361.1:122624711-122647211 GCF_034508935.2 Berghia stephanieae
AAGCCTCTATCTACCTAAGCAACCATCAATATGATGTTATGTTATGTTGTGCTATGTTATGTTATGTTATGTTATGTTATGTTATGTTATTTTATGTTATGTATTGGTTATAGATATTGTGCACTTGGCTAAGAAACGCACATCATTGCCATCCGGAAGTATAACCAATTCACTGACCAATAGACAAAACTATGCGTAACCTCAAACGTTTACAGTCTGGTAAATACCGTTTAGTGAGCATTATTCATAAACGCGGATGGCAAAAAAAAAAAATGACAAGTACCCGAGTGACGTCAACTTCATTCTTTCTATCTATGAAGGAAAAGTTCTAAATCTAAATTTTCAAAAAAATGTTTAGTCATTGCATCGTAACAGAATAGCGTTTCGGTATTTTGTGAATGCCCTGCTCAATAATTCATAGAGGGTCGCGCTCTCCCCGGAAAGCCTTAATCCTTCCCATCCCGTTTTCCTTTCATTTTATTCACAACTCCAAGGGTCTCTAGAGAAGCCCAGCAGTGCTTCTATTATTGCCCTGTGGACGTCTCTGCCCTAACACCCGCTAAACACATTTAATTTTTTGACTCACCATCTCAATAATAATAATAATAATAATAATAATAATAATAATAATAATAATAATAATAATATAATAATAATAATAATGATAATAATAATAATAATAATAATAATAATAATAATAATGATAATAATAATAATAATAATAATAATAATAATAATAATAATAATGATAATAATAATAATGATGATGATGATAATAATAATAATAATAATAATAATAATAATAATAATAATAATAATAATAATAATAATAATAATAATAATAATAAAAATAATAAAAATAATAACAATAATAATAATAATAATAATAATAATAATAATAATAATAATAATAATAATAATAATAATAATAATAATAATAATAATAATAATATTATTAATAATAATTTATTGCATTACAAAAAGGAAATTGTTTTGTACAGACGTGTTATAATTTACACAGTAAGATAAATAGATAAAGGAAATAATATCTCAAACCGACACTCTATGTGACCTATCGTATCAAAACGGTATTATGTCGCGGGAGGTATGGGAAACCGAAAAACTGAATTTAGATTTAAATGATAAGGGCAGACTTTATATTTTTTTGATTTTTTTTTAATGTAAGAAATTGTATTTCTTCTTCGACATACCAATTAAAAATAACCGAAAGTTTCATAATTTATGTCTATTGATGCTATGCGTTTTTGTAAAATTCTCACAGCATCTGTCAGCCGATACAAAATACGAACACACAAAACTCATTGTAACCTTATACGTTTATGGTCTGATTGATATAATTCAGTTACCTACATCGATCAATATTTGAAGGACGATTTTTCTGTCCAAAATTTTAAATACGTGTTTTTTTCCGGGATGACGGCATCATATTGTTCAGCAAAACAAGCTTTACAACACATCATTAAGTTCTCATAAATATAACATCAACAATTCTTCAAATTTTATGATGGACAAAAGAAATCTGAATGAAAATGTTTTTCTTGTTTCGTGACAAATGTGACGATTTTCCTATAGTTGGTAAGGAGATGTTACAAGTCATCATTGGGGAAGTCAGGTTTTTATTTTTCTTAAAATTTTTTTTAAATAATTCATACTCTGCTACGTGGTATGACACTCGCTTTCGGGTCGGGAAGGAGCCTGAGTTTGAACCTCGCTCGGCGCATAGTTGAATCCTTGGAAAAGGCCCTTTACTCACATTCTCGCACCGTACTCAGGTGTAAAATGAGTACCTGAGTTAACAGCTCTGTTTATATGGGAAAAAATTGCAATGTCGCCTAACAGGCGTCATGTCTCTTTCTACATGTTACGTGTTGCTGTTGGTCAGGGGCCCCTTGTAAAGCGCTTTGAGCACGTTTGGGGGATATTGCGCTTTATAAAAGCTCAGTTTATACTCCTCTATTCTAATCATTTGACCCCTTTACTTCATTCCGACATTAGAAAATACCAGTTTGACCTGATGCGTCTCAATTTTTTTCAATGCGCCCTCTCCCATCATTGATAGTGAGTGGCATTTTGTTTTTAACAATTGAGATATGACCCCAACATCTAGATAGAATTATTCTTGTAACGTAACAATTAATGTTTAATTTATTTCAATTGATAGGAATCAATTAATTAATTGCAAAATGATTTTGATGATTAAAAGCTTTACCAAGAAAAAAAAAAATATATATATTATTTGTGAAAATAATTCGAGATAGTTCGACTCCTTCAAATTCCTGTAACATCCAAATAATCATTTTTAAACGTCGAAAAACCCATAAAACTACTTTTGCAAGCAACTAGATACCTAATTTCAAGCATTCTTTGCTGCGGATCTTAATTGCCAAGCAGCATGTTTTTCACGATCGAAGAGTACATTTCGGCTCTCCAAACTGTTTTTCATCCCTATTCAATCCTTTTGTTGCCTACTGTTTGAAGCATATTAGTCTTTATGTACGTTTTACAAAGATTAGAGTTACATGGTAAGTCCACATTAACTTTTTACAAAAGAATCGACCAATGATAGAGAACTCGCCCGTGAGTAGGAAAGGCCCGAGCAGTCCTTTGGAATCGCAGACCAAGCAGTAACAGTGCAGATTAACATTTCGCCTATTACAAAAACATATTCCCGTGGGACGATACATCAGTAATCGGATCGTGACACGGATCGATACCATGGTCGAAGAATCATCCATGAGATGAATAAGATACAGTAAGAGTAAAGTGATGGATTGGTAGTTAGATGAATGGATTGGTGAATAGATGGATGGATTAATGGATGGATGGATTGATGTTTGAATAAATTGAAGAATCGATGCATTGATGGGATTACTGGATGAATGATTGAATGCATTGATGAATGAATTGACGGATCATTTGGAAAGAATTAACAATCTAAGGATGGATGGATGAGGGATAAACAGGTGAGTGGGTAGTTAAAAAAAAATATTGTCTAAATGATTAGATGGATTTTTTGATGGATAAATGGATGAATAAAATTGTTGAATGTTAGAGATGAACAGATGGATAGGTGAAAGAATGGATGGACTAATGGATGAATAAATTAATGGATGGAACGAATGAAGGATAAGATAGTTGGCTTGATGCAGGGGACAGATAGATACAAGGTTGGATGTGTGGAAAATGGATCGAAATTCAAGATATTGCAAGGACACCAATAGTACAATGTATCTTCTTAAAATTCGCAGCATCTATGATGCAATCATGAGCTATTTTGAAGTAGGCATGGGTGCAACTCTTTTTTTCATCTTAAGATAGATGCTCAACCTAGCCCTTGTATTACTCCACTTTTTAGATTGTGTACTTTATGCAAGAAAATCAGACTTGTATAATTTTCAAATCCCAAGATAGCTCTTCTTTAATATTTGATGTAGCCAATGTTTATACAATACTGCATGTTAGAAGTCCTCAATAAAGCAAATCCAGTAGCGCGTTCTTCATTTTAAATTAAGTTATGAATATTAATGAGCTGGGTAAATAAACCACCTATGTAATCCTTGTATGAATTTATCATCGTGTGCCTTGTATGCCGATTGGCGCGTGAGATTACCTGGCCATATGAATATTCATAGAACTGTCAAACGTTTGCTCAGCAAAAGGATTGTTTGTAGGGTATTGCGGGCATCGAAACTATAAATCTGAAGATATTTTAATAGTACAGAGGGATAGACTTCTTCTTCTTCTTCTTCTTCTTCTTCTTCTTCTTCTTCTTCTTCTTCTTCTTCTTCTTCTTCTTCTTCGTCTTCTTCTTCTTCTTCTTCTTCTTTCTTCTTCTTCTTCTTCTTCTTCTTCTTCTTCTTCTTCTTCCTCCTCCTCCTCCTCTCCTCCTCCTCCTCCTCCTCCTCCTCCTCCTCTCCTCCTCTACCCCCCTTCTCACTCCTCGCCCTCTTACCCCTTCTTCACCTCCTCTTCTTCTTACGTGTTCTTCTTCTCCTTCTCCTTCCCTCCCATCCTCCTCCTCCTCCGCCTCCTCCTCGTCATCATCATCATCACCACCATCATCATCATCATCATCATCATCATCTTCTTCTTCTTCTTCTTCTTCTTTTTCTTCTTCTTCTTCTTCTTCTTCTTCTTCTTCTTCTTCTTCTTCTTCTTCTTCTTCTTCTTCTTCTTCTTCTTCTTCTTCTTCTTCTTCTGCATAAATCACGCCCGACAGCACAAGAACCCAGGTCACTGAGTGCAATTGACAGGTTCTGAATGACCCGTTGATCAGGGGTCATTAACCCAAGTGGAAGAATAAGATTGCTGTTATTGTGAGAAGTATTTTATTAGACTGTGGGCGTTAGTGTAAGCACTTAGTTGTATGCCGTCCCTTTTATATATATATTATCGAGCTTGCCCCAAGTACCGTTTCGTGATACAGTTTGATATACTTTATGGAGTGCGGATTTGTCACCCTATTTTCCTACTGTAGACTCATCACTAAATAAGGCCAAATAATAAGGCTGTAGAATTTTCTGCTGCATTCAAACCTCAAACCTTATTCGGGACGGGTATTGTGTTTAAAGTATCTTATGACTGCTCCTGTCTACGCAGTTAGTGTCACTCATTTGGTCACTGGCCAAGTGAATATTGTGCGGCGTTGTTGATCTTTCTCTATAACCCTCGCATTCGAATTGGACATCGCGAAGTCCCAGGTTTGAGAGTTTTTTGCCAATATGAGGGTCATTTAGATCAATCGATATTCGAAGAACGAGTTTTCTGGCCAATTTTAAAATTAATATGGATTCTTCCAGAGTACTGTAGAGAAGCTGACACGTCCTTAGTAACTAAAAGAAAGCTTCTTTTTTATATATATTCCAATATCTTTTTGCTTACAGAAAGGATGTGCCAAATATTTTTCTTCCGTCTTATCTGATTGATAAGTAATGTATTTATGTTCATCTTATTCATCCCGACATAATACTAGATAGTTCATTTGGTAGAGCACTCGCTTCACACGCAAAGAGGGACCGAGATCGATCCCCAAGGCAGGGTGATTGGGTGGCTTGGTCTGTTAAATCTGACACAAAAGTAATTTGTAATAGACTAGCGTCCTATCCAAAGAGTAGCAAGCAATTGCTATTGTTAATTTCAGGCTGTAGAATCCGGGAAGAACTCCGGCTTTATAAACCCAATTGCTCTAAAGGACTACCTTTTTTTTTCCTTCTAAAACGTGCAACAATGAGTTTAGCCTTAATTAACTATATATTTTTCACATGAAAGAAAAAATCAGTAAGTTGAATAATAATAATAGTAATAGACTTATTTTTACACAAGATGTGACCTTTACCATACTCATATATTATATTATGTCAGGTTCAAAATGCTCATGTAAATGATATGAAAGACTTGAGCGTATGTCTATGTCCCAATCCTCACAAAACTTTCTCAAAGCGCTTTACAATTGATTCATGGCAAGCAGTAACTCGTAACACGTAGGCCCAGACATCAGGCCTATAAGCCGATGTTGCAAATTTACTTTCGAGAGAGACAACGCTGTCCCGGCCAGATACTCATTTTACACCTGACTACGGTGAGATAATGCGAATAAAGAGGTTGTTTTTTTCCCCCAAAGACTCAACTTTGCGATGCCGGAAGCGGGATTTAAACATGGGACCTAACAGTCCGAAGCCGATTGTCATTCCACAAGACCACATAGCCGTGGGCAATATTCGCATATATAGAAGGAATGAAGTTGACGTCAGTCAGCTCTTTGCCGTTATTTTTAGACAGCTGTTAGTGATTAGTTCTCAATGAATTATACCAATCAGACTAATAAAAACTAAAAGTTACACACAGTTTTGTGAGTGTTGTTATGTTTAATTTGGCTGGCGGATGTTGTGAATAATTTACCTCAATGCATAGCATCAATGCTGTCAAAAATTGTATTATTCCGTCCCAGCAATGCACCTTGAAAGAATCCAGCTAGTAAATCAAGCTGATCACAAACGCACACTCTAAGTATTACAATATCCAACGGGCCAGCGCGTGCTTTGAATTTCGTCCGAAGAATTTCATTCATAGATTTACACTCTTAATTAGATGGGTAAGAATAGAGGCACAGATGACCTTCTCTCTCTCTCTCTCTCTCTCTCTCTCTCTCTCTCTCTCTCTCTCTCTCTCTGTGTGTGTGTGTGTGTGTTTGTGTGTGTGTGTGTCTCTCTCTCTGTCTCCCTCTCTCTCTCTCTCTCTCTCTCTCTCTCTCTTTCACTCTCTCTCCCCCCCCCTCTCTCTCTGTCTCTCTCCCCTCTCTCTCTCTCTCCCTCTCTCTCTCTCTCTCTTTCTTTCCTTCTTTCTTTCTCTCTCTTTCTTTTTCTTTATTTCTCTCTCTCTCCCTCCCCCCCTCTCTCTCTCTCTCTCTCTCTCTCTCTCTCTCTCTTTCTTTCTTTCTTTCTCTCTCTGTGCCTGTCTTCCCCTCTATCTCTCAAAAACCTCTCAATCTCTTATCTATATCTCCCATATCTATATCTCCCTTATCTATATTTCCATGTCATTATCTTTATCAATTTGTATATTTATCTATCACTCTATCAATCTATCTTTCTATCTATCTACCATCTACCTGCCTATCTTATATTTCACCTGCACATCCATTTCCCTTCATTCTCCTTGCTTTCCTCAATCTCCAAATCTCTCTCTCTCTCTCTCTCTCTCTCTCTCTCTCTCTCTCTCTCTCTCTCTCTCTCTCTCTCTCTTTCTTTCTTTCTTTCTTTCTCTCTCTCTTTCTCTCTCACACACACACTCTCTCTCACACACATACACACACAGAGAGATGTGCACACACGCACAATCACACCGTAGTCATCGTATGGCTACGATCACACACAGCTAGCTGCACGAATAATCTCCTCACGGGGTATTTCCACTTTCTTCATTTCATTTTCATGCTATTAGAACTAGTTACTCAGACTAGCATAACACGACTAATTATAAGTAAAGTCATATAGACACAAAAATGACGTCATACGAAATGTGGGACGCAATAGCTGTCGTGTCGCCGCGACCTTGAGATGACATTGTCACGTGATTGTCACATGATGTAGATTAGGTACGTGATTTGATTTGAATCCCGCTAATTTTCAGACTGTCATGGCTGTCAACGGAATCCGTGGCTTCATCGCTTACTTTCCAATATTTTGACTGGCTCATTTAACAAGATGTGTGTGGGATATAAACCGTTTTTAGACGATTCGTCCCAAGTTACAATGATAAACATTTCAGCGGTCCAGTTCTTCTGCTTACACGCGTCTTTGGAGCAAACAGAGCGTCAAGTGTTTTGGACAGTTAAAAGGAATCAATGAATATCAAATATATTTATAGTAATAAGAGGGCGGGAGAGGAGAAGGGGGTTGGGAGGTGGTGGGAAGGGGGAGGGGGGGGGGGTGAAAGAGATATATAATGCTGCCGGTATTGTAAAGGTTCGTGCCTATACATAGACAATAAAGCTTGCTGGATTTTCTATAAATAATATTATTGATTCTCATTCAATTCAAATAATCCTCTATTGATTTCCATTTCTTACCTACCTAGTCAAACCGGTATTTGTGTCCGTATGATTTTTTTTTCATGATCCGATTCATCCAGACCTAATGATACCGTTTTGAGACGATGGGTCAGATTTTATTTTTTTTTAAATCTCACATTCCTCAATGAAGACGTTTGATGGAGCTCAAATTGTCAAAACTCTGTGTAACTTTGAACGTTTATAGTCTGGTTAATAAAGTTGAGTGAGAATTACTCATACGCGCGGATGGCAAAAAAACAATAACAAAGACCTGAGTGACGTCAACTTCATTCTATCTATATCAATCAGACTATTAACGTTCAAGTTTTACTCTTTGTTTAGTGTGCTGGTTCGTTATATCCGGCTGGCGAATGTTGTGAGTATTTTACCTGAACGAATAGCATCAATATTCAAGTCTATAAAGAAGTGTAAAGCAACAAGTTCACCCGGACCTAACACTGTGTTGAGACGATGCATCACAAATGTACTCTTATCGATTTCTGTTTCTGGAGGATAGACGTAGAGAAAAGTTACACACTTTCTATAGATAATATGCGCTTGGCTAAGGAGTTCACAACATTGCCATCCGGAAGTATAACGGACCAACACACAAAACTATGTGTAACCATGAACTTTTATAGTCTAGTTAATACAGTTTTGTGAAAATCACTCACAAACGCGGATAGCAAAATACAACAACAAAGGCTTGAGTGGCGTCATCTTCGTTCTATCTATAACATCGCTTGCTTGAAGACTTCACGGGTTTCCCTTAACTACTTAACTGCCTCACTCTGGAAAGTACGAATTTTCTAAAAGAAAAAAAAATTGCCAGAAAACTCGTCCTTTAAATATCGATCGATTTGAATGACCTTTATCACGGAAGAAAAACTTTCAAACCTGGGACCTCGCGTGAGGTCCCAGGCTTGAGGGTTTTTGCCAAGAGATTAGAATCATTTATATCGATCGAAAACTGAAGGGCAAGTTTTAGGACCAAATTTTTTAATACGCGTTTTTCCAAGTTACGGCCGTTAACTAGTTTTTTTTTTTTTTTAATTTTAAAAAAAAAATAGTGATGGCTTTTATTCAAAACAAAAGCGATGGCAACCCCCCCCCCCCCCCCCCCCCCCAAATAATTAAAAACAACAACCAAAATAAAAAGAAAACAAAAAAAAAGAAGAAGAAACAAAAGAAGAATTATCGGTATCGTTGGCTTGAAGATTCTATAGGTTTGTTTCCCTTTATAGAGGGAACGAAATTGACCTCATTCAGTTTTTTTTGTTATTGTTTTTATACAGTTATTTTAATGATTAGTTCTCACTAAATTCTATTATTCAAACTATAAACGTTTTAAGGTTACACGTAATTTTGTGTGTTGATATGTTATATCGGCGGATGTTGTGAGTATTTTACCTTAACACATAGCATCAATAGTTACAACTTTTTCTAGAAAATCGTTAGCTTGAAGACTTCATAGGTTTCCTTATATAAAGCATAGTTGGTGGCTTTTATTCAAAGCAAAGGCGTTGGCAAATTTAAAAAAAGTAGAATTATCGATTATGGAGAATAACAGGTCTTGATAAGTATTTTTATTTCTAGTTATAACCAGATTTATTTTAACTGTCGCGTCGTTGCCTTGCGATACCGTGTGTTGTTTTCTTATAACTAATGTCAAGCAATGTTGAGTATTTTTAGTGACTGACTGGACAACTATAATCTCAAAACTCAAGTGACGGTATTTGTTTCTTTTCAGAAGAGCCTCAAGAAATACTCAACTCACTACACCTTACCTTTTATGTCTGTTTGTTTGTTTGTTTGTTTGTGTGTTGTTAACTGTAGAGTAACCTTCAACGCTTTCCTTACCAACTACAGGAAAATCGTCACTTTTGTGACGATAGAATGAACATGTTTCTTAGTCAGATTTGTTCTGTACATTACAATATTTTATGGAAAATCTTTGTTTTATAAAGCTTGTTATGCTGCAAAACATGTGCATATCTGGTATGTACGTATTTCTAATAAAGATGAGTGTAAAAAGTCAAGCGATGTGTTGGGTTGGTATAACATTTTTGGAAAAATCATGAATATGGTCGGTAAGGAGAGAGTTGAAGGAATCACGGTAGTTTGATTGCGAGAACACTGATGCGACTCATACAATAGACAGGTAGTGGATTTTGTAATGTCTGTGTTTATTTTTGTATATATACATATATATATATATATATATATATATATATATATATAGTTCGAAGTTGACGTCACTCAGGTCTTTGTTATTGTTCTTTGCCATCCGCGTTTATGAGTAATTCTCACTAAACTGTATTAACCAGACTATAAACGATCATGATTACACACAGTTTTGTGTGTTGGCCAGTTATACTTCCGGATGGCAATGTTGTGAACTTCTTAGCCAAGTATAAGTGGGATCGTTCTTATCTTTCACACCTTTGCGAATCGAGAGGTGACGATGTAGCTAGATCCCTTACTACTTGATCATTTATATAGGCAACATCCACTAAAGCGCTTTACCAGGGGTCTCTATCCAGTACAAAACTTAACATGTAGGACGAGACGTGACGCCTGTTAGACGATATTACATTCTTTTCGACAGAAACAACGCTGTTAACATCCATGTACTCATTTTACACCTGAGTACGGTGAGTAAAGTACCTTTGCCAAGGACAACTATGCGCCGCTCAGAGCGGGACTCGAACGTAGGACCTTCCGACCTGGAGGCAAGTGTCATACCACAATACCACGACCACATTATCGCTGCACCTTCCGAGAGAAATTTCTTTGCGTGTTCTGTCCAAAGGATAACTATTAATTGTTATAGTGCGTTTAACCCTATGAAAACTAGAATAGACTCCTTTATTACTTTTATGGCTGTGAATGTAGTATCATTTCAAGTAAACACTGTGTCCCAATATGCCAATTTGGTATTATGTCAGGATGATCAGCATTAGAAAACTTAAGTTTAATAAATTAGTGATGAATGCGAAACATTTGCGTGGAAATAAGGTATATTACGAACAAGCACTAATCTATTGTAATTACCATAATCTATTTATTGTATTGTGGAACTAATTAACATAAACCGAGACGAATCTATTGAGCCATCCACGATAAAATCGATTCCGGTAATAATAAAGCCTGTAGCTGCGCGCCGATTGCCAAGGCCAAGGTCAAATCAATGATTACGCCCTAGCAGATATTCAAAATAACCATTTGATTCAATGGGTGAAAGAATTACCGTTAATATAAGAAAGGTTTGTAAGTTACTCGGATACCCATGTGTCAAAAATAAACAAGCTTTATGATTTTAGATTTGACAGTTATTCTGTACTCGTTGGTAAAATTTAACTTGGACTGTACGTAAAAGGCTTACCCTCAACGTGCGGCTATGTGGTCTAGTGGTATGACACTCGCTTTCGGATCGGAAGGTCCTGGCTTCGAGCCTCGCAGTCGGCGCATAGTTGAGTCCTTGGAAAAGGCTCTTTACTCACATTCTCTCACTTTTACCGGTGTAAAATGAGTACCTGGCCGTTAACAGCGTTGTCTTTGTCCGAAAAATTGTAATATCGCCTAACAGGCGATGTCCCGTCCTACATGTTAAATGTTGCTGTTGACCAAGGACCCCTTGTAAAGCGGTTTGAGCACATTTAGTTGATATTGCGCTATATAAAGCTCAATTTTTAAAAACCCTATTTAAACATAATATATAAATAAATCAAAATCACCTCTCTCGAACTAAAACGGATAAAGTCGGACGCCCTTGCTATGTTCCTCGAATAGCATATTATGCTAGATGTAATATACTCAAGTTTTATGAAGGTGGGAATGGTTGAACTTTGGTCCAGCTAAACTATGGTCTCGAAGGTGAATTTGATTTAGATTTGAATGTTCGTTTTGGGAGGTAGTTAAAATAGAAGGACATCCGAAAATACTACTTGAAAAGAATTCCAAACCAGTTTTAGAAAAGTTTTATTTGCACTTAGGAAGCAGTTGTATGGTTGAAGTAGTGGAGGCACAGGGGGAGGAGGGGAATGAGGAGGAGGAGGAGGAGGAGGAGAGATTTAGAAGCAGGAGAGGAGGAGGTGAAATAATAATAATAATAATAATAATAATAATAATAATAATAATAATAATAATAATAATAATAATAATAATAATAATAATAATAATAATAATAATAATAATAATAATAATAATAATATAATAATAATAATAATAATAATAATGATAATAATAATAATAAATAATAATAATAATAATAATAATAATAATAATGATAATAATGATGATAATAATAATAGTGCTAATAACAATAAGAAGAAGAAGAAGAAGAAGAAGAAGAAGAAGAAGAAGAAGAAGAAGAAGAAGAAGAAGAAGAAGAAGAAGAAGAAGAAGAAGAAGAAGGAGGAGGAGGAGGAGGAGGAGGAGGAGGAGGAGGAGGAGGAGGAGGAGGAGACGGAGAAGGAGGAACCAATGAATAAGATTAGAGAGAGTAGAAGGAGCAGAATGAGAGGGAAAAGGAAAATTAAGAAGAAGGAGAAGAGGAACAAATTATTTCTATCGTGCACAGTGCCAAATTCCCATTTTTTTTACATTTAATTTATAGTTTGGCTATACGAAATTCCTCTTTGTAATGATATAATAAGACTATGCATATTGCCTAAAATAGATTTCCTCATTATTCCAGCGTATTATATAGGATTGTATTGAAACTTTTGGCTATTCATGGCATTCAATGGAAAGTGAAATTTTTGTTGAAAAGGCCTCACCCAACTGTATCCGGGGGTTCGTATAATATTGCGTCTTCAGTGTCCTTAAATGAGGGTGGAATATTTAATTTTCTGAATTCGTATAATCTGTGTCACCAACAATACAAGTGTTAAAAAGAAATTATACAGATTTTATTGGTGATAATAAGTCATAGCAATAAAAATAACGACAATCTTGGTGATGTTGTAGATTCTAAAATAAGCACATCTAGAAACAGTGTCCGAAATATTGGTGTTTATTTTGACAGTAAAATTAATATGCAAACTTATATCTCTAAAATTATTCAAAATTGTAATTGTTATTTAAAGAGAATCGCCAGTGTATTATCCTTGCTGTATATTGATATAACGAAATTGTTAGTACCTTCTCTTATACTTGGTAGAATTCTTTTTGTCTGGTTACCCAAGTATTCTATCTATAGACTGCAGAAGACACAAAATACGGCAGCCAGCCTTATTTCACTGAAAAACTCGAGAGAGCGCGCATTACTTCTACTCTACATGACCTTCACTGGCTCTCTGTTTACTACAGAATAGAGTACAAATTCCTAAATTCCTAAACACGCTTATAAATGTTTTACTAATGTCGGTCCTTCTTACATACAAAAACTTATTGAACTAATCGTGTCTTAAGATTATCACAATCCCTTTTTATGAAAGAAAAATAAACTGTAATAAAAATTTTCACCAAAAGGCTTTTAACTGTACATCTCCACGTCTGTGGAACTCTTCAGATTTTAGAACAAAAACAAAATCTGCTCCTAGTGTTCTAACGTTTAAGACGCATCTTACGACTTAATTATTTTATAGGGTATTTTATGACTGGTGATCTTTGTTTTGTTTTGTTTTTTGTTTTTTAATGATTATTATTATTATTTTTCAATATACATATGTGTGGGCCTGTGTGTGTGTTTGTGTGTGTGTGTGTGTATTGGGGGGGGGGGGGGGCTTGTGCGTTTGAGTTAATTGTAAACGCTACAGAGCACTTTTAAGTGGACGCTTAGGCGCTATAGAAATATATTGTTATTATAATGATGATGATGATGATGATGATGATGATGATGATGATGATGATGATGATGATGATGATGATGGTGGTGGTGGTGGTGGTGGTGGTGGTGGTGGTGGTGGTGGTGGTGGTAGTGGTGATGGTGGTCGTGATGGTGGTGATGATGGTTTGTGCACGATATACAGAGAACGTTTCTCTCTATAAAGGTTTCTGGGTTTTGGTTTTTTTTGTCTTTACTGTTGTTCGTTTTTCAATCAATAGCCTATTCACATTATCACGATTTCTCTCACCCATTGAATTCTAAGTCCCACATTTCTCCTTCAGGTCAAATCTCAAATTCCTAAGAGATGGCAGATTAAAGGCCTTCGCTGCATTAGATTATATAAGCTCCATCTGTAAAGTCCCATTTAATCGTGTCAGTCACCAAATAGCTCTGTCATTAATCACTAGATTAAATATTGTCTGTGCATGTAACACATTTGACATTCAACTATACAAACAAAAAGGACAAATGCGTTTGTCACTCATTCCTGCAGTACACCTATCACATTTTACATTCAACTATACAGACAATGATATAGAGTAGATGATTTTGTTACTCAGTCTTGCAGTACAGCTAAATCATGTTACATTCAGCTTTGCAGAAAATATGGAATAATATATATATATATATATATATATATATATATATATATAAAATCGTCAGACTCTTAAGTTCAGCATAATAAATGCGTCTGACACCTATTTCAGTATCATTTGTTGCAAGAATATTACTATAAACACATGCGACTGGCACCATAAGGAATATAGATATAATATGTCCTGTTGGGGGTATATCTGAAGCAACGTGAAGCGCATTTAGATGGTAAACCCGTGAAAAAGCAAAATGTAAATGTTCTTATTTAATTTATTTTATCTGTACAGGTGCAGACTTGGACTAAAAAAAACCCCCACAAAATTTTTGAGTTGAGAGTTCTAACCTGATATTGGTCCCTCGACATTAAAGAAACACAAACACAAACACAAATAAACACAAATACAAAGTCACATATAAACACAACAAACACAATTTCCTTATCAGAATATTTTTATATCGAGCAAAAAGTATACTTCATCAGATGTTTGGAACACAGATAACAGGGGCAGTGTGACTCAGCGGTACGGTCTTTGCTTCGTACCCGGAAGGTACCGAGTTCGATCACCCGCCGCCGCTTCGCTGTGTTGCCTTGAGCAAGTCACCTCGCTCTATTTAGCTCAAATTGCGGCGCTGCACTGCGGCTGACGCCTGGGTTATTCCAGTCTTCTCCTGGAATAGACTCTAGAGACAAATTCCCCCTATGGGATGAATTAAGGGAATTTTATTTTATTTATAATAATACATCTATAATAAGAGATAGATAATAATGTGAAATTGAATGTAAGCTTCAATTTGATTACAAAAACATATCAAAAGAACGTTTCGGGTTTCCCCTTTATCAACAAAACAGGATGAATGAAACACCACAGATGAATGAGATGTGGTAGTGGCGTAGTTAAGATGATAAGAGATGCAACTTTAAAACTTTTTTTAAGTTCTTTGAGCCACTCTTTAATTTCCCCTTAACTGGATTCATACAAGCCATGCAAATTGTGCATTCCATATCGATATTAATGTCTGTTAAACCAGTTAACTACCGCACTTTGGAAAACAGGTATTTAAAATTTTGGTCAGAAAACTCGTCCTTCAAATATCGATCGATTTAAATGACCCTCATCTTGGCTAAAACTCATAAACTAGGGACGGAGATTTTTTTGCCAACACGAAGGTAAGTTAAGTGGATCGATATTTGAAGGACGAGTTTTCTGGCCAAATTTTCTTAATACGTACTTTTTCCAGTGTACAGCAGTTAAATGACTAATCACAGCATCCTCAAAGCTATGAAATCGTTACAGTTATTAATCCTAAGAATGTTTGATAAAAAAAAAGGATTGCGCCATAATCTCTGGACATAAAACCAGAATTAGTGGCCATAAGACAGATGGCAGTCGTTGTGGCGTGTCTTTTGATGTTGGGCCATCGAGTGCTTTGGAAAACATTCTCATAATGACATTGGCAGATTTGGTGCTGTACAGACATGATAATGTAATACATGTAATGCTAAATATGTGACATAATGCTTCAGTTTGGTATGCTATATTGATGTGAGCAATGTGATAAAAAAACAAAAACATCGAAAGCGAAAACAAAAATAAAAAATACATTAATTGAAACCCAGACAGACGGCTATCTGGGGTTTTAAAAAAACTTGAGCTTTTATATAGAGCAATATACACTAAACGTGCTCAAAGCGCTTTACAATTTTTTAAAGTAATGTATTTATGTTTTGATTATATTGTTTGTTTTGTTTTGCTTTATTTTGTTTTTTGTTTTTTGTTTGGCTGAAGTAGGGTTTTGAGGCGGAAACGTTCCGTGTTTTGTATTATCTTTTTTTTTAAGCTGATATTATATTAAGCTCGGTTTATTTAGTGTGGATTTTAGGATTGTTTTCCACGTTTTTGTCTGCCGTAAAACTGCCTTCCGCTAGACCCGAGCCAGCCTAACTCAAATTATCCAATCACAGCTAAGAATTAAAAAAAAAAAAAAGAAAAAAAAGAAAAAGACAGACGGAGTGGAGGGAAATGAATTTTCTGTTTTTTTACATTTGCGTATAAGCGGGGCTATGTGGTCTAGTGGTATGACTCTCGCCTTCGGATTGGAAGGTCCAGGGTTCGAGTTGAGTACTCTGAAAAGGCCCTTTACTCACTTTCACCGTATTCAGGTGTAAAATGAGTGCCTGGCCTTACGCAGCGTTTCTTTTAATCCCAATAAAATTGTAATATCGCCTAACAGGCGACATGTCTAGTCCTACATATTCAGTGTTGCTGTTGGCTACAGAGGGACCACTTGTAAAGCAATTCGAGCACATTTAGTGGATATTACTCTATATAAATGCTCTAGTTTTTTGTTTCATTATTGTTATTTAAGTTGAATACCCTACCCTTTAAGCCACCGCGATACCCCGAACAAATGTCTGATGATTAATAGCTTTGGAATGAATTTATAAAAATATAGATAACATTTTACTGCTATTATCTAAAAAAACAAAAACACACATTTTAACAATTTCGGCCAGAAAACTCATTCGATGAAATAAAATGACCCTCATATTGCCAAAAACTCTCAAACATGGGAATACTAGGAAGTCCCTGGTTTGAGAGTTTTTGACAATAAGTTAAGAGCGTAATGTTGTCATAATCCCACCAAAAGTGGGAGTTTAATTTGAAGAACACGTTTTCTGGCCAAATTAATATTTAAAAAAAAAAACTAAATTATGTAACGTTTGTCTTGTATTACATTCAGCACATTAACATCGCATCGCCCGAATGGTCGTCAACCTGATACGATGCATGATATAATTATATTCATACAATAATTGAATACAACGGAGCTATATCATGTGTCATAATCATGTGATCTATTGTTCATACTGTGAGAAAGATCTTTGTCTTTCGTTTCGTTAACCATTCAGATTTTTTTTAAATGATAGGTAAATAATTTAAAAATAAACAAAACAATTAATAATAATAATAATAATAATAATAATAATAATAATAATAATAATAATAATAATAATAATAATAAATAATAATAATAATAATAATAATAATAATAATAATAATAATAATAATAATAATAATAATATTAAGAAGAAGAAGAAGAAGAAGAAAAAAAGAAGAAGAAGAAGAAGAAGAAGAAGAAGAAGAAGAAGAAGAAGAAGAAGAAGAAGAAGAAGAAGAAGAAGAAGAAGAAGAAGAAGAAGAAGAAGAAGAAGAAGAAGAAGATGAAAAATAAGAAGAAGAAAAAGAAAAAGAAGGATGATGATGATGATGATGATGATGATGATGATGATGATGATGATGATGATGATGATGATAATGATGATGATAATATGATTAATAATGATAATAATAATAATAATAATAATAATAATAATAATATATAATATAATGATAATGATAATAATAATAATATAATAATAATAATAATAATAATAATAATAATAATAATAATAATAATAATAATAATAATAATAATAATAATAATAATAAAAATAATATAATAATAATAATAATAATAATAATAATAATAATAATAATAATAATAATAATAATAATAATAATAATATATAATATGAATGATGATGATGATGATGATGATGATGATGATGATGATGATGATGATGATGATGATGATGATGATGATGATGATGATATAAATAGATGATGTGATGTGATATGAATTGAACAAGCCTCCTCAGTCATCAATTATGTGACGAACCATTTCGAAACGGCATTATGCGGTGTGAACTCGATGCTTACAATGGATATTAACCAATTAACTGAGGTACTCTGGAAATCCATGAAATATTTGGCCAGAAAACTCGTCCTTCAAATTTCGATCAGTTTAAATGACCCTCATCTTGGCAAAAACTCTCAAACCTGAGATTGAAGGAAGACCTCGCGATGTCCCAGATTGGAGCGTTTTTGCCAAGATGAGGGTCATTTAAAATCGATGGATATTTGAAGGACGCCAAATTTTTAAATACGATTTTATACAGAGTAGGTACAGCAGTTAGCTGGTTAAGAATGGTTCAGAAATAAGAATCAAATCAATTGTAACAATCTTTGTATTTAATTAATATATGGTTTTTAACATGATACAAACACACACCTTGAAATAGAAGATTTTATTCTGTGTTTGTTGTTGTTCTTGTTGTTGTTTGTTTAATTTTGTTTATTGTTAGATTGTTTGTTTGTTTGTTTTTTGTTCGTTTGTTTTTGTTTTTTTCCGTTGTGTTTTGATTTTTATGTATGAAGATTGGATTGAACATGACTGCGTGGTGTGTTTGCTGAAGGTTTATATGTATATATATATATATATATATATATATATATATATATATATATATATATATATATACATATATAATGCCTGGATGTTATTTCCTTTCCATGTGAACAACGTATTATGTGTAACCATTTGACAGCCACGATTATCTGTAAACAAGCTATGTGCTCTTGTGGTATGACACTCGCTTTGGGATCGGAAGGTGCATAGTTGAGTCCTTGAAAAAAAGGCTCTTTACTCCCATTACCCTTCGTGCTCAGGAAAAAAAAACAACGAGTACCTGTTTTTGTTTTGTTTTTTTTTTTTAACGATCCCCGCAAAAAAAAAATTATTATTTTGTCGGGATGTCGGAATCATAACATAGACTGATTAGTTGATTTAAATGATGCCTTCCCTACGAGGAGAGAACGTTTTGTTTCCTTTATTTCAAAAAACCCAGTGGGGTTTGTTTTAAAACCTTATACCATTCTGATGTACCACTTGTTTTTGTATTAGATATTGAATACTCAATATTCTCAAATTTTATATTTGTTTGTTTTCTTTTCTTTTTTCATTATAGAGACAGCTGTCTGAGGGACTCTGGTGTCAAAAAAAAACCCCAAAAGTTTTAGTTTATTGACTAAATATTTTAAGGAAGTTAACTGTGGTAATCGTTCGTACTTCCGATGAGTATAAATGTAGCGTTTTAGCGATGGGGATGAAATTGCTTAATGTACGCGGCATTGCACTGACATCCAGAGGTACGGGGTTCGCGTCCCACGAATGGGAAACTTAGCGTTTGTTGCTCATTTTGATGCATTACACTGCGGCTGACTGTCCTGATTACGGTTAGAGAATGTGAGTAAATAAAGAGTCTTCTTCTTTGACGATTCAACTCTGCGCTGCCCATTGCCCAGCGGGACCTCATTGAGTAGGTTAGGGTACTTTGAAACATTATATCCTAATGATACATGCTTTTGTAACATCTGTGCACGTTTTGTGGTCGTTGACCTTTATCTAAAAGGCCAAGACCTGTGGCATTTCCATTAAATGGCCGCTACAAATGTCAAGGTCATGTGACACCGACATATGACGGGATAAGATTAGGAGCTATTGCTGTATTTACACCCTGTGAATGTTGGCAATACGTGAACCCCATATTAATAATTGTTTCCGATGTGTCGTTATGAAACGTTCGACCGAGCTATTTGAAGTCAGTCTGAGATAGGGGGGGGGGGGGGGGCTGTGTGGGACAGTTGTATCGTCTTTGCTTAATGCCTTAAAGGCACTGAGTTCGATTCCCGCCGCTACTCGCTATGACGTTTTACGCCGGTCATCTCGTCCTGGGTCCCTTTACAGCGCTGCATTTTAGCTGACATCTTGGTTATTCCAATCTTCCTGTTAAATTAAATAGACCCTCGATGAGTATTTCCCATAGAAGATGAATGAAAGTTTTTTTGTTGTTTTTTTTTTCAATTATGATTTTTTTTTTGTATGTGGGACGAAACCTTAGACTTAGAGGTTTGCCTTAATTCCCTCAAGATCTGAAACAGCGTTCAAAACTTGAACTTTCGTATTCGGCAAGAATTTTTTTTAACATAATCAACAGTTTTATATCGCTCGATTAAACCGATCCCCAATGAGTCAAACAGTTTTAAAATTGAGACTTGAAATTCCGGCTTTGAAACTCTTTGACGTGAGACTTCTTTATGATGAAGTCTTTGGTTAGAAATATTTTGACAGGTGAGGTCTCCTAGTCTTGTTGCAAGTACTCGCTTTTGGACCCGTTTATAGTCTCGGTTCGAGTCTCGCTTAGAGGGACGTGAAGTTAAATCCTTGGAAAACACTTGTCAATTCCATTGTTACCGTATTCATTGTAAATCGAGTACCTGGCCGTTAACAGCGTTTTATTTGTCGAAAAAACCTTGTATTATCGCCTCATATATTATATATATATATATATATAATATATATATATATATATATATATATATATATATAGGAGGGTACGCTCTTAAGCTTCTTAAACTTCCAACAACACATATTTCCCAATTCCGACCACTCTGGGTTTAAACTCGAGTTTATTCCGACACAGTTCCAGATTTACGGGTAGTTTTACAAATATCAGATAGTTCAGTTGGTAGAGCACTCACTTCACCACGCGCAAAGTGACCAACGATATCGATCCGGGGTGAAGTCGAGATATTATTTTATGAACACCCCCCCCCCCCCTGTTCACCCAGCAGCAGGGATCGGGTAGCCAAGGCCTGTTACATCTAACTAGTATCCTATGCAAAAGGTAGAAAGAAGTTGCTTTTATCCGTTTCACGCCAGACGATCTGGGTCGAGGCGCTTAAGTTTCACGCCATAGAGACTCCGACACAATGGGCCTAATGGCTCTGAAGGACCACCTTATTGAGCTTTTATATAGCGCAATATCCACTTAACGTGCTCAAAGCGCTTTACAAGGGGTCCCTGGTCAACAGCATCATTTAACATGTAGGACGAGACATGACGCCTGTTAGGCGATATTACAATTTTTCGGACAAAGACAACGCTGTTGTATGTGAGTAAAGAGTCTTTTCCAAGGACTCAACTATGCGTCGAGCGAGACTCGAACCCAGGACCTTCCGATCCGAAAGCGAGTGTCACACCACAAGACCACATAGCCGCACCTTGAAAATAAAAATAAAGAAAGTAATAATCGATTGTCAGGGGGATGACGTAGATAGTCATTTGAATTTGTAAGCTGTTGGTTCAAAAGGGGCAATTTGTTGGATAAAGCTTGCAACTCGGGTATCTATATTTGGTACAAAAACCAATTCATGTAAAAGAATATCCCAAACAAGGGAGTCCAGTACATTGTTGACCTTTTCTGCTATATTGACCACTTTGTAGATTGCTTTGGACTTGTATGTTTTCACCAGTCTGGAAGATGAATGGATAGTATGCGAGATGTTTTAATTTTTTTTTTTTTTTGGTAAAAAAATAAGAGGGAGAGAGTGCGTAATCAGAGGGGGGGGGGGGAGGAGGAGGGGGCAGAGAAAGCCAGACAGAGATATATTCATATCATTTGATTGCTTAATAACATAACATAAAATATATTGGGCTTTCAATAGTGTGATTTGAAGTTGGTAGAGCACTCACCGTTAAAATCAATTCTTTTTTTTTTTTTTAAACAGGGGTCTTAATAGTTCCGTATAGCCTACGTTACATTTTTGCTAATGAGCACAGAATTACTGGAAAGTCTAAAAATTATAAACCTATTTTTTACAGATTGATATAGGCGTATCTTTCAAACCTTTATTAAATAGATAATGGCTTCTTCCATGGGATGACGTAAATAATTATTTAGAAAATCTGCGAGGACCTAATGATCAGTCCTTTAAAATGTTGAGAATTGCCATCATGGCAAAAGCTCTCAAAACTGGAAGGTCGCGTATTCCCAGGTTTGAGGGGGGTTTTTTTGTTTGTTTGTTTGTTTGTTTTTTGGGTTTTTTTGTTGGTTTTTTTTTGTTTTTTGTTTTTATATATATATATATATATTTATTTAATTTTTTTTGCCAAGATTAGGGTCATTTTAATCGATCTATATTTGAAGGACGATTTTCTGGCAATATTATTTTTAAATATCAGTTGTTTTTTTCCAGAGTTCGGCAGTTAAACTGGTTTACTGAATGTGTCTGACTAGCACAATGCACAGAATAATATCAGAATAATAATAATAATAATAATAATAATAATAATAATAATAATAATAATAATAATAATAATAATAATAATAATAATAATAATAATAATAATAATGATAATATTAATTTAATGCATCTGTCATCGTTTCAGTGTTTGATTTTATTGACCGTTAGCGCACACTGACTTGACCAACACGTTCCGGCCATTACTTTGATTGATCTTGGGTTGACTGTCTGTCTGTCCTGCTGTTAGGAATTTGCGAGCTGAGCCAGGGGTGATGGAGAATACTGTAGTACTCTGAAAAACACGTATAATTTAGAATTTTGAACAGAAAACTCGACCTTCATTCAAAAATCTAGATATCGGTTTGATTGACCCTCATTTAGTCAAACTTTCTCAATCCTGGGACCTCCGTGAAGTATTGAAGTCTCAGGTTTGAAAGTGTTTGACACGATGAGGGTAATTTTAATCGATCGATATCAGAAGAACGAGTTTTCTGTCGAAAATAAAATTAATATTTGCTTTCTTTAAGAGTACGCCA
>NC_088361.1:122649711-122669711 GCF_034508935.2 Berghia stephanieae
AGATAGTGATAGATAGATAGATAGATAATAGATGGATAGATAGATAGATAGATATATATAGATAGTGATAGTAGATAGATAGGTAGAGGGAGGATAGAGAGAGAGAGAGAGAGAGAGAGAGATAATGATTGATATTGAGATAGAGATAGAGAAGAGGAAGATGTAATATAATTTTTATATAATATATAATATATATATAAGAGAGAGAGAGAGAGAGAGAGAGAGAGAAAAGAGAGAGAGAGAGAGAAAGCTTGATACAGAGATAGAAATAGATGGAGAAAGAGAATGTGAGAGAGAGAGAGAGAGACAGAGACAGAGAGAGGTAAATAGTTATAGAAGAGAGAGAGAGAGAGAGAGAGAGAGAGAGAGATACATAGACGGATAGAGGGACAGAGAGAGTGAGAGTGAGAGAGAATTATTGATGTAAATAAATAAATTCTGGGTGTCAATAAATATTATCCATCCTCTGTCCTCTCTCTTTTTCGCCCCGTGATCATTAAAAAATATCCCTATCTGCTACTACAATTGTTTTGCCACATTATGATTCAATATTACATGCACACTTCTAAGGAGTTTGGAGCCGGAAAGGTAGGGAAGGCGGAGGAGGATGTGGCGAGGAAGAAGAATAAAAATGAAGAATATAATATTCATTGCAGCTGCTACCACCAAAATAAATAATGCCGATTCATTTCATCAAATTGCATAATAATGCGATGAGACATTTCCTCACAACCTCTCCGACTGCCTCTCAATGACAGCATTATGTACATATCCAGAAATAGCTTTTAATCAAAAGTAAACTGTATTGCATGAACGACTATTTGTTTAAGTGTTTGATGATAACCTCGTCATGGAGTTCTACACACGAGCACACTGAAGCTGTCAATTGACAAAACAGCAGGAAAAAGTGTATTTAAAATTATATCGATAGACCAAAATGGCGGCAAACTTGTGAAAAAATCTTTCAAGTTACACCGAACTTGTGTAAAAGTGTTCAGTAGTCCTAAACTTATGGAAAAGTCTAGATACACAGTAGCCCAAAACTTCTGACAAAGTTTTCAAAGTAGCTTCAAACGTGTAAAAAAGTAGTTAAAGTGAAACGTGAAAAAGTCCTTACAGTTGCCCAAAAGTGAAAAAGTCTTCGAAATGACCACGAACGTGAAAATGTCTTCAAAATGGTTCTATCTCGGAACATTCTTTGAAGTAAACATATAAAAAAGTCTTTAAAATGCCAATTTAAGGACATTTTTCACCAAACTTATGAAAATGTCATCAAAGAGATCAATAATCTTAAAACCTGCACTCTAATGGCGCCTTGGATTTTTCCACGTTGAGCTTTTTTGAGCTTTTATGTAGAGCAAAATTCACCAAACGTGCTCAAAGCGCTTTACAAGGGGTACCTGGTCAACAGCAATATTTAACATGTAGGACGGGACCCCCCCTCCTCCCCTCCCCCTTTTTTTCCCTTTTTAAAAACCCCTTTTTCCCCTTTTCTTTACCCCCCCCCCCCCCGGGCCCCCCGTTTTGCCCTTCCCTTTCCCAGCTCTTTTCTTTTTGAAAAATTCTTTTGACACAATAAATTTGAAATGCAAGCTGAACCGGCTTGAATATTATGTAAATTCTATCATCTTAAGAATTTGGAGCTATGTGATAAATGACAATTATAAGCGATTTTTATGCCTCCAAAATATCCCAAATATCCTGTTAGCTTTCCTACACCTACACTTCAACAAATATTCATTCATTCACCCATTCATCCAGCAATCCACCAATTCATTCATTCATTCATTCACTCATTCATTTTTCCGTCTATTTATTCACTCATTCATCCTGTCTCCATCCATCCATTCACTCCGTCACTCTGCTCAGTCATTCATTTCTAATCCCTCTCAAAAATGACACAGGTGAAAAATCTTTCACAATAACATTACACGGATTGCCAACTAAAATTATATAAAATATGAGAGTGTTTCGAGTCACGTAATTAATCGCCTTCATGTTAAACTTAAAACTTAAACTTGAGTTTTTATATAGCGCAATATCCACCAAACACGCTCAAATCGCTTTACAAGAGGTCCCTGACCAACAGCAACACGTAACATGTAGAACGATTGCCAACTAAAAATAGATAAAATATGAGAGTGTTTCGAGTCACGTAATTAATCGCCTTAGTGTTAAACTTAAAGCTTAAACTTGAGTTTTTATATATCGCAATATCCACCAAACATGCTCAAATCGCTTTACAAGAGGCCCCTGACCAACAGCAACACGTAACATGTAGAACGAAATATGACATGACGCCTGTTAGGGGATATTACATTTTTTTTCTCGATAGAATTCAAACATTTTTACAGTTTTCTTATATACGACTGAGGAATCAGTTAACTTCCGAACTCTGAAAAAGTCTTATTAAAAAATTTGGTCAGAAAACTCGTCCTTCATACATCGATCGATTTAATTGACCCTAATCTTGGCAAAAACTTTCAAACCCGGGACGTCTTGAGACGTGTTGTGCATATTGCGCAACACCGAAGCCCGCGCATTATCTTTCTAAATATTTATTCTATTTTTTAACATTTGAATGTATTTTCTTAGAAATTTAGCTTATCTGAGTGGTACGCTGTCGATAGGCGCGTCGCGCTTTCTTTTATGTTTTTGATTTTTAAAAAAAATGTTTTAGTGGCACTACGAGGTCTTGTGGCATAACTCTTGCTTTCTGATCGGAAGGTCCTGGGTTCGAGCCTCGCTCGGCGCGTAGTTGAGTCCTTGGAAAAGGTTCTTTACTCAAATTCTCTCACTGAACTCATGTGTAATGAAACACCTGGTTGTTAACAGCGTTGTCTCTGTCCGAAAACATTGTTATATCGCCTAGCAGGCGTTCTGTCAGGTCCTACCTGTTAAGTGTTTCCGTTGGTCAGGGACTCCTTGTAAAGCACTTCGAGCACGTTTAGTGGATATTGCGCTATATAAATGCTCACGTTTTTTAACATCTGAATGAATTTTCTTAGATATTTAGCGTATCTGAGTGGTATATTGTGGTGTTTTTGATTACATTATCCAGTCAAAAGCAATGGGTTCTGTCTTTGAGACAGAGAAAGGGGAGTAATGAGTTTGTCTCTCTCTCTCTTTCTCTCTCTCTCTCTCTCTCTCTCTCTCTCTCTCTCTCTCTCTCTCTCTCTCAATACGGTATTTATGACCCAGCGTGTCAAGCTGGGTATTACATCAGAATGAACTAGACGAACGAAAATCAGTTTAAATTAAAAATCACGAAAAACAGAAAATTTAAATCTTTTGATTTTAACGCACTCCATACCTACTAGTTTCAGGATTCTTCCTGAAATGCCATATTCAACCGCCTCAAAAATTGTTTTTTTTTTTGTTTTTTTTAAACTCAACCTCAAAAGCAATAAGTACATGTTGTAAATAATTGACCAGCAAGGCGAGCTTTACAAAATATTATAGCATCAAATTCTAATAAAAGATTTCTCTTTAAATTCTTTGATGTGTATAACAAATCTGATTAAGAAAAATGCTCACTGAATGGTAACGAATGTGACGATTTTCCGGTATTTGGTAAGGAGAAGGTTAAGAACACAGTCCCTAGAATGAAGGCTTTTCTTTTTCCTCAACTTTTATAATTGTATCTTAAAATTCAATTTGTTTCGTATCAAATTCTATTCGAGACAACATCAAATTTAAGACGAATGTTCACGTTATTTTATCAAAGTTATACCATAACAGCTTGTTTCAAAGGTCTGTAATTTAGACACAAAACTGACTAAGTTGTCAACTATTTATTAATATTTTTTCAGTGCTGTTGTAGTGGTTTTAGGCCATGCGTCAACCAAACAAGGTGTAAATAGACTAAAATAATACATTTTATACACACTGGGAAACAGTTTGGTTCTCCGACATCACGCTATTCGGGTGGATTCTACAAGATTTTTTAAACAGAAGTTTTTAAACAGATGTGTAGAAACTGTACTGGGTGATAATTTTAAAACTTGTAATTCAATTCATTGGATGTTGGATGTTTTTTTAAAAAAGTTATTCGACAAATGTGTATGCAAAAGAGACCAAAGGACATGCTTGATGTAAGTGTTTACACACCGTGATTAATCAGAAGATGGTCCTAGTTATTCAATTATGTTTTTGTTCTTGTCATAAACAGCACATTAGTCATTGTGGAATGTTTTTAGTTTTTAATGAAGGTGAATGTTATCCTTTGTCATGTGTTGACAAATTTGCAGTGATTTATGTTTCAATATGCCAAATAATGTATTTAAAATGTGTTGGATAAATATTATGTAATTGTGTGGAGTAATTTGTTATTTTTCAGATAAAGTAGATAAATGTTTGTGGCTTTTCAAGAGTTGTTGGACCTAGTCTGCTATACAGTGGCAGCAAGAACAACAAAAATTCGTTTAAACATAAAAATTGTTGAACCACAGTCTCAAAACGTTTTTATGTCAGGGTTGTTAAGGTTTAGATGCTGTAAATTGAATTTTTAGTCATAAGTATGGTTACATATATTATGTTCTTTATTTCTTTTTTGTTTTATTTTTTGTTTTTACTTGAAAATGTTTTTTTTTTTAAATTTTGTTCACTTTGCGTAATACTTGTATGAGGTGATGGGTCATAGTTTTTAACCCGAGGAAATGTTTTATATCGATGGACGGCGAATCAAAACTCTGAAGTCTACATACAAACGAACTTTGTGCACCATGTTTTATTTAATTTTGGACCTCCGTGAAAATCTAGATTTCAGAGGTTTGATCCGCCGGCCATCGACACATCAAATGCCATCCGCCGGACATGTCGAAAACCTTTGGGCCTCAAAGAAATCTCGGGCTTTTATGAATTTTAAGAACTTCTCAGCCATCATTCTCTTTCGGTAAAGGAAATAAACGTTTTCAGGTCGAATAATATAAAAAGCAGTAGAAAGAAATATTCGTAGTGCTAATGCGAACCGTCATTCTGCTATAAAATATTCTAATATTCTCTATTACGTATGGATTCTATGAATATTCGGTAGTTAAATCGAGAGAAAAGATGGAAGAGGGAGATACCGTAGTTTGAGATCGTTATCATCAAAATCTAATGTTTGAATAATAATGTCCTCGTGTATTGTGTTGGGGAAAGCAATACGTCTACTCTATGCATCTATTTAAGATTCGTGCCGCATGCTTCATTGATTTGGAGGCAGGGCGTCACCGCTGACTCTATCGCTAGAACATCAGATTAGCAAGCAAATGTACGAGGTTCGAGTCTGTGATGCTTCCGACCTTACTGAAGTCTGAGACTCCTCTCCATTGCGGATTGAATCGCTGAGACATCAGATTAGCAAGCAAATGTACGAGGTTCGATTCTGTGATCCGTCCGACCTTATTGAAGTCTGAGACTCCTCTCCATTGCAGACTGAATCGCTAGGACATCAGATTAGCAAGCAAATGTACGAGGTTCGATTCTGTGATGCTTCCGACCTTACTGAAGTCTGAGACTCCTCTCCATTGCGGATTGAATCGCTAGGACATCAGATTAGCAAGCAAATGTACGAGGTTTGATTCTGTGATGCGTCCGACCTTACTGAAGTCTGAGACTCCTCTCCACTAGTGACCGAATCGCGGGGATATCAGATTGACAGGCAAATAAACACGTTTCGATTCTGTGTAACAAATTAGGGAGCATGCACTTGTGTCCGTAAAGGATCTGAAACGGCGTAACTGAATCAGCGCCAGACAAAGCTAAATGAAAAACACACGAAAAAAAAGAAATTCAATAATATGAGCCTCCCTTGACAGTCCATTTACACACAATTATGATGAGAGAATTTGGGTATAATATCTCTCCTAAGGACCCAATTTTGCGCCGTTCACAGCGGAACTCAAACCCGGCACCTATCGGTCCGAAGGCGAGTGTCATGCTTCATTGCCACAAAGCCGCACACACACTCTCTCTCTCACACACACACACACACACACACACACGCGCGCGCACACACACACACGTATAGACACATTTACACACGTATTCTAAAAGAAAAACGTTTATTTTTAGGCAATTGCCAATATAACTCCTACAGAAAATAATATTTTCATCAACAAATCAAGTAAGTAAAGTCAATGATAAAGGAAGGCAAACAATGATAATAATAATGATAATAATAGTAGATAATAATAATAATAATAATAATAATAATAATAATAATAATAATAATAATAATAATAATAATAATAATAATAAACAGAGACGGTATACATATTGTTACATAATTGGCCTCCTTTATTCATGTGATTATTTTTTTTTTTGATTGACTCGTCCATTAAAAACTCGCCGGGGCTTTGATTGATTGATTGATTGATTGATGGATTGATTGAATGATTGGTTGATTGATTGATTGATTGATTCGTGTCTGTCTGTATTCCGATATGATGTAATTGTTTTACATATTTATCTGTCCTTGACATGATTTCCCATAAAAACATTTATTCATATTATAGCTAATAATAGCTAATTTGTGGAGATCAATTTTAAATCAAATTCTTTTTGAAGAACTAATTGTTTCTACTGATATTTTTTGTGTGGTATACACGGTCACCCTCTAAATATATTTATTGTTTGGTATATGCGGTCGCCCTCTCAATCTATTTATTGTGTGGTATACACGGTCACCCTCTCAATTTATTGTGTGGTATACACGGTCACCCTCTCAATCTATTTATTGTGTGGTATACACGGTCACCCTCTCAATCTATTTATTGTTTGGTATATACGATCGCCCTCTCAATCTATTTATTGTTTGGTATATATTATGATTACCCGCTCAATCTATTTATTTTTTGGTATATATCTCAATCTAGTAATATTTCAGAATGAACCATTTACCGACATAAGAATGAAAAACTTAAAACTAAAAAAGCAACAACAAAACAACAAAGCTTAAGATTAAAAACCATTATAATGATCAGAAATGTAGCATTTTAGGTTTTTGCACGCTAGGAAATTATGTTCATTTTTCTCAATTCAATTATAACATGGAATGGACGCTTCTATTTAATGTACACAGACATATGGTGTGAACGTTTCGGGTTTCCCCTTTGCCAGAAAAATACGAATTCTTTAGTGTCTCATCAAATGAGTTTTGTTGACACATCTGCATCATTTCTTTTTGTAAATGAGATTGAAGCTTTTATTCCATTTAGTATTATATATATATATAAGTATATATATATATATATATATATATATATATATATATAAAGATATATATATTTAATTTATTTGATCTTCCTACAGCAACATTTGCATCAATAAACTTAGCCCATGTCTCATATTTTATATTATTCATTATTAATTTCTAATATATTCAACATCTAAATCCAAGACATTTCAAAATTATAACACAAAGAGTTGGTATTTTAATTATATATTATATGTATATTTATAAATTATAAAAACTAAAACCATGAAATATTAGTGCTCAACTTTTTTATAAAAGGAGCTATTTATAAAATATTTCAAATGAGAGCGACTGCTAGAAACAATATTGTAGAAGTTGATCACAATTATACTTGAAATATTATCTCTCTCTCTCTCTCTCTCTCTCTCTCTCTCTCTCTCTCTCTCTCTCTCTCTCTCTGTGTGTGTGTGTGTGTGTGTGTGTGTGTGTGTATGTATGTATGTGTTTGTATGTGTTTTTGTAAGTGGGTGTGTAAGTGTAATGTGTATGTTGGGTGTACTCGAACATTGTAAATGCATGGTGTACTCTCTATGCTATTGTAAACAAAACAACACAATTCCTTATGGCATAATCTCATATGTATATCATCATCATCATCATCATCATCATCATCATCATCATCACATCCATCATCATCATCATCATCACCACCACACATCATCATCATCATCACACATCATCATCATCATCATCATCATCATCATCATCATCTCATCATTCGTCGTCGTCGTCGTCGTTACTATTATATTATTATTATCATTACTATATTATTATTATTATTATTATTATTTATTATTATTATTATTATTATTATTATTATTATTATTTATTATTATTATTATTATTATTATTATTATTATTATTATTATTATTACTATCATTATTATTATTATTATTATTATTATTATTATTATTATTATTATTATTATTATTATTATTATTAAATTCGCCATAGATTGTCTATTTAGAAATGGTTCACTTCGCTATTGAATGACTATAAGTGATTTCTTGATTCGGTAACAAACCCCTTTAGCTTATGACATATTATTGATACCTTTTACATACGTAATATTCGTGTAACTATATATATAGCTAATTAATCGCTCACTCCACTGTCTATTCATGGTGCGGCTGGATAAATTAGCTTATCACTGAGTCCATTTTAGATTGGCACATTTGATAGAATGTTTTTTAAAAATATATTTATTCGATCGAGTTGTTGAGGGTTTTCTTGCCAATTGATTTTTGTTCTATACGTTGCTTGTTCTTAATGGATTTTTTGAAGAGCAAATATTTTGAGTGGTGTAATTATTGACTCTCTGGTTTATGCAGTGATGTTTCTCTATAAGTTGGATTGTGTATGTTTGTTGTTGTTGTTGTTGTTGTTGTTGTTGTTGCTGTTGTTGTTGTTGTTGTTGTTGTTGTTGTTGTTGTTGTTGACCTATAAGGAGTTTTTATTTAAATTTTTATTTAATCTCCGTCGTCTACAGAAAAATGTTTGTCAAGGGTAAACAATATATATATATATATATATATATATATATATATTGTGTGTGTGTGTGTGTGTGTGTGTGTGTATATATGAAGAAAAACCACGAAATAAGGGTGCTATGTTGGACTTTATATATGTAATAATATAAATATATATTTATATATATATATATATATATATATATATATATATATATATATATATATATATATATATATATATCTTGACAAACATGATCAGCCCCTAATAGTCTATATAAGCTAAACTTTTATGAACGCAACAGTCTCACTCACATTCCCCAGTCAAAAGTCTCTTTTCAAACTCTTTTAATCTTGTTCATTTAGTTGCCCATTAACACATATAACCCCAATATAAATATCGAAAAGAAAAAAAAATAATTATCTGTTTTTCTCATCGATTGCCTCGCTATTTACTTTACTGAAAACCTCTTTTTGAATCAAATTATATATTTTTTTAATCGGTCACTGTCTCGTGTTTCCATTATATTCTCGTAGTTCGGTTGGTTATACCATTATTATTTAACAATCATTACTCTATTAGCACTCCCTTTGAAATATGCCTGTGTCTGTTTACTGTGTCCAAATTCAACATTGACTTCTTCCTCTATGCTCTAACAGTCTTTGTACCTGGTCCATTTTCTTTGGTGTTTTAATAATATTTCTATCACTTATCCATTAATAATAGAATGCGGTTGAATAAAATGCCCACCAGTTCCTTCTGCTCGCCAAATCAATAGTAACCAACACACAAAACTATATTTCTGGCGCTGATATGACCTAAATTTGTTTCAAGCGCCGAAAAACCCTTAAAAACAAAACAAAAACAAAAACAAAACTATATTTAATCTTAAAAATCTACACTGCCGTACTTGAAAGAAAAAGAAAAAAACACATATTTTAAATTTTGGCCAGAAAACTCGTTCTTAAAATATCGATCGATTAAAATCACACTCTTCTTGTCGAAAACACTCGGGATTTATTAAATCCCTGTTAAAGTCCCAGGTTTGAGCGTATTTGACAAGATGATGGTCAATTTAATCGATCTATATATAAAGGACAGTTTTTCTGGTCATGATTTAAAATTTGTTGGGTTTTGTTTGTTTGTTTTTTTTTCAGAGTACGCAGTATAGTCTATTAGAAGGGGAAAAAATTGGTGAGGACCGACGTGTACATATATGCAGGTCTGACATCCGAACCCTCTTATAGGCCTAGTTTAACATTGTTGTAATGGACAATATTTTGCGTCATTTTTTTTTTTTTTTGTTAGATTCCCGTTACAACAATGAGCCCATAATGAATTGGGTTATCAGACCTGCAAATAAGTACACGTCGGTGAGGACTGATCCTCTCCCTGGCGGTCTAAAAACGACGACAAAGATCCAATTCATGAAGTCATCTTCAGTAATTCTATAGATCGACCCAATTCTAGTTTAGAATGACCCGATATTCCAGCGGTGTTTGCTGTTGACGTAAATATTCGCTGCTGTAGGGGTGGTTACTGCTGCAGGCTCTGGTGACATGTTTGTCGCCACTGTGAAAAAGGGAAAGCCTGAACTGAGGAAAAAGGTTATGCCTGCGGTAGTAGTGAGACAGAGGAAACCTTTTCGCAGGAAGGATGGGATGTTCATCTACTTTGAGGACAATGCAGGAGTTATAGTAAATCCCAAAGGAGAAATGAAAGGTTCAGCCATTGCTGGTCCAGTAGCAAAGGAATGTGCTGAACTTTGGCCCCGTATTGCTGCCAACGCCACCTCTATTGCATAAAGAATTATTTTAAATTGTGACTGTTGATGCATTGTGATTGCTTATAGTCAATTATCACCGTAATATTTAAATTGTTATTGTATGTTCGTAGTATTTGCCCACGACTAATCAGTAGTCCCTCTGAGCCCGTAAGATCCATGGAGCCGGAGTTTATCCCGGTTTATATAGCGTGAAACGGACAATAGCAATTGATTGTTACCCTTTGTATAGGACGTCAGTCTATCGCAAAGTACTTTCCGCCAAATCGAACTGACCCAGCTACCCATTTAATGCTGGTTGGACAGGGGGTCGGAAAAAATCTTGATGCACCCCGGTCCCTTTGAGTGTGAAGCGAGTACCCTACGAACTGACTTATTGAGATCCCAAACTATTTTAATAATTTACTTATTTGCTGGCTGTGTTTAAGTATTTAATTTGCTTTCTGTCCTGTAATTACAGACAATTCACAAAGGGCAAAGTCTTTGTGAGCTTTTTTTTTCACTATGTGGTCAATCATTTTAAAGTCAGTTTTACCAGGTTGTAAATTTTTCGACGAAAACAATGATGTTTTATCACATCTCTCACTCGTCCGTATTGTTTCTCCGTTCATTGTGTTCTGTTGAAAAAGGGGAAACCTGAAACGTCCACATTATCTGTCTACGTTTAATAAATTGAATATTCCATTTAATTTACTAATGTTATTTATTGTATATTATATATTAACCAATCAGTCTCGTAAATCCTATCTTGTGTTTGTCTTCCTTAGCAATCAATCGTTTTAATACTAAATTTATCGTCTTCTTGATATTTTGTTTAAATACCCTCCCACTGTGTCCAAACATGATACGGATTTAACCCAGACTTCCATCTTCTCTCTCCACGGGGAACAATTAATTATAATTAGGCCCAGACTTTACCTAAGCTTAAATTGCAACAATAATTATCGATCAATGAATGTTGTCTGTCTGAACGCGATTATGTATTTGTAATTGTTTAGGTCATTACAGGTAATTTGATTGTTTCAACATTATTTTCTAATCCAAGACAGAAAATAAAACCTTTTTTAAAGCCCGAACGTCGTCATTTATTTAAAAAATAAATGGCATTTTTATTATAATTTGATTGCCACGTCACTTACTTTAACGTCGACCCACTCGTATTTCAAAAGCACGGGAGCCGAGATTGATCTCGAATACAGTCGAGATATCTAGCTTAATTCCCCCCCCCCCCCCCCCCCCCCCCACCCTCCCGTATCCACTTAGCAGTGAGTGATTTTGTAGCTGGATCTGTTAGATCTGACGGAAAGTACTTTGCGATAGATTAGCGTCCTAACAAGCAATTGCTATTGTCCGTTTCACGCTTTAGAAACATGGATGAATTCCTGGAGGCCCCAGGTTTGACTGTTTTTGCCAAGATGAGGGTCACTTAAATCGATCAATATTTGAAGGACGAGTTTTCTGGCCAAATTTTAAAACACGAGTTTTTGTTTTGTTTTTTTTTATTTTATTTTTTCAAAGTACGGCAGTTAATTATTCGCTTTCCGGAGTCCTGATCTAATGTGAGGCGCTCTTGGGAAATGGTCTACATCTCGCTGTATGTTCTTTTCAGACGTGGCTAAGAAAATATGCTTTGGGATTTACCGATGAAAATTTAGAGTGCCAAATAACAATATAGTTTTTAATTTTTGCATATTTTCACTAAGTTTTGAAGGAAAATTTAACGATAAATATTGAATTGTAAGCTTCAATTTATTAGACGAAGACAGATACTGTGGACTTTTCGGGTTTCCCCGTTATTAACAAAACAGGATTAATGAAACACTTCAGACGAATGAGATAATTCGTTATCATTATCCCATTCGTCAATAGTGTTTCATTCATCCTGTTTTGTTGATAAAGGGGAAACCCGAAAAGTCCACAGTATCTGTCTTCGTCTAATAAATTGAAGCTTACAATTCAATACTTGTCGTTAATTTTTTTCCTTCGAACTTCAAGCAGCAACATTTTCAAAGTTTTGAAGTTAAATTTGCCCTTTAAACATTTCATTATTTTTCCCCGAGCGCATATCACATTTCTGGTCATTTAAACGTTAAAATTATTTTTCACGACATCTGGTTTATCCAGACCCAATACCTACTAGCCAAAGGATAGCAAGCTATTGATATTGTCCGTTTCACGCAATAGAAACCGGGATAAACTCCTGCTCCCTGGGTCAAATGGCTCTGAAGGACTACTTTAACATTGTTTTAATGGAATATTATATTAAGTTGCGTTGGTTTTGAGAGTATTTCCATTACAGCAACAATGAGACCATAACAACTTTGGGTTATCAGACCTGCAAATAACTGCGCGTCGCCGAAAGCGCTTATAGATAGAACGAAGATGACGTCATTCACGTATGTGTTATTGTTTTTTGCCATCCACGTTTATGAGTAATTCTCACTAAACTGTATTAACCAGACTATAAAAGTTCATGGTTACACATCGTTTTGTGTGTTGGTCCGTTATACTTCCGGATGGCACTGTTGTGAGCTTCTTAGCCAAACGCATACTATCTATATTATTCTAGTTTCTTTTTTCTTTTCTTCCACAGGTCTAGGATTACAAATTAATGTGTGTTGTCACTGGAATGAATTACTCGTGTAATTTTGCTTAGATGAGTGGACATAACCGGTGATTGTGACATAATAATATAGGTACCTGGAGATTTTCGGTGAGTCAAATTTTTATATTTATATAGACGGAATGAAATTAACGCCATTCGGCTCTTTGTTATTATTATCAGGCAGACTGTTGGTGATTACATCTCACTAAATCTTTTCAATCAGACTATAAAGGTTAGAGGTTACAATCAGGTTTGACTGATGGTATGTTTATTTTGGTTGGCGGATATTTTTTTAAACTTCCAGTTGGGTGATTAGTTCTCACTTAAATATATCACTCAGACTATAAACGTGTAAGGCTACACAAAGCCGTGTATGTTGGTAAGTTTTATCTGGTGAGCAGATGTTGTGAATATTTTACATAAACGCTTAGCATCAATTGCTTAACTTGGCTTCCATTCATATTATAGTCCCTTCTTTTCTCGTATTAACAAATTATAATGATCATATAAATACATATCCTGCTTTTTCTTTTGAACAAAAATGATTACAACAGATTACAAAACCAGACGAAGCAAAGAAGAACAGAATAAGTAACAACAAACGCTTAATATAAAACCCTTTTTCAGCAAAAATTGAAATTAAAAGATAGAATGATACAAGTAAATAATACAGCTAAATTGATTAACATTATTTTAACAAGGAAGTAAATATTATATAAAGTCTATGGGGAGCTTAGGAAGACTCAAAATCAGAATAATAACAATTATCTTCTTTTCTATTCTGTTTTATTTTTTTAATCCAGGTTTTTTTAAAATGCAATCGTTGCCTTGTGTATTAGTGTCTTTGTTGTTGAAGAAAGCTCTGAACCTGAAACATTCTTTTGATGTCGTGTACTTTTATATATATATATATATATATATATATATATATATATATATATGTATGTATGTATGTATATTATATATAATATATATATATATATATATATATATATATATATATATATGTGTGTGCGTGTGTGTGTGTGTGTGTGTGTCAATTTCGGCATAAAATGTTTTGTTAACAGTGACCAGAAGGTTATTATTACTGCCTTACTCGGAAACAACAAAACAAACAAAAATAAAAGCACGTAGATCTAGCTATTAAACATTTTGCGGAAAACTCGTCCTTCATAGATTACGAAGTCCCAGGTGTGAGAGTTTTTGTCAAGATGAGGGTCATTTTAACCGCTCAATTTTTGAAGGCAGAGTTTTCCGGTCACAGTTTTTGAATACGTGTTTTACCAGAGTACGACAGATTACAAATTTAGCAGTATAGTAAGACATTCGGCATATGACCTGAAAGTCCCTGGTTCAAGTCCCATCGTGGGCGGCGTAGTTCGTAGATAAAGCTCTTTACTTTAGATTTTTCAGGGTACGCAGATGTAACGTAGTATTTGGTCTGTAAAAACTTTATCTTTTTCAACAAAAACTTGATATATAAAAATTTTAAAATAATTATAAGATGATGTTGCTTTATAAATATCATGTTTCGCCCAACATGTTAATCATCGCGGTTAGCTCGAGAACTCTTGTAAATCGCTTTGATAAAATTGTGGATATTTTCTTCAGAGTATGATGATGGTACAGAGTAAAAGCAATTGAAAAGAACTTTCATCTTATTTCTTAATTTTAAATTGCCGAACAAAATCGATCCCTCAATTTCAAATAAAGTTCCCAAATGAAAATAAAATCTTCAGAAAAGAATACATTACAAAACACAGAATGTTTCGGGTTCGAAAACCTCTTCAGTCAATAATAAGTACAGTTAAAAGGCTTATATTTCCTGTTAAAATCCGTCTGTCTAGGTTTAACGTGAAGTATTGCCATTTTAACTCTTTATTGTTATTGGCTGCAGAAGGGTTCTGACCCCGAAACATTCAGTGTATAGTAATTTGTATTTTTTTTTTTTCATTTTTTTTTTTTGGTTACAATCCAGAACCGGCTACTTTGCATTCACATCCTTTGTGTTTACTTGTCTCGATAAAACAACATTACAAACCAATAGAGATCAAGCAATTTAACACGAATTTAAAAAGACAAACAGAAAAGAATATCGGCTGATGATTTCAATGAATTATTAATGATTATCCTCAAACAGCTTGTCAGATTATGACGCCGACATTGTTGACAGGGTGTCCTATTTCATGAATTATCCCCCTTCGTCAGCTTCCGGTCGTACCCTCCTTTCCCAGCATGCCGATAAATTATTGCTGTTTCCGTACTACAAAAAGTTGACCTGGTTAATATTGGCCATTTTCTGTTGTTGTTCAATTGTTAATTTATTGTATTTTTATTTGTCAGACATGTAGTCAACCTTGTTTAATGGACTCGATAATAATAAGCTTAAAAGTCAACTTTAAACATCTAGATACGCCCCGATATAAATATCGTGCGTGTTGAGATGGTCGGGGCATTCTCTCTATTACGGCTTTGTTAAAATTGTGGTATGACACCGGTAGATTCGAGCTCCGCTCTTGGCGGCGCAAGGTTGAGTCTTTGAAAAAGACATTCTCTCTCTCACCTTGTCGTTATCAGCGTTGTTTATAACAACAACAACAACAAAAAACTATTTTAATATCGTCTTCCAGGCGTCATGCCAAGTCTAACATAATAAATGTTATTATCGGCTTGGGACCATTTGGAAAGTGCTTTGAGTACGTTTAGTGGATTTTGCACGATAGACAAAGCTCGTGTTTTAAAATCTTGTTTACAAAGCATACAATGAACTAGATTTCCCCCATCGCCTTAAAACGGTATAATCCCGGAACGGTTCATATGGTGAAAATTATATCAATAGCCAGAATTAGGAGACACTTGCCAAAATGTATTATTGTTGTATCATTCAAAAGAAATTATGAATTATTTAAAATATTATAAAGAGTTAAACGTCAGATATTTGATCATTCAAACTTTCAATTCACTTTTCGTCATTTTGTTCATCCGACATGATAAATATACGATTTTTGACCGATATCGCCGAAATATCGAGTCTGTGAATTCTTTACTTGAGGTCAGTAATAGGTTCCTGATTTTGGATTAAAATCGACTTGCACTTATTACAGGTCTGATAACCCAATTCCTCATGGGCCCATTGTTGTAATGAAATCTAAACCAAAAAAATGACGCAAAATATTGTCTATTACAACCATGTTAAACAAGGCCATAAGTAGGTTCGGATGTCAGACCTGCATATATATGCATGTCGGTTAAAATCCTATTGCAACACCTTATTGAAAATTCTAAGAATAATTTGAGAGTACAAAATGGTAAGATTAAAGGTATAGATAGCTGACGTCACATAGGTCTATGTTATTGTTTTTTGCCATCCGCGTTTATGAGGAATGCTCACTGAACTGTATTAACCCGACTATAAACGTTCGTGGATACACATAGTTTTGTGTGTTGGTCCGTTATACTTCCGCATGGCAATGTTATGAGCTTCTTAGCCAAGCGCATACTATCTATAGTACCATAAATAATTTGTTTACGTAACAATTCATATCAATCGGTTGGATATCACTTTTCATCTGACTCATGTTTTAATAGAGACAAAGAGGAAGAAGGGGTGTTATTATATCCGATAAAGGGTTGTGTTGGGAAAGGAGAATAATATACAGAATTGATATGGAAATTCTAAAGTAACTTGATCGCTAAACAATTTGGCTATTGTGTTTGAACTATAGAAATGTTACATGATATAAAATAACCATGGGCTATCAATAGATGCTCAGATGACAACATGAATATTGATGAGGTTTATAAATTACAAATTGGTGAACTGCAAAATATTAACATGTGTAGTAAGTAAGTAAAGCAGTAAATATATGCATTAGTTTTATGTCGGAACTATCTGTCCATTGTGAAACCTAATAGTAAAAGAATAACCGAACAATTGGAGCCATTGTAAAAATTTGGAAGCAGGCAATCTTGAAAAAAAAAAATATATAATAATGATGATGATGATGATGATAATAATAATAATAATAATAATAATAATAATAATAATAATAATAATAATAATAATAATAATAATAATAATAATAATAAACTGTATTCAGGAGTAATTAAAAAAAATTGTGACCCACGGCTTAGAAATGGGGTGTTTTATTGTCGACATGATGGGAATTGCTTGCTATCCTTTGGTTGAGACGCTAGTCTATCGCAAAGTACTTTCCGCCATCGTGCGGCTATGTGGTCTAGTGGTATGACACTCGCTTTTGTATCGGAAGGTCCTGGGTTCGAGCCTCGCGCTCGGCGCATAGTTGAGTCCTTGGAAAAGGCTCTTTACTCACATTCTCTCACCGTACTCAGGTGTAAAATGAGTACCTGGCCGTTATCAGCATTGTCTTTGTCCGAAAAATTGTAATATCGCCTAACAGGCGGCATGTCCCGTCCTACATGTTAAATGTTGCTGTTGACCAGGGTCCCCTTGTAAAGCGCTTTGAGCACATTTAGTGGATATTGCGCTATATAAAGCTCAATTTTAGAATTTTAGAATTTTTCCGACTCGACCACGCATTCACTGCTGGGTGGACAGGGGGTTAGAAAAGATCTCGACTGCATCCGGGATCGATCTCGGTCCCTTTCCGTGTGAAGCGAGTGCTCTACCAACTGAGCTATAGGGACCCCTATATAGAATTAAAGTGATATGAAATACGAACTGAATGTCTTTTGCGAGGTAAAAAAGTATGTTTGTTCTCCAACGTAAATTGCATTTTTATTCCAACAGAGACAACGCCGTTAACGGCCAAGTACTCATTTTACACCTGAGTACGGTGAGAGATTGTGAGTAAAGAGCTTTTTCCAAGGAGTCAAGCGAGGCTCAAACCCAGGATATTCCGATCCGAAACGAATGTCATACCACAAGGCCACATAGCCGCACTAATAACAAAAAAGGAACAACAATTACTACTTTTTAAAAATCAATCACAGGACGGACGACGTGCAACCCTTAAGACAAGAAACATTTTCATCTTACCTGAACAATTTGAGTGAGTTTTCGCTACAACTTGCCATTTTGACCGTTTGTAGTGGAGGAAGCAGTCTTCGTAAATGATGTAATCGGGTTATTACAACTAAAGTCATTCAATGAAAGACGTAACAAACAAAAACTCTCTTTTTGGTCGGTCGGGGAAATGGTCGGTAAGGGAAGGGACGACTCTACTCTATGGGCAGTCAACTAAGCGCTTTGTCTCATATATATTTCATCAACCAATCAAATTGCGGTAAATTTCAAAAAGGTAATCCAAACAAGCATTTGGATTAATTAGTTAAAAATAGAACTAGGTCGAATGTTGCAGAGCGTTTCTTAAGAATTTTTCAAATGTTGAGATTGTACGTGGATCAACCCTACCGAGGCATCAAAGACACCCTGACCTGAAAACAGTTCGCTAAGTGCCCTAAGCTTAAAATACCGGATACAACCGAAACAGGACGGACAATTAAACTGAATAATTAATGGGAAACAATCTGTGACGCCTTGTGTCTTTGCAACTACAAGACGGTTTTCTCTCTCTCTCTCTCTCTCTCTCTCTCTCTCTCTCTCTCTCTCTCTCTCTCTCTCACTCTCTCTCACTCACTCTTTCTATCTCTCTCACTCTCTCTCTATCTATCTCACTCACTCACTCACTCACTCACTCTTTCTATCTATCTGACTCTCTCTCTCTCTCTCTCTCTCTCTCTCTCTCTCTCTCTCTCTCTCTCTCTCTCTCCCTCCCTCTCTAACTCATTCTTTAAGCGACAATAAATAAATATTTTAATTGAATTGAATTGAAATTCTCTCTATCTCTCTCTCACTCATTCTTTCTATCTCTCTCATTTAACTTATTCTCTCTCTCTCTCTCTCTCTCTCTCTCTCTTTCTATCTCTCTCACTCTCTCACACATTCTTTCTATCTCTCTCTCTCTCTCTCTCTCTCTCTCTCTCTCTCTCTCTCTCTCTCTCTCAAAACGCTTTACAAGTAGTCCCTAGCTGACAGCAACACTAAACATGTAGGACGAGACATTGTTGTTGTTATTGTTATTATTATTATTATTATTATTATTATTATTATTATTATTAGTAGTAGTAGTAGTAGTAGTAGTAGTAGTAGTAGTAGTAGTAGTAGTAATAGTAGTAATAGTAGTAGTAGTAGTAGTAGTAGTAGTAGTAGTAGTAGTAGTAGTAGTAGTAGTAGTAGTAGTAGTAGTAGTATAATTGTTATAAGTATCATTAATTTATTGCTATTATTTTTGTTTTGGTTAGTTTGTTTGTTTTTTTGTGTTTTTTTTTTTTTTTTTTTTTTTTTTTTGGTTTTTGTTGTTGTTGGTAGGGGGGATGTTGTTGGGTTTTTTTTGTTGTTTTTTTTTGTTTATTATTTATTTACTTTGTTTACTCCTTTTCTGGCGTCTGTTGTTTTGTTTGTTTGTACGTCGAGTTTCTTTGATTTCGATTTTTTAGTTTGTTGGTTTAAAAGGAATAGAGTCATATTACCGAAGCTGTGGTGTGTCTGTGTTATTTAATTGGGGGGGAGAGGATTGATAGTTCTCATTCGATCACTTCGTTCGTATTCAGCGTCCAACATTATCAACTGCTAATTGTGTTGTGAGAAATTAGCACAGTGTGACGTTGACGGGTGTCAATGAACCAAATATTTGATTCAGGTTAGATCTTTTAAAAGACAACTTTTGCAAGAAAAATCTGAATTTGATTACCTTGTTCTGTTGTTTACTCTGTGAAAAACTGGGTTATAGAATGAACGATTTTTAAATTATAAACTAAAAGTAAAAATAAATAAAATTCCCTCTAATTATCCCATTGGGGAAATTTGTCTTTAGGGTCCATTCCAAGGGAATATTGGAATAACCCATGCGTCAGCCGC
>NC_088361.1:122674711-122679711 GCF_034508935.2 Berghia stephanieae
TAGTGGGCCATTTTCTTTTTACTATTATAAGTCCTTTTTTTATATATAGACCCCGGTCTACTACAAATTTGAACAATTTTGGGACAATATGGACAAAGATATCAATGAAATGGGCGCGATTTTTTAAATTGGCCGACACACAAGTGTAGAGATACTTTTGTCCTTGGTTCCAACTCTAAAGCAATATTTGACCCACTGTGTCAGAGAGATATTATGCCGTGATGTTGGAAATAGATTTTATAGTCACAAATATGAGATTTGGGGTTAAATTCCCATCGTTGTAATGTTAAAAGTGAACTTTTTTTATAGAGCGCAATATCCACTAAACGTACTCAAAGCGCGTTACAAGGGGTCCCTGGCCAACAGCAACACTTAACATGCAGGACGTGATGATGCCTTTTCGGCGGTATTACACTTTTTTTCGGACAGAGACAACGCTGTTAACGGCCAGATACTCATTTCACACCTGAGTACGGCTAGGGAATGTGAGTAAAGAGTCCTTTCCAAGTCTGCACCGAGCGAGGCTTGTCAAACCACAAGACCACATTATAACCCCACGAATGGTGGGGGAAGTAATACCATTTCTTTCATTACATTAAAAAATCCAGTGTTCTCATTTCTCATTATTTCTGTTATTTCTAAATTCAAAACTCGGGGTTGAAATCATACCCGACATAATACCGTTTGTGACGATGGGTCACATATTTTCCTATCCAAAGGGTAGCAAACAATTGCTTTTGTCCATTTCACGCGATAGAAATCGGGATAGATTCCACCTGCTCCGTGGGTCTTTTGGCTCTCAAGGACACTTTTTTTTTTTTGTTTATTTAACATAAAAAAGACATACATTTTCTATTTCCGATCATTGTGTTAAAACTCAATCTTTTTTATCTAAATTCAATCTGACAGAACCACCTGACGGACTCAATGGATCAAGCGTGTTTCTGATATTATCGTATTGTATGTCATTGCTTTAATAGGACTTCATAATGGACCAAGTGTTCCTTAAATGCCTTTAAAAGATCATTAACATTACATTGAGCATTGCACATTGCAGATTCTTTGAGATAAAAAATATTAAAACGTGAGAAACATAAACGTGTCTAGACTTATTTTTTTAAAGCAAAAGAAATGAAAAAGAAAAAAAAACATCAATTGACATAATATTATAAACGCTCAGTCATCCTATGTATTTTTAATCAAAAAGTCCCTATCGGCAATCAAGGGCATTTTTAAAAAATCATTAATATCTTTAGCATAAAGATTTATAGTTTGAAATTTCAAACTGTTCCATGCTTTGCAGTACGGAATATAAATTAGGTTGGAGTAAATCGGCAGCCAAAAATGGATTTAAAGTTGAATTGGTTTTTAGATAATATGACATTTTCGGTTCGTGCACTAGAAATCTATATCAAATCCTTTTCATTTATTCTCCTCAAAAAATGACTCCAGTTTCACTTTTTTAAAACTTTTAATTCCTATTTATAATAATGATAACTATAATAATAATAATAATAATAATAATAATAATAATAATAATAATAATAATAATAATAATCCAATTAATATTGTTCACTGGCGCTTTACATCAACACACCATGTATCATAAACAAATATAGAACTGACATGTTAAAGACCACATAAATTATATTAAAATACATACAAAGAGTTCAAATTATATGCCCTACAGAAAAGCTCAGTTTTTATTAATTCAGCTTAATAGCATTTCAAAATAATACTGTTTTTAGCCGACTGGCCACATATTACGTGGAAGGTAACTGTTAACCCTCTCCTTACCAACTATAGGAAAATCGTTACATTCGTTACGATACAACCAACATTTTTCTTTTTCAAATTTTTTTTGTACATCATAAAATTTTAAGAAAATGAACAGTGTGTTGTAGAGCATGTTTTGTTAAAGAAAGTACGTGTCGCAAGAACTTTACTGCTAGTATGCCTGAGTGATAAAAAATATATTCTGTGTTAGTTGGGTGTGAAGTTTTGGGGGAAATCTTGAGAATGGCTGGTAAGGAGAGAGTTAAAAGCAACCCCAAAAAATCGCCCATTGAGAAGCTAATAATAATTATAATATAGATAAGAAGTGGATTGCTACTCAAATCTATCGCCAAGCTTTTTTAAACAGTTAACTAACTTACATTGTAAAAACACGTATTTAAAAATGTGGCCAGAAAACTTCTCCTTCAAATATCGATAGATTTAAATTACTCGTATCTAGGCTAAAACTCTCAAACCTGGGATCTCGTCTCTGACCTCGCAAAGTCCCAGATTTGAGAGTTTGTGCCAAGATCAAGGTCTTTTAAATTGATCGATATTTGAAGGACGAGTTTTCTGGCCACATTTTTAAAGACGTGTTTTTCAGGAGTACCTACTGCAGTTAACTCTCTCCTTACCGACCATGTTCAGTATTTTCCCAAAATGGCAGGCTTATCCAGCAGAAAAAAATGATTTTTTGAACTCAAACAATCTTTCTACAAAACAGTTATATGTTCTTATCAATTAAACACAGATCAATGTGATGTGCAAAATAAATCTGAATAAGAAAAAATGTATCTTGTGTCGTAACAAATGTGACGATTTTGCTGTAGGTGGTAAGGAGAGGGTTAACCGGTGAAATTAGCTGACATATTGGATTTGATCCCCAGTTGTCACAACAATGCCACTAGTCAAGTACTGTAACGGTATCAAGTATCAATGTATGGCTATAACAAAACACCTTTTTAAAAAATTTTGGCCAGAAAATTCGAACTCCATAATATGTGACCAATAGTCTCGCTCAACACAGTTTTATACCGGAGTGAACTTTCTTCTGGACGATCTCATCTGAATTTTAAGTCTAAATTACAAACGTTATGTGTGATTAATTTGCGTTATTAAAAAGATATTAATAGATCTTTGTATCATTTCGTGAAATGCAAAGAGCTTTAACTTTGATTATAATGATTTTAAATGGGGAAATACGTGGCTCAGCGGTATGGTCTGTGCTTCGAACCCGAAAGGTACCGAGTTCGATTACCCGCCGCGCTGTGCGACTTTGAGCAAGTCAACTCACTCCTGCTAATTTTACGACTCAGCACTGCAGCTTAAGCCTGAATTATTCCAGTCTTCCCTTGGAATCGACTCTAAAGACAAATTTCCCATTGGGGATGAATAAAGGGAATTTAGTTTATTTTATTTTATTCTTAAAACTGAATCATTATGATTTAATGACGAAATAGAAAGAATTAAATCCCCTTTATTCATCCCATAGCGGAAATTTGTCTCTAGGGTCTATTCCAAGAGAAGACTGGAATAATACAGGCGTCAGCCACAGTGCAGCGCCGCAAATTGAGCTAGGACGAGGTGATTTGCTTAATGCCGCACAGCGCAAAGACGGGTGATCGAACTCGGTACCTTTCGGGCTCTTTGCTTCGTACCCGAAAGGTACCGAGTTCCATCGCCCGTCGCTGCGCTGTGTGACCTTGAGCAAGTCACCTCGCCCTAGCTCAATTTGAGGCGCTGCACTGCGGCTGGCGCCTGGGTTATTCCAGTCTTCCCTTGGAATAGACCCTATGGGATGAATAAAGGGAATTTTTTTTTTTTTTTAAATTTTATTTATCTATTAATATCTTTTTAATAACGCAAATTTATCCCACATAAAGTTTGGAATTTAGACTTAAAATTCAATTGTCTGCGGCATGTTCACTTTCACATGTTCACTGGTCACACAAATGGACGGATTAAAATTGTCTCTAACTTTAAAACAAAAAAAATGAAAGTGGAGGATTTTATGAAGTCTCAGCTATATATTTTTGGCAATTATTTTGGAAATCGTTATTGTTTTAGTATGGAAACGTTTTCAGGCCAAAATTAAAAGAGGCTTTTTGTCGTTGTTTTGTATATACAGTTGTAAAATACTATTCACTTGACCTTGAGTCAACCCAGCTTCTAAAGTCTTCCTCCGTCCTAAGGATGGTTTCGTAGCCACCTTCTAGTTTAGTGACTGGACAGTGGAGGACGATGTGATCGCTGGTCTCTGGGGCTGCCTGGCATTTCTGGCAGGTATCACTGTTACCAAGTTTCCATCTGCACATATTTGATGCAGTTCGGCCATGTCCAGTTAAGAGGCGGTTTGAGGAAATCCAGTATTTCCTGGCGTTATTGAATGCAGGCACTCTTTTGGTTGGATCTTTAATGATGTTTCCTCCTTTTGGTGTTTCCCTGTTCCACATTTCTCTCCAGTTTTCCTCCACACTGAAGTCTGCCATTTTTGTTAGGTGGAACGGTCTTCTCGATTTAAGTCTAGTTGTTGAAGGTGCATTATCTTCATGTCGTCTCATTCGCCGTCGTCATCACCATTATCATCGTCGTCATCATTACCCGATCGATCGTTCTCCTCGTCGTCGTCGTCGTCGTAGTAGTAGTAGTAGTAGTAGTAGTAGTAGTAGTAGTAGTTGTAGTAGTAGTAGTAGTAGTAGTAGTAGTAGTAGTATGTAGTAGTAGAAGTAGTAGTAGATAGTAGTAGTAGTTAGTAGTAGTAGTAGTATAGTAGTAGTAGTAGTAGTATGTAGTAGTAGTAGTTATAGTAGTAGTAGTAGTAGTTAGTAGTAAGTAGTGAGATAAGTAGTAGTAGTAGTAGTAGTAGTAGTAGTAGTAGTAGTTAGTATGTAGTAGTTAGTAGTAGTATAGTAGTAGTAGTAGTTAGTAGTTAGTAGTAGTATAGTTAGTAGTAGTAGTAGTAGTAGTAGTAGTAGTAGTAGAGTAGTAGTAGTATAGTAGTAGTAGTTAGTGTAGTAGTAGTAGTAGTAGTAGTAGTAGTAGTAGTAGTAGTAGTAGTAGTAGTAGTAGTAGTAGTAGTAGTAGTAGTAGTAGTAGTAGTAGTAGTAGTAGTAGTATAGTAGTAGTAGTAGTAGTGTAGTAGTAGTAGTAGTAGTAGTAGTAGTAGTAGTAGTAGTAGTAGTAGTAGTAGTAGTAGTAGTAGTAGTAGTAGTAGTAGTAGTAGT
>NC_088361.1:122682211-122689711 GCF_034508935.2 Berghia stephanieae
ATTATTATTATTATTATTATTATTATTATTATTTTTATGAAATCAATATACCCCGGTGCCCCTTCCCCTCCACATTACCCTATTTTTCGTACTCATCCACTTCCCCCATCTTCTCCACTTTCCCTATCTTCCCCCTCTTCCTCCTCCTCCTCTGTCTCTTCCTTTTTCTGCTGCTTGGCAACGAAAACTCCAACGCTGAGAGGACAAATCTTAACATTTATCTCGTACTAATTTTTTATTCAACTTTATTTTTGTTTTGTTTCCTTCCTTTTCATATGAAGCACGTCATCTTCCTTTATCGGATGCCCTCTATCCGTCCATCACCCCCCCCCCCTCCCCTCCCCCACCCCCAGCCCTATTCCCAACTCTATATTATACTCTCCGGCCTGGCAGTCGATGACCAAAACGAAACATTGATGGGTACTTAGGATGAATGAGACCGGACAACAGAATCCTCTCTCAGTGGCGGGAACAGAGTTCTCTCCCTGTCTTCTCTTGTCTCTTGGCGCCCTCTCACGGATGTCCTGTTCTTGTTCTGTCCTATTTAAGTCCAGAGCTCTCGACGTCTTCCATTGGTCTCGCGTAATCGGAAGCGACTTCGTGACGCGGGAAAGCTTCCTAACTCTTCCTTATATAGAAATAAATTAAGTGCTCCCCTAGAAACGGGGGTTTTATTTTTAAGGGACGGAAAATTGAAGGACTTTCAGGAGATGAGAGAGTATGGTAATGCGTATAGTACCTACTTCGTCAGACGAACCAAAATAGTACGTTCTATATCTACACCTTACCATTTTAGAAAATATTAAGTTCAACTGTCCATATTTGACGGACATCTTCACTTATCTCAGAATATATTCTTGTTTTGGAACAACTAATAGAATATTATATATGCATCTCCCCTGGTCAATAGTTCTTACCACTAATTATTTTGTCATCGATCTTTTTGATCAAGTAATCTCTTCGATTGGAAGTATGCATAAGATTCGCCTCGGAAATCAGGTATTATTCTGAATAAGCAAAAAGATGAAAATTTAGTTTAATTAAAAGAAAAAAAAGAAGAAATGATCTATAGTGCCTTCTGTCGAAACATTTAAGCCCTTTACACCATGTACTTTTAAAATGTCCTCACACAGATGCTAGTCAAATAACAAACTGTGCAGATTCATTAGTTATAAGACAATTGTTTACATAGACAGAAGAAAGGGCTTACTCTCTATTATTCATCTCTTGTCATTTATTTCCCGCATCATTAGATCAGATTAGCTACGCTATTCAATTTACTCTCTCTCTCCCGTCTACTCTACTCTTATCTTCTCTTCTCCTTCTTTCTCTCTCTCTCTCTCTCTCTCTCTCTGTCTCTCTCTCTCTCTCTCTCTCTCTTGAGTTCTATGAGAAATAAATGTGAAAATAGAGCAATTACCAAAAACTCAAATTTGCGCCGATAATGCAGGACACAAATCCAGAAAACCAACCAATCATCAGAAGGGGGGGGGGGGGTAGCTTCTAATGGTCTCACACTACTATAGTATTATGATGGTCTAACCAGGAGGTGAATTCGTTGCCGCATTTGTGTACAGTAGCGCCCGATAGCCTCATCACAACACAACTCTCGACCAGATGTTCTGCCGTTTCGACCAGATGTTCTGCCGTTTCATGTGCTTTGCCACTATGGGACATTGTGGAAAGTCCCCACTGATAAATACTCGCTGCTTTTAGGCAGGTTCTCCATCTCGCTCGGTCGATTTGCCGCAACCCAGTGTGTCCCTTCTTGTTGGTACAAAAGCCTGGCAACTTCTCTCCCAGTTTCGAGGTGTCTCTCTCTCTCTCTCTCTCTCTCTCTCTCTCTCTCTCTCTCTCTCTCTCTCTCTCTCCCCGCCCCCTTGAAGGACCGAATTCGTCCAAGTCGACTTCCATCTCGTATATGCAACCCTGTCAGGGAAACCAATTACAAGGTTTGCCGGGGCCTATTTCGCCTCGGTAGCTGCGAATCGGCTTCGGTCGAGGAGCTGCCTAACGGCCGGTGCGTTACATCAGTGGGGTCTAACTTCCTGTCCTTTATGTCCACGCTGTGGGCAAGAACCCGAAACGGCAGAGCATCTAGTCGAAAGGTGTGTTGTGACGATGCTACCAGGCGGGTTCGCGACGGTGCACGAATGCGGACCGGACTTTGCTGATTGGGTCGATCGTCATAACATAATAGTGTGAACCATAAGAAGCTGCTGCTGCCTCGAAAGAAGGTGAGTGTTTCACCCGTCCAAGACCACAAATATCTGAGGCATTATCACGGTTTACAGCGCAATAAGAAACGGTAGTAAAAAAAAACAAAAAAACCTACGGAAATGCCAACAACGGGTTTGACCTCGGCCCTCCGTCTGTTGTTCAATGATTTATCTATTCTGACAAGATGCAAGAATGAAAAATCCTTGTTTCCCAAAAGTGTGATATCTGGTTCCATTCTTATTGGAAGGGTAAAACCATTCTTCCAGAGGACTAGATAAACACCTTGTGTAATCTTCTTGTTCCAGAGTGATATCATATTATTTTCTAGTCTAGGTATTATGTTCGTCGTCTTAAAGATCATCCATCTTCGCTTTTTTCCGACCCGTAATCCTAAGAATCTGCCTAGACATCATGATACTAACATCGTTATGCCACTTGGTGATTCAATATGAAACCTATTCATTATTAATCCTCATAAGGACTGGTTACATACACACTCCCAATAAGTTTGGAACCGGAAGAGTAGAAGGTGTGACGTCACGACTTCTTCGTCATATTTAATGTTAGAGAATATAAATGGTGAAAGAGGGTGTTCAATGTTTGGTATACGATGTAGGGGATGATAATAAAGTCTCTTTAAAAAAAAAAAAGAAAAAAACATTTTACTTTTAAGTAGAAACAAGATTAAGAAAATTAGAATTAGCTTTTAATTTTATTAATGATTGAACACAGGAAACATCTGTAAAAATCTATAATGCCATTTCCGAGATGTTAGATGGAGGACTTGGGAGAACACGGTGCTAATTAAAGTCGTCTGTCTTTCTGTTTTTATTTTTTTTTTTTTTTTTGGGGGGGGGTGATTCCTGTTGTGTATTTGTGTTTTGTTTTTTTTGTTTTTGTTTGTTTTGTTTTTTTGTTTTTTTTTTTTTTGTTTTTTGTTTTTTTTTGTTTGTTTTGTTTATTTTTTCTACTTTTAACCTCGTTGGTTTCTTAGTTTTGTTTTGGTTTGGTTTGTTATTTTGAGGGGGAGGGGGGCAGGAGGGTACGGGTTTTTTAAAAAATAAGAACTATCTACAACGATTTAAAAATATGTTTAAAAGAGATACACGGCATAATATTCCCTCGATGTTCGTATATATATTGAATTGTTGGCAATGACGGGAGTACATTTTGCCAAGACTATAAACTAAACAAGAATAAAGAAAATTGGCGACGATAAGGGAAGTAATCGGAAAGGAAGGCCGTTCTCATTAATCATTATTTTTGTAATAACCACGTTTTTATAATAACTTAATCGGATACACTTAAGGAGAACAGTACAACAGACACGTTCTTTTCTTCTTTCCAATCAATAGGAAACGATGATGGTGGTGGTTGTACTTGTACTAGTGATGATGATAATAATGATGATGATGATGATGATGACGATGCTGATGATGACGATGCTGATGATGATGATGATGATGATGATGATGATGATGATGATGATGATGATGATGATGATGATGATGACACCACCACAATCACCACATCCTCCTCCTCCTCCTCCTCCTCCTCATAATCCTCCTTTTCCTTCTTCTCCTCTCCTCTTCCTCCTCCTCCTCCTTCTCCTCTCCTCCTCCTCTTCCTCCTCCTCCTCCCCCACCTACACCACCACCTCTGCACTATTCATTCACTACGTCACACAATCGCCATCTTGAGGGCAAAGAACAAACTACGTTGAAAGATTGCCTCAATCAATACCTGCTTTTTCACCGGTCCTCATTATGTCATAGAAAATTATAAATGTCGCTGGAGGCAAATCGTTCCAGGAATGAAGAAAACCTCTATCAGCCCTCCACTAATCAATACGCTAATTTTCAATTCAATTTAGTTTAGACTATAGTAAGAGGAGTCGTGACCCATTGCTTCAAATCGCTATTATCTCCGGATGAACCGGATGTTTAACTCACTCAATCCTAGAGATTTTTGCTACTTTTCGAAATTGGAAAAAATAGCTAGTTTTATTCAACTACCATTAACATGTAAAACTCAAAACATTAGCTTTGATACTGCGCCTATAATTTGTCTCAGATAAATGTAAGAAATAGGTATGGGGGTAAACGTAACCCAGGGTATACTACGGATAGAGTCGGTGTTAGGGTTGAGTGAGTTAAAAAGTGAATTAACCCTCTCCTTACCACCCAAAGGAAAATAGTCACATTCGTTACGATATAACCAACAATTTTCTTGTCCTAATTTCATTTTTGTTATATCTAGTTATAGCTCTAAAAAGTCGACACTGTGTTGCAGAGCTAATTTTTTTCTGAACAAAACAAGCATAATATTATATTCGTTACTATTCTACCTGAAAAACCCTTTGTTTGTGTGTGTATTAGGTGAGTATGAAGTTTCGGGTCAAATGCTGTAAATGGCTGGTAAGGAGAGAGTTAAACCAGTTTACTCCGTACTTTCAAAGGACATGTGTTGTTTTTTATCTTCAAATAATTGGCCAGAAAACTCGTCCTTCGATTTAAATGACCCTCATCTTGGCAAAACCTCTCAAACCTAAAACTTTCGCGAGGTCGAGGTTTGAGAAATTTTACCAAATTAATGAGGTCATTTAGTGGATATTGCGCTATATAAAGCTCAATTATATTTTTTTTAATCAATCGATATAATTTGAAGGAAGAGTTTGTTTTCTGGACAAATCTTTAAATACGTGTTTTTCCATAGTACGGCAGTTAACTGATGTTAAAGATGAAATGATCAGAATAAATATGAAAATGTTAGTCTGTGTTGCTTTGAAAAAAGTGTTTATTTTTATTAACAAAACATAAAGATCTGGAAAAGTGTGTATAAATCAGTGACAGACAAATCAGAGAGAAACACGCACACACACGCAAACACACACTCATACAAACACACACACTCTCTCTCACACACACACAAACACACACTTACACACACACACACTCACACACACACACACACACTCACACAAACACTCACACACACACACAACTTACCGAAACATCAGCCTGCCTCCACTGCCGATGGAGCCACAGACCCCCTTATTACTAGTCAGACGTGCTAACATTAATTATGAGGTCTGAGGTTCGATCCCAATCGATGCAGGCTGATATTTGGGATGTTTTTGTTTTTTCATATATTTTTCTGTCTGCTTTGCCCGGCATTGTTTCAAACACACTTTTCCAGTTCTTTAACTTACATCAGTGCCTGTTCCCTAATTCTTTCATCAATTTGATAAAACACTCCTTTTTTAAAACTATAAAATCACTTTCCATCATCAAAACAATCTTAACATAATATATACCGTTTTGAGACGATGGGTCACAAACGATGCACACATTTGCATGCTTGACAACCAGATGCAATTAGAGACTTGAAAAGCTGAGGAATTATTCAGTATGTTTATGCCAAAATGTCAGTTTTTAAATTATATTATTATTATTTATCTCAAAGAAACAATTGAAAAACTAATTTCGTCCACAGTTTTTAAAAGTAATTGATTTTTTATGTATCGAGTGTGGATCTAATGAAAATTACATTTGAGCACAACTAAACTCAGATGTATATTATTATATCCATCTTTAAGATGTTCTTTTACCAATACCAACCGTCGGTTTTAATAGCCTTCAACGGTCGTGACGTCACTTTCCTCGTAATAACGTAAGGTAACTTAGTAACTGGCTCTAAACTATCGGAACAATGGCGGACGCCCTTATGAAATATTTCTCCGACGAGCATAAAAGCGTATCCATAGGAAAAAAAAAAACATTATAAATCTGATCATATTTTGACTTTTACACATTCTGATCACAAGACATATGAATAGTTCTAGCCAGCATGAAGAATAAAAAGTACATATTTTCTTTGTTTAGAACCACTATGGCCGCGTTGCTGGGCGACGTGACATCAGACTATTGAATCCAACTGAGGGGTACTCGTATGCCGGTCGAATAACTCAAATGGTTATTTGCTCATTGTTGTAATGAAAAGAATCGTAAGCCAAGTGTTCATTACAACAACCATGTTAAAACAGGCCCATACTTGTGTTCGGTTATCAGACTTCCTGCTAAGTACACGCAGGTTTTAATCAATCACCCATAAAAAAACACTTGAGCTTTTATATAGCGCAATATACACTCAACGTGTTCAAAGCGCTTTACAGTGGATCGTTGACCAACAGCAACACGTAACATGTAGAATGAGTCATGACGCCTGTTAGGCGATATTACAATTTTTTTTTTCCAGCATAGACAACGCTGTAAACGGCCATGTACTCATTTTGCACCTGATTACGGTGACATAATGTGAGTAAAGAGCATTTTCCAAGGTCTCAACTATGCGCCGAACGAGGCTCGAACCCATGACCTTCCGTTCCGAAAGCGAGTATCATACCACAAGACCACATAACCGCACCCATAGATATATTATTATAACATTCCTCATTTCGGTGTCGCTTACGTGATTTTACGATTTTACGCCAAAAATAAATGATTAACGAGTGAGTAATAGTTTACTATACTTTTATTTCCCAATTAATTCAATTCATTCAATTAATCTCTAATCCTGTGTCCCTGAAGATTGTTATCGTGTTTGAGTTCCATACACTAGTAATGTTAATTGTATTCCCAGCAGGACGCCTCTCCACAAAATCCTCTTCACGTACGCCATTAAAAATGCCATACTACTTTACTTCATTGTTAATCTTAATATGAAGTTATAAATGAATTTATAACGTGTAAAATTGATTGGGACTGGTTTTAATAAAATAGCTCAATCAACAATCAATCAATCAATAGCTTGATCAGTTACGCCATATTACCTTCTTGTGTTTGATGGTCATGCTTGACTGACTCGTTTTCACCGAAGTCAACGAGCCGTGTCGTTCTTGGTGTGCTACGCCTTCAATCAGTGGCGAGACGAGAGACGGGTTCCAGGGTGGACTAGCTGCAAGTCTGCTGGAGGAGCTGAAGATCTTTTTGTTTAGATATTCATGAGATCTGATTTGTTTTTGTTTTGTCTATTTATTTTTTATCATTCAAATCACAGTTTGCAATCCGTACCGGTTGTAATTATATTGCCTTGTCCTGTTTAAATTAAAATTTTAACTGAGAGAAATGGAAGATAATTGGGTGCATATAACTTAAAGCTTTAGGCGATCGTTTTTATCATTCTTTTCAATAGAGAGTATTTGCTTCTGACATCGTTAGAGCGATGCGTTTGTTTGGGCATTAAACACACGTATGCTACATGGAACTCTTCCAATTAAAA
>NC_088361.1:122697211-122737211 GCF_034508935.2 Berghia stephanieae
GAAAAAATTCTTAAGCCTGCAAAAGAATATCTGGGTACAGACTTTTTGGCAAATTATTTTTGATCGTAAGACGAGTAAATAGTAAAAGTTAATTGGCCAAAATGTAAGATAGTTTTTTTTTGTCAATGTACATCTTTGTCAGGGTAAGACAGCCACAATACCTAAAAGGTTTTTTAAAAATAAAATATATATTTACGTGACGCGCATTGAGTTTTTAAAAAAATATATAGGATCGATTATATTCTATTATGCGACTCCTTGATAGATAAGTTTTAGTTTTTCCTCTTTAGTTTGTGGTTTTTTCCCAATCGATCAGTTTAAGAGGTAGACAGACTGCCTGCGGCTTGGAACGGTATACATTTTTAGATGACTAAATTGATGCTGTTTTGGATATAATTTTTTAAGTCGCCTTGTGTACTTTTAAGGCCTAAATCTCTATGATATAAAGTAATGCGCTCATTTTGTACTAGAAAATTTACAATTTCACTTCCTGCGTTTCTCCAAGTTATCATTTATACTCGAATAAATTAACACGTTATAACATCAAATCAAACAGGTTGTAAATAAGTACAAAGGAAAAGCTACAAATGTTTTGATTGCAAACTTGTTTTTTAGCGAGCGCCTAAAAACAATTTAAATAGAATCATACATTTAATGAAAACGATTCAGACATAATGAAGGCACTTCATCAAAGACCATTTCAGTTATCTAGAAACATTCATTTTTAACCTGTTAACGGCCGTACTCTGGAAATGCACGTATTTAAAATTTGACAAGAAAACTCATTCTACAAGTATCGCTAGATTTGAATTACCCTCTTCTAGGCAAAATCTCTCAAACATGAGACCCCGCGATGCCTCCTCAGGTTTGAGAGTTTTTGACAAGATAAGAGTCCTTTAACTCGATCGATATTTGAAGGATGAGTTTTCTAGCCAAATTTTGGAATACGCGAGTATTCCAGAGTACGGCAGAGAACTGGTAAAAAATTCAAATTATAACTCGTGAGACAAATTTTTTGCTTGGTTAGTTTATTTGACAGGTGTTAACGCTTTGACCATAACAAGACGAGTTGGTTGCAAGCTTATCTAACGATTCTCTATGTAATCATCCGTTAGATCTAAATGAATATGCCCTGGTAAATTGAATCGTCTTCGTTGGAATGAAATCTTTTCTTCAGTAATCGATGATTTTATCGGTTAGTTCGAGACATTCTTTTGATAAGTATCTATATTTTCTGTTTATGTAACAAATTATATCCATTTGAAAGAGTGTCGTTTGATTCTAAGAGGCATTTTGATATTTTAGGCCCATCGTCTCTATGAAGCTAGAAATTAAAATTCGGTCAATAGTGAAAATGGTAAAAAATACGATTTTCAATTTTATGCAATGTAAGAAATCATTTTTTCCCAAAATAGAGAACATATATTTAACCGAAGTTTAACTTAAATGCCGTGTGCTTTGGAAAAATACGTATTTAAAAATTTGGCCGGAAAACACGCCTTTCAAATATCGATCGATTTAAATTACCCTCATCGTGGTAAAAACTCTCAAACCTGGGGCCTCGCGAAAGTTTTTTGTGCGCTATGTTGTCTAGTGGTATGACAATCGCATTCGGGTCGGAAGGTCCTGAGTTCGAACCTCGCTCGGCGCATATTTGAGTCCTTTGAAAAGGCTCTTTACTCACATTCTCTCACCTTAGCCAGGTGTAAAATGAGTGCTAGCCTGGCCGTTAACAGCGTTCTCTCTGTCGGAAAAAAACTGTATTATCGCTTATCAGGCGTCATGTCCGGGTCCTAAATAATAAATGTTGCTGTTGGCTTTACCCCTTGTAAAGCGCTAAGTGGATATTGCGCTATATAAAAGCTTAAAATGTTAGAGGCAGTGGATCATATTTGGGTCAAATCTTGGTGACACTGCAAAACTTATTTAAGGGTAATTCTATCGCCCTTTGGCTTCAATGATTATTTAGAAAATCCGCTATAGTCATGTGCTCGAGGTAAGAATTTCCTTTCAGGCCACCCTGCGAGCCCAAAGGTCAGTCAGGACGGTCAAGCGGTCAATTGGGTATGACATGCTAATCCCACAACTCTTTTGTAAAGCAGCTCGCCACGTCTGGGATGGTCAGCTGTGTTGACAGGCTCAGTACATATAACAACAATAACAACAACAGACAGGAATTCTACTCCCACCAATACTACTACGGCTACTACTACTATTATTGTTGCTACTCCTCCTCCTCCTCCTCCTCCTACTACTTCTACTACTACTACTACTACTACTACTACTACTACTACTACTACTACTACTACTACTACTACTACTACTACTACTACTACTGCTACTACTACTACTACTACATACTACTACACTACTACTACTACTACTACTACTACTACTACTACTACTACTACTACTACTACTACTACTACTATACTACTACTACTACTACTACTACTACTACTACTACTACTACTATACTCTACTCTACTACTACTACTACAACTACTACTACTACTACTACAACACTACTACTACTACTACTACTACTACTACTACTACTACTACTACTACCACTACTGCAACTACTACTATAGTTTACAATTTTTAGATTTGCCACTCTTGCGCTTGATGATAAAGATTTACCATAGATCTAGGCTAAACGGAAGAATGTTAACGCCTAACCTAATTTTTTTACAAAATAGATTGTTACTTTTAGATATTAAACTGCGCTTTTTATTTCAGCAAATCACATCGGATCGAGGTTGGCTTACCGATTTCTGTCAGTCAGAACATCAGTCAAGCATAGAGCCAGCTGGCTGCCCCCTATAATACAACGATATCATTAACCCAGAAAACTTGTTCTTAATACTTTATAAGAAGCCATTGCCCATCCCCTGCGCGAAAACCACTGACCCCTCTAAATAATACCTGTCTAGGTGTTTGTCGGGGTAAGTGCTGTGTTCCGTGAGCGAACACCACTCGTCTGTATCTTACGCAACAAATACTGGTCTTTGTTGTCAGGCTCCAAACTACATACTCTTTTTTTAAAAACCTGCCAGAAGTTCCTAGTTTGAGAGGGGTTTTTTTCCAAGATGAGTGTCGGTTTAATCGAAGGGCTAGTTTTTTGGCCAAAATTTTAAATACGTGTTTATTTTTTTTTCAGATTGCGACAGCAAAAGACTTTTTATGTTTGACCCAATGCCTCAATCCGATGTTATATCTGAGTGATATTGTTGCTGGACATTGAATTTAAATCAACAATTATACATTTTGAATTAAGTAAAATGCTTTTATTGAGGAAAGTGAACGTAGTCTTATGGACTGAAAATAACTAAAATGTTGTAATTCTCACTTTAAAATTAAACTTGGGGTGCCGATGGCCCAGTTGATAGAGGGCACTCGCTTCATTCGCAAAAGGATCCATCCCGGGTGAATTTGAGATATTTTTTTTCAGATTCCTTCTGTCCAACCGATAGTGATTGAGTAGCTGGGTCTGTTACATCTGGCGGAAAGTACTATACTATAGACTATCGTCCAATCAAAAGGGTAGCACGCTATTGCTATTGTCCATTCCGGGCTATAGAAATCGGAATGAACTCTTAATCCAAGGGACTAATTGCTCTGAAGGACTGCTCACTTTAAACTCAATTCTTCTCATTTGATGCAACCCCGTATAAAAACCAATTTCGGTTGGTAAATCACACAATATGGTCCTTGAGAGCTTGTGGTGGTTGGTGTTTTAGGTTAGGGTCTTCTTTTTCGACAACGCAAGTGATCAAATTCAAAAACAAGTGAAACCTTCAGAAAAATCAGTGTTTTGTTTTGTTTTGTTTTGTTTCCTATAAAAAAAATAAGCTCATGAGTCTCTCTCCCCGCTCTCTCCGCCACGCTCATCCAACAGTTAATGTGTGTTCAGAGCAAAGTGAAAAGACATTGTGATAAGCATTCTGCATATGAAACAATTACACTATTCTGTCATTTAAAAAAATTGTTTCCTCGTTCCCTACACATATATAAAAGCTAAGACTCTTTGGTCGTTGGAGCTCTATAAGTCTGACCCATTTATTACATATTTTGAGAGATAATTAAAATTAATTAATTCAAATCATTTCATATACAATCTTTTTGTAAAATCATTTCAACATTCATTGAGATGCAACTATAAAACTTAACTGCTCGAAAAGTGTCAATCAAAAAGAAAACAGAAACATGAGTGGAGCACAGACTGGCTTGTGTTGATAACTCCCCATCACCTCATAAGGTTTTATTCTCTAATGTTTGTTTTTTTCGGCAATTCTCTACTCACTTCATCCGTTGAAATAAGAAAACAATTGGAAATAATATACAATCGCGTCTGAAAAATTGAACTTTGAGCTTTTATATTGGGCAATACGAAGGGTCCCTGGCCAACAGCACCTTTTAACATTTAGGACGGGATATGACGCCTGTTAGGCGATGTTACAATTTTTTTCGGACAGAGACAGTGCTGTTAACGGCCAGGTACTCATTTTACACCTGAGTGAGAGAATGTGAGTAAAGAGCCTTTTCCAAGGACTCAACTATGTGCCGAGCGAGGCTCGAACCCAGGACCTTCCGATCCGAAAGCGAGTGTCATACCACTAGACCACATAGCCCTCTGACTATACCCCATGAAACTTAACGAGTATTTACCTACAGAAAATAAGATTGAATTCAAGAATCTATCCCAAAAAAAAATGTCTGTCAAAAAAAAAACAAAAAAACAAAGAAAACAAACAAACGAAATAGGGTTATTATATTTCAAGACTCCTTTGTTGACTCAAAATACGTTGATATTTGATTTGTGTTCTCATTAACCAACTTACTGGTCGAAAACACCAATGGCCTTTATCAGCATACTTGCCCCTTCGTAGGCGATCGTAAGCAAACAAAAATGACTAATCTAATAATATTAACTAATCACGCGGTAAGAAAACCTTAGAACAAATAAAAATGGGAAAAGACTTAATACTAAGATATCAATCTTTCTGTTTCTGTTTCCGTACCAGTTTCTGTCTCCCTACCATTTAATCATTTATTTTTCCTCTTTTCTTTCCTTTTTCTTATTGTTATCATTGTCGTTGTTGTTGTTGTTTAGGATTTTAACACTATTATGTCATTTTTGGCCTCCGATCGGTTGTGAGACGAGGAAATATTATTATTATTAATAATGATAATGATAATAATAATGATAATAATAATAATAATAATAATAATAATAATAATAATAATAATAATAATAATAATAATAATGATAATAATAATAATAATAATAATAATAATAATAATAATAATAATAATAATAATAATAATAATAATAATAATAATAATGATAACTTTTTATTGTCCTAAAAAAAAAAAGTGGCAATTTGTCATTTGGTTACACATTTATAACAATACAATATTGACATAGACACACTCACACAGATGCACACTAGTAACATCGTAATCATCGAAAAAACGGCATCAACAACAACAGCATCATCATCATTAACACCACAACAACCTTCCTAATATTTTCGTTATAATTGTTGATGATGTAAACAATGTAATCATGTATCTTCTTTTTTATTTTTTATCATTTTCTTTTCCACTACGTGTTTTCTTTAAACCAGGCCCTATGCACCTCCAAGCACTGAGACGTTTATGGTTAAAGGTAACCCAGTCCTTAAAATTCCACTTGCCCACCTTTTAATGTAAAATATAAAGTAAACACCTAAACATAAACAACTATAATTCATTTAAACTGTTACGGAAGCTTCACATTATATCTTCATCTTTGTTTTCTTTTGGATTCAAAGCTTCAGGCGGAATATTTGATTTACCTTGGTGTACCCGGGAAGGAATACGATAGATCTTTGAAATAATCGATGAGTTTCAATGGAGCTATTTAGGTAATGAACAGTTAAGTAGCCCAAGTCAGTCCTTTGATGTTCACCCAATAATACCGTCGTCCTCTGACTAAACTCTTTCTTTCATTTTTTTAAACCAGGAAACTTTTACTTCAAGTTTCGATCTATTTAAATGAACCTCGTCTGCAAAAGGTATCAAACTAAAACATTTTGAATTCTCATCTTTGGGATTATTTTGACAAGTTGATCATACTCTTTCTTGATTGGTGCTTAAATAATCGGTTACTGGACCATGGTAGACATGACAAAAAAATACTTGTTTAGTCAGAGTACGGCGGCGGAAGGGTAGGCGGATTAATATAGTGCGATTGTATAGAAAAATCGAGTAAATAAGAGATGTAGTTCTATTACATGTAAGGCTTAACGGGGACATCTCCTTTTTAATTCCAATGTTCTCAGAAAACGGTCAAAGTAGGGCATATTAGAGTAATCGATACTGTGGACATTTGATACCCGTCCTACCTTTCGCCCTAATCTGTTTCTATTTGAAGTGAATCCTACACAATAAAGACAAATTTTAAGAAATGTAAATTACCCGAGTCTTAATTGATTTTTGATGTTGCTATTGTTGTTTGTATTCTATTTTACTTGTATTTTTTTTTTTTTGGGTACTAGTTTGAACTTAACAAACGTTGACATTAAATCAAGTACATAATAGGCAATAGGCGTGTCGTTGAAAGCTATTCTATTGTTTTTATTGTTTGTTTTTTTTCGTAATATCTTGTCTTTTTTATTTTATTTTAATATTTAGTTTTTTATCTTCTCTTTTTTATGTATTTTTTTTAGATATTGACTATAATGATATCAAGATATCTAATCCGTCGTTGATTCTTGTTTAACCCTCTCCTTGTCGGCCAGTTTCAGAATTTTCCCCAAAACATCATATCCACCCAACACAAAAATAGATTTTTCTTACTCAAACAGAAGATTAACAAGTACATTCTATACAGAATATTGTTCAGCAAAATGATCTCTACAATAAATACAATGTCAAGTTTTTATGTCTAAAATAAACAAATTGTCTTCAAAGTTTATGAGAATCAAAAACAATGAGATCAGAAAGTTGTTGTTTGCTTCGTGACGAGCGTAACGATCGTAACGAACGTGACGATAGTAACGAACGTGACGATTTTCCTGTAGTTGGTAAGGAGAGGGTTAATAGAGTACATTAGAGTGGCTGACTTTGCGATACGTTTTTTCTATGTATAGTGTAGCAGAGTCCTGTAGCTCAATGGTAGAGCTAGAGCACTAGGTTTCTATAAGGACAACATTGCCGTTCTCTGTAAACAAAAATAACGTTTTAAAAATTTTGGCTAGAAGATTTGACCTTCAATTATTGATCGGTCAAAAAGACCCTCACCTTTTCAAAAATTTTGAAACCTGTGACTTCAAATGAAGTCCCGGGTTTGGGAGTTTTCAACAAAATGAGGTTCGTTTTAATCGATCAATATTTGAAGGACGAGTTTTCTGGCGAAATTTTTTTTATGTATTTTTCCGAAGAGTACGGCAGAATAGTTTAGCGTGAAAAACAAGACTTTAGATATTCTAAAAAGCAAAGACAATGCTATTGTTTTACAAGGGGGAGATAATAATAACAACGAAAGTGCTTGGTGAAATTCAATCTCAAAAAGACATCGACTTAACTCCCTTGGGATTTGATTGGTAAACATTGTAATCTCTTTCTACAAACAAGATATACATAGAGTATTGTATTATTACAGTGATGTATTGTGTGTATGTATTTGTGTGTGAGTATTTTTTTAGTGTAGATATAGACAGATAGCCAGTGATCTATCTCCGAACCAGGTGCCAAAATAAATGTGGTTTTATCGTTTAAAATACCAGGATTGAGAATTTTCGTTTATTTGTTTGTTATTTTGTTGCATTCTTTTTTGTTTATTCTGTTTCTTTTCTGGTTTGTTGTTTGTTTGTTTTTTTCATTTGGTCACTTTGTGAAATTTAATTAATTTCCTCAACAAAAGCATACGATTTTAAAATTGATCTCATTTTTATGACTATAAATTGAACTTATAACATCTTATTATCTCGATTAATAGACTGTGTTACGGTGATAGGTCAGAATAAAAGTTAGTATTTGACAATGTAATATTGTACCGAAAATTGATACATAATCTAGTACATTCTACAATTTTATATTATATTGAAGGTTATGATATATAATATGGTATAGAAAGTTGATTCATAATTGAGAATTTTCTACAAAATAATTTGATACAGAAAGTGGATGCATAATCTAGTATTCGACAATATAATGTTATATACAAAGTTGATACATAGTCCAGCATATTCAACAATATAATATTAAATAGAATGTTGACATAAAATCTAGTATTCGATAATGTAATATTATATAGATAGAAAGTTGATGTACAACTTATATTTCGACAATATATTATTTAGCGAGTCAAAGCATAAACTAGTATTCGACAATAGTGCCGAGCGGTCCCGGTACTGAGTACCGGTAATGCCGGTAACAGCCTTATCGATAATTTATCGACACTAAGCAGCCCAGTCTCGATATTCCGACACGTAAGAATGTGCACATTATCGTAATGAAAAAATAATAAACAATATATGACATTAACAAAAATAAAGTGGAACATTGAATTAAAAGAGAACCAAAAAAAAACTGAAAAAAAAACAACAACAAAACCCTAGAGCTCTCTACATTGTCGATAACAAATCATCGGCAATGAAAATTATTAGCGGGAATTACCGGTACCGGTACCAGTCTCGAGAACAGCGATACTGGCCAAGGATTACCAGTAATTTATCGACAACGAGAAGAGTTGGTACCGCCCGGCACTATTCGACAATACTGTAGAAATTGGCTCATAGTCTAGTATTCGGCAATATAATATGATATAATATAGAAATTCGATACATAATCCATAAAGTTGTAATAATGTCATCGAGATAATGGGGAAATATTCTCCTCACTACAGTAGATGGGTATCACTTTCCCCAGATAAGATGGGGAATTCCCTATGGTATTTTATTGTCAAGAACGAATTCTCTAATTATTCTACTAGATCCTGCAAACAAAATACGACCATACTCTGGAAAACACGGGTTAACCCTCTCCTTGCCACCTACAGCAAAATCGTCACATTTGTTACGACACAAGATACATTTTTTCTTATTCAGATTTATTTTGTACATCACAATGATCTTTGTTTATTTAATAAGAGCATCAAATTGTTTTGTAGAAAGATTGTTTGAGTTTAAAAAATCAATTTTTCTGCTGTGTAAGCCTGCCATTTTGGGAAAATACTGAAAATGGTCGGTAAGGAGAGAGTTAAACATTTTGGCTAGAAAACTTGCCTTCAAATATCGATTATTATTACCCTCATCTTAACAAAGATTTTCAAATCTGATATTACTTCGAAATGACCATTATCTTGTCAAAAGCTCTCAAATCGGAGACTTCAAAGTCTCAGGTATCTTTGTCTATAGATAGATAGATAGATAGATAGATAGATAGATAGATAGATAGATAGATAGATAGATAGATAGATAGATAGATAGATAGATAGATAGACAGATAGATAGATAGATAGATAGATAGATAGATAGATAGATAATAGATAGATAGATAAATAGATGTATAGATAGATTGATAATAGATTATATGATATGATTGGATTGATTGATTGATTGATTGATTGATTGATTGACATATATATATATATATATATATATATTATTTTGATATTTACCACAATGTTTGAGACAGTCTACATTAATGTTTCAGGCCTAATTAGCCATCGTCGCACTTTTCGTACCATATAATTTGTATCAAACACGATTCAATATATATATATATATATATATATATATATATATATATATATATATATATAGAGAGAGAGAGAGAGAGAGAGAGAGAGAGAGAGAGAGAGAGAGAGAGAGAGAGAAATATTAAACAGGGACACCATCCTACAAATTACATTGTAATGTTACCCGGTTTCATTGCCGCTCCAAATCCAATTGAACAACCTGACACAAACCATCCCTGGCCTGTCATTTCTCTGATGAGATAATGGAAGGGGGACGACGACGCAAATAGCACACTCTGGTCCCGTTTATGATTGATGTCAAAATCAAAAGTCACAAAATGACAAATCAATTGAGGAAAATAGCTTATGTCACAATGGTAGCTAATCCGTGCGAACAAGCCTACTGTTATAATATTTTTACCAAAGTAGGACCTGTGTCGATAACGTAGGGACTTATTTTTAGTAAAATTGTTGTGTTCTTGTATTTCTTGTTGTTTTTCCTGCTGCTATTGTTGTTGCTGTTATTGTTGTTGTTGTTGTTGTTGTTGTTGTTGTTGTTGTTGTTGTATAGGTTTGACTGGCGGACAGATCTGATGATTATTTATTTAAACGCATACTATCAATATCGTTCTGCAATATGTTAATAAGATTATAATAATATGCACTATTTTAAAATGTATAATATATCCACGTACGACGTAAGTTATAAACAATCTGATACGTAATATTGCAGTCGTAGCTGTTATGCTCATCGTGTTAATTTCAATGCCAAGATTTCTGCACGTGTTTTCATTATATCTAATAATATCATTGAATGATAACCTTGCTCACAAGAGCTCATGCAGGCAGGCATTATAAAATCCAATTATTGAAATTCCGTATGAAGTGTCATGAAAAGATCCCAAAATTGAAGACCTGCTGCTGCCTACTACAACGAAAAATTCATATAAATACGATTTTTTAAAAACTGAACGGTGTAGGCTTTTTTATTCAATAAATCGTGTTGAAAAGGAAATTTTTGTTCCTTAGAAATTGAAAAAATGTATTTAGGACTTTGGAGCTTACTTTTATCATGCTGAGGGCAAAGATTAATGTTAATTGCTATTTATCGCGATCTTTTTTTTTCTCTCTTTAATTGCCTTGAAAATTACTATTTAAAAAAAATTAAAGTCAGCAGCTATGAAATTTTGATCAATCAGCTCAAGAAGAAATTGTGTCCGAATGAACCAGATGTCCGAAAGAGATTCAAAAAGCAGAAAGAAATGACAAAATTTATGACATTTTTAGTTTTTGTCAATTTAAAGAATTGTATTCAATCTCCTTCTCGGTAGATGGATCAAAGTTGATTCAGTCATTCAGCTATTTGTTATTCTTTTTCTAGACAGCGTGAAAAGTTACACACAGTTTTGTGTTGTAATGTTTAATTTGACTGGCAGACCTATAAACGTATGGCCTTAATAAGATATTAAAACTTGATTTAAGTCTTTTGTTTTTTTACCATAAAATCAGTTTTCTGCATTTAAACCATAGTAGCGTTTTGAGGCGAGGGGTCACTAATGTGGCCTGTTGTCTCAAACAGGTAATGTGTCAGTTTGAATCTATTACTAAACATTTCATTTTAACCTAACCTTAAATTTTAATGACGGTCGAGTTGCATTATATATAATATAGAAATTCGATACATAATCTTATGTTATATTATTATTATTATTATTATTATTATTATTATTATTATTATTATTATTATTATTATTATTATTATTATTATTATTATATTATGTCTTCAATGATGACAGTGTCATGCCTTCGACTTCTTTAACTGTATAAAGCAAACATTTCTTAATTCTCCCCATGTTGACTTGTAACCAAATTTTCTTCACCCAGTTCATTTCGACATAATACCAGATTGACACAGTGGGTCACAAATACAGTTGTTTGTTTGTTTGTTTGTTTAGTAGGTTGGTTGGTTGATTGGTTGTTTTTGAGGTGAGGGTTGGGTTTGTTTTGGGTTGTTGTTTTCTATTTTGTTTTGTTAGTTGTTTTGTTTTTTGTTTGTTTGTTTTTTTTTTTTTGTTTTTTTTGTGTATTTTTTTTTGTTGGTTTTTTTTTTCTTTTTCTTTTTTTGTTTTTGTTTTGTTTTTTTAAATTAGTTTTTCTTTTTCTTTTTGGTTGATAAAATTGAACTGTAGTTCAAAGCCAAAGTTGGAGAGACGGGGTGATGTTTTAAAACTGTACCCAATCTCCGTAGAGTTCACCGTATTTCTAGGTGATCCGGATAAATGAGTGTTTTTTCGTTCGTTATTTCGACTCGCACTTAATTAGAATCTGTTTTTTTAAAACTGGTTGCGCTTTTATAAAAAAGGCGTTCCTGTTTGAACTTGAATGTTTTAGCTTTTTTTTCTCTCATGTTCTTTATATCTTGAACAAAAACTTGCGGGGATTAGAATTAAAGGTCCATGGAGTGGAAACAGATGTTTTTTCACTTTTCTTTTCTTGATTTTTTTTTCTTTCTATCTTTATTTTGTTATAATTTTTTTCTGTGTGTGGATGCAGAGAAATGATTCTATTATGTGTGATTTTTTTTTTCTAAACAACGAATGGTTTCTTTTTCATAAATACAGATTTAGTTCTTATAGAAGTTGTATTGTTGTAGTAGTAGTAGTAGTAGTAGTAGTAGTAGTAGTAGTAGTAGTAGTAGTAGTAGTAGTAGTAGTGTAGTAGTAGCAGTAGTAGTAGTAGTAGAAGAAGAAGAAGAAGAAGAAGAAGTATGTTGTAGTTGTAGCAGTGGTAGTAGTAGTAGTAGTAGTAGTAGTAGTAGTAGTAGTAGTAGTAGTAATAGTAGTAGTAGTAGTAGTAGTAGTAGTAGAAGTAGTAGTAGTAGTAGTAGTAGTAGTAGTAGTAGTAGTAGTAGTAGTAGTAGTAGTAGTAGTAGTAATAGTAGTAGTAGTAGTAGTAGTAGTAGTAGTAGTAGTAGTAGTAGGTGTTGTTGTTGTAGTAGTAGTAGTAGTAGTAGTAGTAGTAGTAGTAGTTGTAGTAGTAGTTGTTGTTGTTGTTGTTGTTGTTGTCCTTGTTACTTTCGTGATAATCGTGGCATTGGCGGTGTTGGTGATGATGGTGGAGATGAAGGAGGAGGAGGAGGAGGAGGCGGAAATTATTGTGGTGGGCGGTGGTGGGGTGGTGGTTTCGTTGTTGAGAAGAAGGAAGTGTTGTGATGCAATGGGATGTATTGAAATTGACTCAGACGGGGGGGACAGAAATAGAGAAGCATAAATTGTTGCTCCGGTTATCAAGATTGCCACAACAACAGCAATAATTTCACAATACATCTTATCTATCATGATATTATCTTTGATCCAATCTATCATCTACCTCCATCCCCACACTATCCACTGTCACGAGCAGTGATACAGTTCTGCTGTGTTACTAATCTGTTGTGATCCCCATGTTAATTGCATGGTTGTAAGTTGGGTACATCCTTCATCTTAATGCCCCATATCACATGCTCAGCCTACCGTATCAGTAGTCAGTGTGTGAACAGATAGCAAGTCGCAAAGCGGGGTCACACTCCGACAAGAAAAGGGATCATAGAAGCATAGCGAGTTATATTTATAACTAGTTGCAATATACACATAGATCTAGTAAGACTATGTCTGACAGTCGGAGGTCAATTAATTATGGTCGCATATGCGAGTATGGCGCCAAATAGGTTTCAACAGTCGTGACGTCACTTCCCTCCTATTGACTTAGTAACTGGTTCTAAACTATCGGAACGATGGCGGACACCCTTATGAAATACTTCTCCTGCAAGAATAAAAGTATCCAGGGGAGAAAAACAATATAAACTTGATCATGTTTTGATTTTTATATCTGATCACATGACAAGTTCTAACCAGAATGAAGAATAAAAAGTACTGATTTCCTTTGTTTAGAACCAAGCTTCTCATTGCTGGGCGGACGTGACATCAGACTATTGAATCCTATTAGTGGGATGAAAGTGACTGATTGAATGATTGGTCTGAGGAGTGCTAACGCACCCTCTGTGTACACGTGGGGTTTACGGATATCGTCCATATTCTATATTTTTTCCATGTGAGTTGACACAGATGCAGAGCAACTTGGAGCAACCGTATCAAGTCACACAAAGCTAAAGCGTCGAGGGAATCGACAAACAAGACGAATAATTTGTTAATATAACCTGATTAAAGTCCTACGCATATCATATTTATGCTGCATTATTTATTTATTTTTAAAGTCATTCTTCAGAGCCTGAGTTTATCCCGGTTTCTATAATATGAAACGGGCAATAACAATTGCCTGCTACCCTTTGAATAGGACGATTGTCTATAGCAAAACGCTTCCCGCCAAAACTAACAGAGCCAGCTACCCAATCACTGCTGGTTGGACAATCTCGACTGCACTCAGGGTCGATCTCGGTCCCTTTGCGTGTGAAACCTTTGCTCGACCGACTGGGACATCGGAGACCCCAACGACATTATTGAAATTCAAGTTAAAAATCTAAAATGTGTACACGTGAATTGAAAGCGAGGTGTACATATACGCAGGTCTAACATCCGAACCCACTTATGGGCATAGTTTAATAGTGTTGTAATGGACAATATCTTGGTCATTTTTTGAGATTTCCATTACAACAATGGGTTATCAGACCTGCAAATAAGTGTACTTTGATTGAAAGCATTATAGTCCTATGAAGCGTTCTCTTTTGATTGAGTCATCCTGTATTGGGGACTAATAACGCTAGAGTCAGATTACTGGTCATTAGAACTAGCTCATGATCGGTTCACATTCAATGTAAGAGAATCTGCATTGGTCCCGTCTCGATATAGTAAAGGGCAATTTCAGGAGTATCGCAATCTTACAATACGATTAATATCGGAAATAATGGTAGCACTAGTATTGCTAGAAGTATTATAGTAGTAGTAGTAGTAGTAGTAGTAGTAGTAGTAGTAGTAGTAGTAGTAGTAGTAGTAGTAGTAGTAGAAGTAGTAGTAGTAGTAGTAGTAGTAGTAGTAGTAGTAGTAGTAGTAGTAGTAGTATATAGTAGTAGTTAGTAGTAGTAGTAGTAGTAGTGTAGTAGTAGTAGTAGTAGTAGTAGTAGTAGTAGTAGTAGTAGTAGTAGTAGTAGTAGTAGTAGTAGTAGTAGTAGTAGTAGTAGTAGAAGTAGTAGTAGTAGTAGTAGTAGTAGTAGTAGTAGTAGTAGTAGTAGTAGTAGTAGTAGTAGTAGTAGTAGTAGTGTAAAAAAAAAGTAGCTGATTTAGAATATTAATAATAGGCTAATGGTAGTGATTGTATATAGTTATCGTTGCATCTCATTCTTGGTAACCATAGCGTTACTTATCGCGTCCTGTCGGCGACAGCTATGTCTGTTACCGATGCACCTCTATCTGTAATAAAATAGTCGTAAGTGCCTGACAGTGGCACCATTCATCCGTGGCCTGACGTGATGGTCTCTCGCCACTAATTCATACTGAGTGCTTCCGACGGATTAAAAGACTGTGGAATTGCTACATGGTGTGACGAGAACGTCAGCCAGTCGGAAGTAATCGTGAGCTTACCCTGTCAATGTGTTCCATGTCATTTATCACTAGCAGTGTCTGTCATTATTTACTGCTGCTACATGCTGCTCTAGAATGACCTTGTGTAACGTGTTTGTTTCGTTTGATGTTTGTACCTAATGGTGTTATCAGTGCCTGTGTTGTAGGATTTGCACGATGGATGCGGATAATCGTGGTATTTATTTATATATTAACTAATAATAACTGTGCCGATATTAGTGTTTATAAAAGTTCTGGTGCAGAATCTATCATGAAACGAATTCGATGATCTAACGTAAGTAACTGTGAACTTTCTTTATCAACTAGGTTGCTTTTTTGTTTATAACGATGGTAAATATGTAAGATTTTTATTTTCATGCTTTTAAAAATGATTTCTACTTTAGGTTAACTTTTACGCCAGGACGAACACAGCGTATTCCGCTCTCTCTCTCTCTCTCTCTCTCTCTCTCTCTCTCTCTCTCTCTCTCTCTCTCTCTCTCTCTCTCTCTCTATCTATCTATCTATCTATCTATCTATCCCTATCTATCGATCTCTCTCTCCCTCCCTTTTTTCTCTCTCTCTTTCTCTCTCTTCCTCCCTCTCTCGCTCACACACATACACACACACACACACAATCTCTCTATTTCCTTCTTTCTCTCTCTCTCTCTCTCTCTCTCTCTCTCTCTCTCTCTCTCTCTCTCAATCTATCTACTCATTTTAATGGCTTCGTGCCTTGCCTTTTATGACTTGGAATTGCGTGTTTGCATGTCTTTAACTCCCTTGAACCAGTTAGAGATGTGTAAGCTCAGATTTCATCTTCATAGTATAGTGCCGCCATACTCTGGAAAGACGTGTATTTTTTAAATTTTATTTTTGTTTTGTTTTTTGTTTTGTTTTTTATTTTTATTTTCAGAAAACGCATCCTTCAAGTATCGATCAATTAAAATGATTCATTTTGGAAAAAAAAAAGTCTCAAACCTGGGACTGTTTCACTAAATTTAATAAATATGGTAATTATTTCTATGGCACCCACCCCCGCTCAGTGCCAGCTCTGAGTGCTATTAAGCGATCAACTGTCTCAAAACAAGTATTATTTCGGTGTGAACCAGGTTCCCAATTTGATCGCAATTAATTGAAAACTATTAGAATTACAAAATTTGAGACTTTAGTAATATCATTAAAGACACTCAACGTGCCATAGTATTCATTCATATAAAATGTCTTAATTTACACCCATTAAGTCAATATTAAGTACCATGTTCAAACCGACGATCTGACGATTGGTCATGTATTATCGTTAACAATTGTCGAGACAGATTGATTGTATCTGATTGTGCACCTATATATAGAATTTTATCTCTATGATAAGATTACTGTGTCAAATTTATTCTATCAAAATAGTTTTAGAATTATTAGGATAGCTCTCATTATCTTCTGACACTAATTGAAACTCGTACTTTAAATGTCGGCGTGTCATCGTCATTTTAAAAAAAATTGAGCTTATATTTAGCGCATTATCCACTAAATTTGCTCAAATCGCTTTACAACGGATCCCTGACCAACATTTACACGTAACATATAGAACGAGACATGACGCCTGTTAGGCGATGATATAATTTTTCCGACAGAGACAACGCTGTAAACGGCCATGTACTCATTTTACACCTCATTACGGTGAGAGAATGTGAGTAAAGAGTTTTTTCTTTCCAAGAACTCAACACTGCGCTGAGCGAGGCTCGAACCCATGACCTTCCGATCCGAAAGTGAATGTCATCCCACAAGACCACATAGCCGTACTCGAACAAAAACGCAAAAGTTTGGCCAGAAAACTCGTTCTTCATATTGTATGGATTGATTAAAATTAAGTACCTTCACCTTGGCAGAAACTCTCAAACTTGGATCTTCACATAACGACCCAGGTTTGAGAGTTTCTGCCAAGATGATGGCCGTTTTAATCGATCGAGAGTTTAATGACAAAGTTTTTGGCAAAAATTTGGTATACGTGTTATATTGTGGGTTTTGTTTTTGTTTTTTGTTGTTTTTTTGTTTTGTCTTTTTTTTTTTGCTTTTTTGTTGTTTTTTGTTTTGTTTTTATTGGTTTGTTTCTGTGTGTTTTTTTTCTATGTTATTTTTTGCTTTATTTTTTTTTTTTTTTGGGGGGGGGGAGGGGGTTTGGGGTTTTTTTTGTTTTTTTTTTAGATTACTGCAGACTGTCAATGATTCTTATCTTGTTATCATCATAATGTTCATGAAATAATCTTATCAGCACCGACTGTTGACTAAAACAATGGCATTTCCTGATACTTAACATCGTTGTAATGGACAATAGTTTGCGTTATTTTTTGAGAGTTTCATTACAACAATAAGCCCATAAGCACTTAGAGTCTGGTGTCTCGGAATTATAGCGCTATATTATTATTATTATTATTATTATTATTATTATTATTATTATTATTATTATTATTATTATTATTATTATTATTATTATTATTATTATTATTATTATTATTATTATTATTATTATTATAAGAAATTGGGTTATCAGCTCTGCAAATAAGTACACTTTTGTTTATATATATATACATGTCGTAGCTTTTTTTCCAAGATCCAATTGATTTGATTTGATCTCAGATAATGATTTGATTCCATGAAATTTGAATTGACTCTATTAACTCTCCTTTTATGTAAAATTTTGTGTACAACTCTTATACAATGTTTGACATCATTGTCTATATTATGCCGTAGTCCATTTGATTCAAGTCAGGAGTCATTGGAGACTATATTTACTCTTAAGAAATAAATCAAATATGATTTCTGCTTCGTAAAGAACATTATTCCAGAAGCTATCCCAATGGGCCATTTGGTTTTCAACGAGACGGGGTAACTTTCTACACAAGTTACACCACACTGCTAAAAACAAGAGGAAAGTTTGGAAACCTTCGATATCGTACTTTTTAGCAAACACACATACACGCACACACACACACATGCACACACATACATACACACACATACACGCACACACACACACACATACACACTCACACACACACACACACACACACACAAACCCACTCAAATAAAATCAGTCGCTATGTATATTGCTCTTCTTACCCAGTTATCTTCAATGATTGTTCAGTTGGTAGAGTCTCGCCTTGCAAGCAAACGGACTACAGTCGTCTTAGGCGGCGCAATCAAGCTTTTTTTTCTGATTTTGTTTTCTCTGATGATCCAGCAAGGGTTGGGTACCTGGATATTGTGGAAGGGGATTTGCGATAGGTTTGCGGTTTTAACCAAATGGTAATAAGCAAATTAATGTTAGTGTCTGCCAAAATGCAGTCATCGTGATAATACCAATCCTAGTTGGCATAAAATGTATCTTTGCTCATGTGTTGACCATTTTTTTTCGTGTAGCGCACCTAACAGGCAGATGTGTCGAATGTGCTTTGATTTCTTGTATATTTTTGTTGTTGTTGGATTTACTCTATATTCTCAATTGGATTTTATACCGCTCTGAGCACTTCCTCGCGATATTTATTATTATTATCTCAAAAAAACAAAAACAAAAAAAAACAAAGAAAAAGCAAACAAACAAACAAAAAACATAAATTTGTTTATTAAGTTTGAACCAATAAAAATACCGTGCATTATTTTATTAAGGATGCTTTCCACTAGCATCCCGGAAGACCCCATTTCCTCTTGGGGTCAATAATGAGGATTATTTCTTTTTTTTTTTCTCCATCGAGTCAATAAAACACAGCGTGTATTTTTTTAAAAGATATTTTTATGCTGTAAACAAGTTTGGATTAAAAGCGCGTGGAAATATGGCGTAGACACAACGAGGAGGACAAGACAGAAATTTACGATCTGAAACGCTGGATGAGTCCATAAATTTAATGACCGTTTGGGATTCGAGCTTGGGAGTTGTAGTGATATTTTGGGGCCAAACTTTCCAATTACTGTCCAACAAGTTTTTGCCCCTTTTCATCAACAAACCAAACATGTCCAGGCAAAGCGCCAACGCAGTAAATAATCGTCTTTTGTTACTTTCGAATATTACAATATTACAATTTTATTTATCTTCTTTTTGTCATGCCCTGGATTGTTTTATGGTGTTGCCCTTAACCATTCTATTTTATAGAATACTCAAGAATCTCATTTTGGAATATTCCGGTCATCGATGAAATAATATCTTTCCGTTTGTGATACGAGCTACCGGTGTCGTAAAATCGCCAAATGATGATTGTGGGAGGGGGAGGGGGGGGGGGGATATTTTCCCTATCGTATTATTATTGCCGGCCTTGTTTTATAGCCTTTATCAAACGATCTTTTCCTGTTATGCACAGAACCCTTTCTGAACTGGTTGGCTAAGCTAGCTTTAGTGTTCGAATTTATATTATGATCAATAGGTTTGATATACATATATATGTATATATATATAATATATATATATATATATATATGAGTGTGTGTGTATATGTGTGTTTTTGTGTGTGTGTGTGTCCATTTGACATCTAGGCCAAACAATAAAATATACTGTCAATGAATAGAGTCGATTTTTATAAATTAGATGATAATCAATTGGCTATGCAAACCGCCTGAGTTCGATTCGGCAAGATGTGAGTTGTTTGGTGTGTATGTGTCTGTTGATGTGTTTGTTGTTTTGCGTTTTCTTTTTTATTTATTTTTTTTTTTTTTTGCTACCCATTACCGTCCGTCTTCTTAAACATATTTTTTTAAAAATCATAATTTTTAGGGAAATATAAATTGTAGTCGGTCTAGTTAACTTTTAAAAATCAACAATTTACCCTAGATACAAGGATTGAATATTAAGACTTCAAAAGCATTTTGCGTGTGGTTGGGATCTGGCAGAAAGCACTTCCGATTCTTATAGAGGATAAAGTTAAAAAAAAAGCTACTTGCGTAATGTGTCCCTAAGACACGGCCTCCTCATTATTCTATATAAGGGATAGACGTACGAAATCACGAAATTTTGTAGTTTTGAATGAACTTTCATTTTCAAGAATTTGTAATGATGCTCTCAAAGCTCTGCAATTGGAGCCAAAATGTGACCCATCGTCTCAAAACGGTACTATGTCGGAACGAACCACATGCTTAAAAGCCGAATTAAATATTAAACTGGTCAAAAATATAAATTGTTGGTATTTGCACCCTAAAATACGGTATCCATTCTTCTCAATGAAACATACAAACTCAACACAAGTCTGATATTTCTGGCTTTACATTCAATTTTCAACATCTTAACCATCCCGACTTAATACCGATTTGAAGCGAAGGGTCACGAGTTTGGTGATTCTACGAATGATTCTAACAGTAGAAAAGTCTGTGCATATTCGTTTGATGTACTATCTGTATATCTTACATAATGAGGAGGCAGTGTCTTTGGGACACTTTGCTCAAGTAGCTTTTCTACTTTATTCTGTTTTAAATCGGAAGTGCTTTCTGCCAGATCGCGACCACACGCAACTTACAACTAGATAATATAATCCCCCCCCCCCCCCCCCACACACACACACACACAAACACACACACACACAATTTTTTTTTATCTAACACGACATGACAGGATGTCATTCCATTGCTATACAAATCTGAGTCCTGCTTCCTAACACCAAAGCACCCATCTTGCCACTCCACCCCCACCCCCCCCCCCCACCGCCCACCCCCCTTCCCCTTTTTTCGTGATTTATTTTTAAAGCAAAATGAGAGCATAGCAATTTACATAGTTAAAAAGGTCAGTCTTGTGAAGATTAAGAAACAATACATAGCCGAGCAATTCGGGTAATGGGACTAGAGAGAAGTGTGTGGTTGACCGAATATTTGGTGGTCTGAAACAGTAGGAAGTGCAACCCTGATGGCCGCTTGGTTGGGTTCTCATTTCATCCGGATGTAAAGAGAGCGGAAGTGATGAAGTCACGCCTTCCTTTGAGGGGCGATCTGGAAGTATGCTTTTTTAATTTTAATTTTATTTTCGTGTGCGTATTATATTTTGTGGGGGTTTTTGTTTGTCTTGTTTTTTTTTTTTTTGGTTGTTTTTTGTTTTTTGTTTTTGTTTTAGTTTTTTTTTTTTGTTTTTTTTTTTTTTTTTGTTGTTTTTTTTTTGGGGGGGGGTGGGGGGTGGGGTTGGAGCGTGAGGTCTTTTTTTCGTTTTTTAATTAATTATTTTTGTTGTACTTTTTGCTTCTGTGTTAGCTTGCTTGTTTAATGATGATAGTATTAATGGTGTTGATGACGAATAGTGATAATAATGATGATAATAATAATAATAATAATAATAATAATAATAATAATAATAATATAATGATATAATAATAATAATAATAATAATAATAATAATAATAATAATAATAATAATAATGATGATAATAATAATAATAATAATAATAATAATAATAATAATAATGATAATAATAATAATAATAATAATAATAATAATAATAATAATGATAATAATAATGATAATAATAATAATAATAATAATAATAATAATAATAATAATAATAATAATAATAATAATAATAATAATAATAATAATAATAATAATAATAATAATAATAATATAATAATAATAATAATAATAATAATAATAATAATAATAATAATAATAATAATAATAATAATAATAATAATAATAATAATAATAATAATAATGATAATAATAATAATGAATATGATAGGTTTATGCTCTCAAGTATTCGTCTTTGATGAATCTTTTGAACCAGTCTGTCAAAAATGAAATAAGCAAATATCTATATTTAATTACTTCGCTACATAAAAGGTCTCCTCGCATTCAAAAGCTTCAAAACATTTTAAAGATTAGATAAATTCAATGCTCGTTTGTTTTGTGATAGGATTTCAAAATTCCTGACTCATCGGGAAAACATATTTTGAAGGAGCTGAAACCCATGTCCGTTTGATGTTGGGTTTTGTTGTTGTTTTTGTTTCGTTTGTTTGTTTGTTTTTTTTGTTTGTATTTGGGGGGGGGGGGGGGGGTTAGGGGTTTTTTTTTTGTTTTTGTCATTATGGGTTTTTTTTGTTGTTGTTTTTTTTTTTTATTTGTTTTGTCTTGGTCTTTTTAGAGATGCAGTCTCTTTAACTCTTTATAAAAATAAAGATAAATAAAATTCCCTTTATTCATCCAATAGGGGAAATTTGTCTCTAGGGTTTATTCCAAGGGAAGACTGGAATAACCCAGGCGTCAGCCACAGTGCAGCGCCGCAAATTGAGCTAAGGCGAGGTGACTTGTTCAAGGCCACACAGCGCAGCGGCGGGTGATCGAACTCGATACTTTTCGCGTATGAAGGAAAGACTGTACCGCTGATAGAATGCGCTTGGCCAAGGAGTTCACAACATTGCCATCCGGAAGTATAACGGACCAACACACAAACTCTGTGTAACCATGAACTTTTATAGTCTGGTTAATACAGTTTAGTGAGAACAACTCACAAACGCGGATGGCAAAAACAATAACAAAGGCCTGAGTGACGTCATCTTCGAACTATCTATATGCTACGCGAAGATGGGCTACTACCGACGTGCACTTGCTTGCGGCTCTGATATCCGAGCGCATTTATGTGCTTACATTGTTGTATAGGGAATGAGATTAGCGGGGAAAACAAGAGTAGCGTCCCTTGATTGGAAGTCACCGGCGATCGGAGAAGTTATTTGTAAACAAACCGAAGCTTCCTCTCCAACTATCTCCAAGCCAAGCTCTCCAAAAACAAAGTTTATTATTCATATTTCTGTACAAAAATGCCGTCAAGTCACCGATGCTGCGTTATTGGGTGCCAAGCAACCTCCCATACACGAGATGGGACCAAAATTGAAAATGGTTTCAGTTCTTTTGTCATCCCGAAAGTTCAATTCCATGCCGGAGATCAGAATATGATCAAAACGAGACTATATCAATTTAGCTAATCGGACCTATTATAAAACAAGCATAGGTATAGCTGCTGTCCGTTCAATGAATGTAATGATAAGTCAGTGACTCAAAATTGACGATTGATTATGAAAATTCGAATTCAATTATATTGAAATTGATTATTATTGTAAGTTGAACTTGAAAATAATGTATAATGTATTAGGGTCACCCTGACATAACATCCCTTTGAGACGGTAGGTCATATATAATAGATTTATTTGTATCACATAAAATCGTGACCTTGACATTGAAGAGTGTCTCTCCAAATACTCACGTATCTCAAGTTCCAACATGGCAGTGTAAAGTGGAATATGATGATACTAAGAAAGCAAGAAGGACGGGAGTTGGAAGATAAGGTGGGGGGGGCTGATACTTACAGAAATTAGAGAATCCCGATGGGAAGAACGATCTGATGCGTAGCGCGCAATTATCCGTCATTATAAGTTGTTGTTCGAACCCGAGATGGATAGAATTAAAAATGAAGAAGTATGGAAAATAACAGCAGAAACCAGAGGGAGAGGAAATAGGAAGAAGACGATGGAGGTGGATTGGACCATAGCCATCGTTAACTTATAGATAGTAAACAGATGACGTCACTCAGGCCTGTGTTATTGTTTTTGCCATCCGCGTTTGTGAGTTGTTCTCACTAAACTGTATTAACCAGACTATAAAAGTTCATGGTTACACAGAGTTTGTGTGTTGATCCGTTATACTTCCGGATGGCAATGTTGTGAACTCCTTGGCCAAGCGCATTCTATCTATAGCCTGACACTGACCAAAAAATGACGTCAAAATGCCAGTCTTTGGCCACAAAAGAAAACAATTCGTGAGTTGTATTCAATAGTTCAACCAATGGGACCACTTGTTTCCATGAGCTCTACTAACGACAACTCACTAGGGGGTGCAAAAAAAAAATAATAATGACGTCAAAATGCCAGTCTTTTTGGGTTTCAGTGTCAGGCTATAACTTAACGATGGCTACGATTGGACACACCGTTAGAAAGAATGACTCCACTATAACAAAGAAAGTATTGGACTGGAACCCTCAGGGCAGAAGATCAAGGGGACGGCCACGAGGAACATGGAGAAGATTTTAAAAAGCTGATATACAGAGAAGTGATACGACATGGAACGAGATAATAAAAAAAGTTAGCTAAGGATAGAGAAGGATGGAAACTGTTTGACTGTGGCCTATACCCTGACCCAGGGTGAAAAAGGCAATGATGATGATGATGATGATAGAGAAGGATGGAAACTGTTTGACTGTGGCCTATACCCTGACCCTGGGTGAAAAAGGCAATGATGATGATGATAGAGAAGGATGGAAACTGTTTGACTGTGGCCTATACCCTGACCCAGGTTGAAAAAGGCAATGATGATGATGATAGAGAAGGATGGAAACTGTTTGACTGTGGCCTATACCCTGACCCAGGGTGAAAAAGGCAATGATGATGATGATGATAGAGAAGGATGGAAACTGTTTGACTGTGGCCTATACCCTGACCCTGGGTGAAAAAGGCAATGATGATGATGATGATGATAGAGAAGAATGGAAACTGTTTGACTGTGGCCTATACCCTGACCCAGGGTGAAAAAGGCAATGATGATGATGATGATAGAGAAGGATGGAAACTGTTTGACTGTGGCCTATACCCTGACCCAGGGTGAAAAAGGCAATGATGATGATGATGATAGAGAAGGATGGAAACGGTTTGACTGTGGCCTATACCCTGACCCTGGGTGAAAAAGGCAATGATGATGATGACGATGATAGAGAAGGATGGAAACTGTTTGACTGTGGCCTATACCCTGACCCAGGGTGAAAAAGGCAATGATGATGATGATGATAGAGAAGGATGGAAACGGTTTGACTGTGGCCTATACCCTGACCCAGGGTGAAAAAGGCAATGATGATGATGATGATGATAGAGAAGGATGGAAACGGTTTGACTGTGGCCTATACCCTGACCCTGGGTGAAAAAGGCAATGATGATGATGATGATAGAGAAGGATGGAAACTGTTTGACTGTGGCCTATACCCTGACCCAGGGTGAAAAAGGCAATGATGATGATGATAGAGAAGGATGGAAACGGTTTGACTGTGGCCTATACCCTGACCCAGGGTGAAAAAGGCAATGATGATGATGATGATAGAGAAGGATGGAAACGGTTTGACTGTGGCCTATACCCTGACCCTGGGTGAAAAAGGCAATGATGATGATGATAGAGAAGGATGGAAACTGTTTGACTGTGGCCTATACCCTGACCCAGGGTGAAAAAGGCAATGATGATAAACCCGATCTGTTCTCATTTTCGCCTGCAATTTGAATTTTTTAAAAAGAAGGAAATGAACCTTAATTTTTTTATATCCGATTTCCTAAGCTTCATGTTTATTTTATATCTCTATCTGTGTCTGCCATTATATCGCAGGCATGAGTCAAGTTATCATTTGTTTTCAAACTGTCTTTCTATTCGTGTGACGTTTCCTGTCGCCCCATCTCTCTCTCTCTCTCTCTCTCTCTCTCTCTCTCTCTCTCTCTCTCTCTATCTATCTATCTATCTATCTCTCTCTCTCTCTTTATCTCTCTTTCTTTCTTTCTTTCTACTTCTCTCTCTCTCTCTCTCTCTCGTTCTCTCTGTCACTCTTTTTTTATGTAGGCCACTGTGTTGAACGGAATACAATTTCACGACAAACGCTTCGAACAGGAATCAAGAGATGTTTAAAATGTCGTCAAAGACTCCAAATCAATTTTATGTTAAAAAAAAGAATGTATCTAAATGTTGCTGCTCGAAGCTCGAAGAAATAAATAACAATGTGAAATTGAATGTAAGCTTCAATTAAATTTTAATATACGAAAATAGATAAAATGGACGTTTCGAGTTTTCCCTTTGTCAACAAAACAGGATGAATGAAACACTCCAGACGAATGAGATAATGTGGTAGTGGCGTTGTTAAGATGAATAAACAATAACATTGAACGGCAGGAAACAGTATTTACTCATTCATTTCTGGTGTTTCATTTACCCTGTTTTTTTGATAAAGGGGAAACCCGAAACGTACATTTTATCTGTTTTCGTGTATTAAATTGAAGCTTATATTCAATTTCACATTGTTATTTATTTGTTCAAAAAAGATAAATTTTGCACAGGAGACTTTTTATGCACTTCTGCAATTTAGAGTTGCGTGCGTGATTGCTGTGGGGTGTTTAGGAGGCGGGACGGAGAGAGAGAGAGAGAGAGAGAGAGAGAGAGAGAGAGAGAGAGAGAGAGAGAGAGAGAGAGAGAAACTCATCTTTGATTTGATTGTGTATCTTTTGTATATATTTTATTTTTACTCAGACGCAAGGCGGGGATCTCGTTTACAGTGATCGATAACCCTAGAATAGGGCACGTCCGAATACTAATTATTGTTTCGCCCTTTTCATGTTTATTTAATTCACCCCTCAACTCTGCCCCCCCCCCCCCCCCCCCTCTTTTTCACCCGTGTCCAAACTCAAATATAAAGAGGGGGAAAAAAAAGATAAAGCAAAGATAACTGAACTCATACAGATAGATATTAAATGAAAATGCAAGCCAATTAACTTTTGCGGTGTTTGTGTGTTAACCTCTCATCTCAAAAAGTTTTTTTTTAATCTATAAAGAATAAAAAAGATCAGAGCATCGTCAACATCATTAATCCTATTGTTTGTAAGCGACCAGCAATGTTTGTCCGAGCGACTTTGAGGGCGTGTCGTAAATCCTTGTTTTGATCGAACAAATATGTACTGTTTTATTGGATTTAGAATGAATGGGATAAGAAATGAAAACTTTTGAAGATTTTTTTTTCATTTTAAGATAGTATTTGTCCTCTTTCGTAACCAATAGAATTCAACATCGTTTCATATTTGAGGCTATCTATTCAAATTCCAGGACCAAATTAACCCCGACCGACGTCTAATTATTTTCAGGTCCAATAACCCAATGTGTTATGGGCTAGTTGTTGTAATGGAAATACTCTCAAATCAATGCAAAATATTGTCCATTATATCAGATGTAGCTCCATACGGATATGAGACCTGCAAATACGTGCACGTTGATCCCGGTATAATACCGATTCCAGACAGTAAGTCAAATTTAATTTTAATAAAACGTTATCATTTCGATGCTAGATTGGCGTCAGATCGTAGGCATCGTTAGTTATAATATTATAGATAGTATGCGCTTGGCTAAGGAGTTCACAACATTGCCATCCGGAAGTATAACGGACCAACACATAAAACTGTGTGTAACCTTAAACGTTTATAATCTAATTAATACAGTTTAGTGAGAATTACTCACAAACGCGGATGGCAAAAAACAATAACAAAGGCCCGAATGACGTCATCTTCGTTTTATCTATAGCCTGATACTGAAATCCAAAAGGACTGGCAGTTTGACGTCATTATTTGGTTTTTGCACCGTCTAGTGAGTTGTCGTTAGTAGTGCTCATGGAAATGTATTATTTCATTGGTTGAACTATTGAATACAACTCACGATTTGTTTTCTTTTGTGGCAAAAGACTGGCATGTTGACGTCATTTTTTGGTCAGTATCAGGCCATAACTTTACGAAGGACACGGTCAGATTCACTCCGACTTCATACCGGACTGAGATGGTCGGTCGCATAGTGTATGGAAAGTCTTCAAAAACAAACCAAAAGAAATCTTCACCAATTTCAGCCTTTAGCCAGTGGTAATCAGCAATAAGTATGTATTGAAAAAAAAAAAGCCAGAAAACTTTTTCTTCAAATAAAATATCGGTCGATTTTAATGACCCTTATCTTGGCAAAAAAAACTTTCAAACCTGGGACCTCGCAAGGTCAAACCTTTGAGAATTTTTACCAAGATTATGGTCATTTAAATTGATCGATATTTGAAGGAGGAGTTTTCTGACCAAATTTTTAATTACGTATATTTCCAGAGTACGGCAGTTAACTAATTAAAACAAGTTTTACAACAGAACTATTTCTATGTCTAATGTTTGTTTACACACGCCACCCACTCTTGGTTATTATTCGAATGATATATTCATTATATGCTGCAGCACCTGTGGGTGAAGATTTATTTACATATTATTACATAATACGATTACTCATTGCTCTACTCGAACGATTACCAAAGAGTTCAAAACCACTTTCCTATAGTTAAAGGAATTGATGACCATTTAGTCATCTCTAGCTACTTACTTCTTCTCATCGTGTCTGCCCTTCTTTAAGTCGAAGATATCCTTTTTGTCCAGTCTTACTTCTTGTAACCCCCCCCCCCCCCCCCCCCCCCCCGCTCTCTCGCTCTCTCTCTCTCTCTCTCTCTCTCTCTCTCTCTCTCTCTCTCTATCTCTCTCTCTATCTATCTATCTATCTATCTATCTGTCTATCTATCTATCTATATATTTATCTATCTATCTTACACACACACACACACACACACGCGCGCGCGCGCGCGCGCGCGCCTAGAAACAAACAGAAAAAGCAATCTCCCATATTACTCAACTTCATCCCCCCAAAAAAAGGTAAAAATTTCCAATTCTAGAATTCACCCTTTCATGTTTATTTAATCCGCCCCACAACAAGATCGCTCTAAATTTTCTCCTCCCTTAAGGATTTGTATATTTGTTTGTCTTTTGTTCTTGTGTTTTCTTTTAGCCCAGATTATTCTTTTTTCCCTTTTTTAATTTACGTATAGAACCCCCCCCCCCCCAACCCAACCCATTTTTTAAAATCTGGAAATGGGTGAAGATGGTGTGGGAACTTGTCTCTGGTTGGCCTTTGATGTTTTGGGCTTCCAACTCACTAGAGCTCAATATTTCATTAAGCTTAGAGGATATCTTTTTAAAAATTATTACAAAGAATTTCACAAAGTTGTTAGATTAGGCGACTATTGATAGTAGTATGCGCTTGGCTAAGAAGCTCATAACATTGCCATCCGGAAGTATAACGGACCAACACACAAAACTGTGTGTAGTCATGAACGTTTATAGTCGGGTTAATACAGTTCAGTGAGCATTACTCATAAACGCGGATGGCAAAAAACAATAACAAAGACCTGAGTGAACTATCTATTATAGATAGTATGCAGATGACGTCACTCAGGCCTTTGTTATTGTTTTTGCCATCCGCGTTTGTGAGTTGTTCTCACTAAACTGTATTAACCAGACTATAAAAGTTCATGGTTACACAGACTTTTGTGTGTTGGTCCGTTATACTTCCGGATGGCAATGTTGTGAACTCCTTGGCCAAGCGCATTCTATCTATAGCAGGATCCGCTTATTTGCTGCTAAACGCGTACATAACTAACTGTGCCATGAATCACTTTCAACTAGGGTGTAGCTTTTTCTGCGGGTGTTGCCCTACCCTGAATTTGTCACCGGGCAGTTTAGCATTCTCGGAGTGGCAAACGCACCTTTTGCAATTAAGACTGCTGCTACAGCAATCGCATAAATCACGTGGTCACAAAATATACAAAACGCACCGCTGCTTATTTCTTTCTATTGTATAAAGTTATAAAGATACTTTTTCCAGATTTTTACTCCCATTAGAACTATTATTTGTGAAGAGATTTGCAAAATATCAAAATAATTGATTGAGCTATTATTGAATAATATAAAATCTTGTAACGCCAACTAAAAATTCAATATCGGCGAAAAGATGACGCAAATTACAGTTGCATTTGCGCGTTGTAATTCTTGAAATAAGACATTTATTTCTATGCCTGGGAAACTTTATGTACACCCTGTTTCATATCTGTCAAAACCATAATGAACCATTCTGCACTGATTGAACCGTAGAAGATAGGAAAATGTCTTAAGCAGAGGTAGATCTCTTTCTTTGCAGTATGCTATCAAAACAAATAAGTTAAGATCAGCGCCATTTTACTCTGTGCAATGTTTTGTCATTTTACTTGTCTAGATATTGTATTTCTGGACACGGTTTTGAAAAATCACTGTATCATTTTGGTTTTATTTCATATTCATACAATTTGACAGTCTACATATAAGGATTATTTAAATCTGTGTTTTGAATTTCAAAGAAGTCCAATGAAGAGTCTCGGAGATACAAGTCGACTAAAAGCGGCACGTTTCTTTGTGACCACCTGATATATATATATATATATATATATATATATATATATATATATATATATATATATATATATATATATAGCAATTTGGAGCAATAGAAGGGTAAATATCCTTACCGTGCGATGCTTTTGAGACTTTACTTACTGTCCGGTCACGAAAACAAGGTGTAGTTTTTGAAACCATACACTATTTCGAAGAAGCTTTTATTTGACGGATAAATTGATTCTCCTACTCCTAGCCTAAATTATAATGTGGCAATGATATCTTGTGGAACGAAAACACTTTAAATCTAAACATTTTTAAAGCACCGTTGCAAATTTTAAATGTTGCCTAACATTCCATCAAAAAGGAGTATGAGTGGAGAAAAAGGAAGAAATATTATGTCGAAATTTGATAGATGGATGGAGAACTAGGTCAACCACTGAGTTATTTGATGGATGAATAAAAAATAGTGAATAGGTAATGAACGAATTACGAAGCAATATTATTAATATCAAGAAGTGAATAAATTTGTGTATGAATAGATGAAAGATCTAGTGATTTTATTAATCGTCGATGAAAAAATGTAAGAATGTATGAATAGATAAATAGAAGATTACGCGAATATTAATATATTAAGGGTAAATTGAATTTATGACCGAATAATACTGAGACTGAATACTGAAGGAACTATTAATGAATTAATGAATGAATGAATGAATGAAGGAATTAATGAATGAATGAACAGAAGAGAGCCTAGAAACTTTGGGTGATTTTTAGATTATTTTAGGAATGCGTCCATGAATAGATATGTCTACGTATGATTGAAATATTCAATTTTTGTGAAGTAATAAATACACAATTTTATTCAATTTTTAACAATTAGCTGAGGGGAAGGGAGATCCCAAACGCTCAGTTGGTAAGCACTCGCTTCATACGCAATTGGACAGAGATTTATCCCGGGTGAAGTCGAGATTTTATTATTGACACGCTTATTGTGTGTAAGGCGGCTGGGGGGGGGGGGGGGAGAGAGAGAGAGAGAGAGAGAGAAGAGAGAGAGAGAGAGAGAGAGAGAGAGAGAGAGAGAGAGAGAGAGAGAGAGAGAGAGAGAGAGAGAGAGAGAGAGAGAGATTTTTGTCTGAATGATCGCTTTTAAAACACGACGAAACACTTTTTCTCTCCCGCACCTTTATCATGAAGGGAGACAATCGATAGTATTCTATCATTATCAACTTGAGTGAAATGGAAAGTAAGGGGGACAATAATGGGTTCTTACCGCTGTACCGAAAATGATAGTAAAAATGATGCCTATTTATGGCATTAAATGGGTGTTGTCTCGTATAAAAATGATTACAGTGCCGTGCTATATTTGCTGAGAGGTGTAAAGGTTGCATCATATAATTATACCCAGTAACCTTTAATCAGTAGATTTTAAAAAACGCGTTATATGATATGTGTAAATACGCATATACTGGGCTTGTCTGACGCATATTATTGACTAGCTCCGATTCTATTGAACTCATACGAATAAACTATACATCAAAATGTGCGTAATTTACTCGTCTATTAAGTACAAAATTTTGTTTAGTTATCTTAAGGGGCTGCGTGCTCAGTGGTACGGTCTTTGCTTCCTACCCGAAAGGTACCGAGTTCAATCACCCGCCGCTGCGTTGTCAACCTCGCCCTAGCTCACTTTGCGGCGCTGCTCTGCGGCTGACGCCTGGGTTATTCCAGTCGTCCCTTGGAATAGAACCTAAAGACAAATTTCCCTTTGGGGATGAATAAGGGTTTTTTTTTTTTTTTTTTTTGTTTCAATTTATCCTATTTGAAAGAACTCCTACTCCAACTTGTCGGTCGAAGAAATCACACCAAAAAAAAGTGCTATAAATAGCACTTTGCTGTCATTGAGATCTTTACTGCAGAGAGATGTGTGCACGTAAACATTCATAAACGGCTGAAATGTATTTATGACCTTTCGAATCAAAACGGTATTAAGTCGGGTTGGTTCAGATGTTGAAAATTGAATTTATAGCCAGACATATCAGACTTGTGTTGAGTTTGTATGTTTTATTGAGGAGAATGGATACCATAATTTAGGGTGCTCATACCAACAATTTATTTTTTTGACCAGTTTAAAATTAAATTCGGCTTTTCAGCATATGGTTCGTTCCGACATAATACCGTTTTGAGACGATGGGTCACATTTATGGTGACTCGTGGGTATTCGAACAGTTCAAAGGTGGGTTATATATATGCTTCACTGGAACTAATGCTATCTCTACCAACATCAATGAGAAGGTTCGCCGCAGTGGTCGTCTACAAAGTGCATCAACCGCAGCAAATATATCGACCAAAGAAATTGACGAACTTAATCGAGCCAATCGCTGGATAAAACAATCTGACATTTCACCAAGGCTTGGAATTTCATTGGGAACAGATTGATATCGTAGTTCGAGTTACAGAGAGGTATTGGATATCGAGAATGCTCGCTTAAACGCATGATCGCTCGATCACATTGAAATAGGAAGTTTTCTTGAAGTCGTAGAACCCCCCCCCCTCACACACACACACATACACACACACACACACACACACACACACACTCCCCCCTTACAGTTCTGATTTAGCTCCAAGTGACTTTTTCCTTTCATTTATACTTAAGAGACACGACCTCAAGGGAGCAAATTTTGGTAGTGATGGCGGAGGTGACTCGATGGTGTCGAAATTTACCACTTAACTCACTCAACCCAAACACCGACAATATCCGGATTACTTTTACCCCATGCCTATTTATTACATTTTTTTCTGAGACAAATTATAGGGTGGTATCAAAGCTAATGTTTTAAATTTTTGCATGTTAATGGTAGTTGAATATAGCTATCTATGTTCATGCTCATTTTAAATACATTTTTTCCAGTTTTTAAAAGTAGCAAAATCTCTAGAATTGAGTGAGTTAATAACTCTTCCACGCGAAGCAATAACTGATGCACCATTCATTATTGGCGGCTCTGTGTGGACGGGAACGGTGTTATGCTGAAATTTTAAATGGGAAACGGAAAGGACATAAACTAAGCTTTGTTTTGATACCTTTGTCAAGTTCGTATCTATTATAGTTTTGAAGATACAAGAGCCGCGGCAAGATTATCAGATCACCCTTATATAATAAATAATAAATGAGCTTTTATATAGATATGCATAAGCAATCCACTAAATGTGCTCAAAGCGCTTTACAAGGGGTCCCTGGTCAACAGCAACATTCAAATGTAGGACGAGACATGACGCCTGTTAGGCGGTATTAACAATATGTTCGGACAAGGTACGCTTTCACATGATACGTATTTATACTATAATACGTATATATATATATATATATATATATATATATATATATATATTATATATATATATATGTAATTGTAATGATGTCCTTGCGACTACGATAGAGAGGACATTGTATTAGCAGCATCTTACAGGCGTCATGTCACATCATACATTTAAGTAGATAATTCGTGTTGCTTGTTTGTTTTAAACTTGTTTTATTTTGTTTGGTTTTGGTTTTGTGTGTGGGTTTTTTTTCTGTGTTTGGTTTTGATTTATTTTGTTGTTGTTGTTGTTGTTGTTGTTGTTGTTGTTGTTGTTACGGTTTGTTTGTTTTTGTTTATTTTTTATTTATTTTTTTTTGGGGAGGGGGAAGGGGGGGGGGGGCTTGTTTTTGGGTTTGGGTTTGTTTTTTTCATTTGCTATTAATGCAAGTAGATTTCGTAGCGTAATATCTCCCTTTAGTCGAAGTATCTACATTTTAAATAATATTTCTACATTGATTAATATATCAATCAGTCGATTGATTAATTGACTAAATGACTGACTGGGGCAGATCGATTGGTTCGCTGATCGATTGCGAGATCACCGAGTAGATCTATCGATTTTAATCAATACTTATTCCTGTAAGCATTTTTCCACCGTAGATACACGCACAGCTCCCGTTGCGTGGGTCGCTCTCTAAGTCTTAAGAATTTATTTCTTTTATTTTTTCTTCCTTCACGTTGAGAAGGTGGCGTTGTTGAGTGGGTAGCAAAGTCTTGTGTAGGCTGGGCGGGGATCGGCTGGTATAGAGTATTCAATAAAAAGTATTCTAATCCTTTAATGGCTTTGCGAGTTATTTGGGTCCCAGGTTCAGATCTTGCTTTGAGTGGCGTGAAGTTGAGACCTTGGAAAAGGCCCTTTACTCACATTCTCTCACTAGACTCGTGTGTAAAATAAGTACCTTGCCAGAAACAGCATTGTCTTGTTGGCGTCATGTCTCAAACTTAAGTTAAGGGTTACTGTTGACCTCTCGATGTCCCAGGTTTGAGAATTTTTGTCAAGGTGGGGTCATTTTAATCGATCGATATTTGGAGGACGAGTTTTCTGGCCAAATGTTTAAAATACAAAGCTGCCTACTTAAAACTATCCAAAAATCGTAGTTTCCAAGGGAAACAATCGAAACATCACAATAATATAGCATTCCAAATCAATTATTTGCCCTTTGCCTTATCAAAATATGCTTAAAAATCCTAAATACAGATTCTAAGCAACCATACTTTTCTTTCCAACTAGATTTAATGAATCAACAAGGTCTATTCAGTTCTCTGGCTGGAGCCAAAAAATTGTAATTCTACGATTTTTTTGTAACACTGGGCACGTCTGAAAACGTGTCTTTCCAGAGTAGGTACGGCTGATACCTGGTCAAGACGACAGTCATTTCTCCCAAACCATAAGTTGTAAATTTAAAATAGTTGTAAAAGTAGATCTTACCGTTTTCTCAAACTAAGCTGTAACCGCGATGCGAGTAAAATTCTAATGAAGCTCGAGTCGCATTGCATCACAGATTCCTGTTCCTATCGTGAAGACGGCGGAATTTGACGTGAGGCAGATCCCGTTAAACTTGAGCCTTTATCTCAACTCAAATGTGCTCAAAACGCCTTACAAGCTGTCCCTATCCAACAGCAACACTTAACATGTAGGACGAGACATAACACCGAGTATGCGATATTATACTTTTATCGGACAGACTACGCTGTTAACGGACAGGTACTCATTTTACACCTGAGTACGGTGTGAAAATGTGAGTAATGAGCCTTTTCAAAGGACTCAACTATGCGCCACTCAAAAGCGGGGCTCAAACCTGGACCTTCCAATCCGAAGGCAGGTGTCATACCACAAGAATCACATTAACCGCATTAAATTCGAATCCCGCTTGTAAGCGTTCCGTGTTTTACTGTGTTAACGGGTAGAAAGATTAGGAATGTGTGCATAGTTGCTTGCATTTCTATGTTGTCATAATTCAGTTAATCTCCATCATTAGCTGCTCTTTATTACATGGTCTTGAAAATCGCAGGGACACGTGTTGCAGAAAGTTGTCCAATCCTTTTTTGTGTCATATCGTATGAACCGTGTATTTTACTGGCTTATTTTTGGGGTTTCAATAGCTCATTTAGTTGAGCATTTGCTTCACACACAAAGGGACCGAGCTTGATCCCAGGTGAGGTCGAGATTTTTTTTTTCCGAACCGCCGCCCCCCCCCCCCCCCTCCCCGAGCCACTAATTGGATTCAATAGTCTGATGTCACGTCGCCCAGCAACGGCGGCCATCGTAGTTCTAAACAAAGAAAATCGGTACTTTTTATTCTTCATGCTGGCTAGAATTTTCATATGTCTTGTGATCAGAGTGTGTAAAAGTCAAAACATGATCAGATTTATAATGGTTTTTTTTCGTCTGGATACGCTTTTATGCTCTCGGAGAAATATTTCATAAGGGCGTCCGCCATTGTTCCGATAGTTTAGAGCCAGTTACTAAGTTACCATGCGTCATTACGAGGGAAGTGACGTTACGACTGTTGAAGCGTATTGAATCTGACGGAACGTATTTTGCAATAGGTCATCGTCCTATCCAAAAAGTAGCAAGCAATTGCTATTGTCCGCTTCACGCTACAGAAAGTGGGTTAAACTCCGGCTCCATGGGATTTATATATATATATATATATATATATATATATATATATATATAGTGTGTGTGTGTGTGTGTGTGTGTGTGTGTGTGTGTGTGTGTGTAATATGTACTGAATTTTGATACCTACTGTAAACAGTTATACTAAGGTTAGCGTGAGAATTCTAATATTGGCCAAGTTGTCGTATGCAATGTATTGTTACCGCAGACATAATTACCACCTCTGATTTAAACTGGCATAACTCAAAAATGGTTTCATTCACTGTAGTCTGAACCTCGGCACCTCCCCTCATATGTCGGTCTGTAATTATTAAACACCCTGTGGTCTCGTCACAGCGTCACGACATTCTCTGTGACATACCCGTGTACGAGTGTAACGAATTACAACCTTAATATTATATGCATAGTATAATATATATATATATATATATATATATATATATATATATATATATATATATATATATATATATGCATTTGCGTGTTTGCGTATATAATATATATATATATATATATATATATATATATATATATATATATATATATATGTGTGTGTGTGTGTGTGTGTGTGTGTGTGTGTGTGTGTGTGTTTAGTTGTGCCTAAATGTAACACAGCTGTATTATTATTAATGGCTAGCACTATTCAGTATCTGATACTGAATAGTGGTTTTGCACTATTCAGTATCTGATACTGAATAGTGGTTTTGCACTATTCAGTATCTGATACTGAATAGTGGTTTTGTACTATTCAGTATCTGACACTGAATAGTGGTTTTGCACTATAATATGGTGTTTTTTTTTCCGAAACCTGAAAAGTTATGGGAAGAGGGCAGCTGTGGGAGTGAATATGGACTCAGAGAAGTGTACACAGTGGGGAGTGAACCTGGGACTGGGTTTCGGCGGGTTTCCAATAAAAAGCATTACTTTTTGAAACGACGACACCTGGCAATATCCGACAAAGTTATGGAGTAGGCAGCAGCGTGTGTGTGTGTGTGTGTGTGTGTGTGTGTGATGTGTGTGGGGGGGGGAGGAGGGATGAACCCGAGATTCAGGGAAGTGTACACCAGTGGGGAGTGAACCTGGGACTCTGGGTTTTTAAAAAAGCAATAACAATTGGGGGGGGGGATTACATTTTTACGAAACCCGACAATATGCGGCAAAGTTGTGGAAAGTAGGCAAAGCGTGGGGAGTGAACCTGGGACTCATGAAGTGTACACCAGTGGGGAGTGAACCTGAGACTATGGTTTTCGGCGGCTTCAGCTAGTTTCATATAAAAACAATTAGTTTTTTACGAAACCCGACGAAACCTGGCAATATCCGAGAAAGTTATGGGTAGTAGGCAACAGTGGGGAGTAACCTGAGATTCGGGGAAGTATACACTAGTGGGGAGTGAACCTGGGACTGGGTTTCGGCGGGTTTTGTATAAAAAAAGCAATTACATTTTGTTTACAAAATGCACCAAATCCAACAAAATGGGGCAAAGTTATGGAAAGTAGGCAAATAATGGGGAGTGAACCTGAGACTAAGGGAAGTGTACACCAGTAGGGAGTGAACCTGAGACTCTGGTTTTGGCGAGTTTCAGCGAGTTTCACATAAAAGCATTACTTTTTTACGAAACCCGGCAATATCTGACAAAGTTATGGAAGTAGGCAACAGTGGGGAGTGAACCTGAGATCAGGAAGTGTACACCAGTGGGGAGTAAACCTGAGACTTGGTTTTCGGCGGGTTTCAGGAGTTTCATATAAAGCAATTACTTTTACGAAACCAGGCAATATCCGACAAAGTATTAGTGGCAGTGGGAGTGAACTGATTCATGAAGTGTACCCAGTGGGGAGTGAACCGGGGATCTGGTTTTCGCGTGTTTCAGCGAGTTCAATAAAAGCAATTACTTTTTTACAAAACCCGGCAATATCCGACAAGTTGTGGAAGTAGGCAACAGTGGGGAGTGAACCTGAGATAAGGAGAGTGTACACCAGTGGGGAGTGAACCTGAGACTATGGATTTCGAGAGTTTCAGCGAGTTTCACATACAAAGCAATTACTTTTTTAGAAACCCGCCAATATCCGACAAAGTTATGGGAAGTAGGCAACAGTGGGGAGTGAATCTGAGATTCTGGAATGACACAGTGGGAGTGAACCTGGACTCTGGTTTGCGGGTCAGCGAGTTCAAAAGCAATTATTTTTTACGAAACCAGGCAATTATCCACAAAGTTGTGGGAAGTAGGCACATGTGGGAAGTGAACCTGGACTCAGGGAAGTGTACACAGTGGGGAGTGAACCTGAGGGCTGTGAAGGTTTTGACGGGTTTCAGGTAGTTTCATAGAATAAGCAATTACTTTTTTACGAAACCCGCCAAATCACGAAAAAGTTGTGGAGTAGGCCAACAGTGGGAGTGAACCTGAGACTCAGGAGTTACCCCCAGTGGGATGAACCTGAGACTATGGTTTTTGGTGGTTTTCAGCGAGTTTCATATAAAAGCAATTACTTCTTTACGAAATCCAACGAAACCTGGCAATATCCGACAAAGTTATTGAAGTAGGCAACAGTGGGGGGTGATCTTGAGATTCAGGGAAGTACACTTGTGGGGAGTGAACCTGGGACTCTGGATTTTGTAAAAAAAAGCAGTACGAAGGGGGAGGGGGAATTACTTTTTACAAAACCCGCCACAACCCGACAAAGTTATGGGAAGTAGGCAGCAGTGGGGATTGAATCTGGGATTTGGACACAGATGAGGATTGAACCTGGGACTTCGAGAGGCTGGTACCAGTGGACAGTGAGCTCAGAATGTACTTTTATTTCGAAACCTACTGAAATTTCAAAAGTTATGGGAAGGGGCACCATTGGGCAATGAACCGGGATTCAGGGAAGTGCACACGGTTGGGAGTGAACCTGGGACTGTGAGAAGAGGATATCAGTGGAAATGAACCTGGGACTATGGAAGTAGATATGTGGAATAAGCGACTAGGGATGGGAACGAGAATGAAGCAATTACTTTTTTTACGAAACGCAACCCACCGAAAAACCATAGACTTAGGTTTACTCCCCAATAGTGTACACTTCCCTGAGTCTCAGGGTTCACTCCCCACACTGTTGCCTACTTCCTTTCCATAACTTTGTGGGATATTGTCGGGTTTCATAAAAAAGTAATTGCTTTTTTTTACGAAACCCAGTCCCAGGTTCACTCCCCAATGGTGTACACCTCCCTGAGTCCCAGGTTCACTCCCCACTGCTACCGACTTCCCATAACTTTGTCGGGTTCAGCGTGTTTTGGCAGGTTTCGTAAAAAAAGAACACACCCTAAAAAGACCACCTGTATTCAGAAAATAGATGTCAATTGTAGTCTAATATTCAGTAATCTATTAAATCATTATTATTATATTATTATTATTATTTATTATTATTATTATTATTATTATTATTATTATTATTATTATATTATTATTATTATTATTATTATTATATCATTATTTATTATTATTATTATTATTATTATTCATTATTATTATTATTATTATTATTATTATTATTATTATTATTATTATTATTATTATTATTATTATTATTATTTATTATTATTATCTTTTTATATTATATATTATTATTATTATATTATTATTATTATTATTATTATTATTATTATTATTATTATTATTATTATTATTTATTATTATATGATGATGATATTATTATTATTATTATTATTATTATTATTATTATTA
>NC_088361.1:122742211-122744711 GCF_034508935.2 Berghia stephanieae
GTTTTAAAAAATAAATAATTTTATGATACTATTTTATTGATTAAAGAGCTCACCTATGGTATTGATAAGATTCGATTGATTGATTTATCGATTTTATGCCAGGTTTAGATGCGTGAATTTAGCAAGGAAATCCTTTGGGTATTCTGTACCTTTCAACTTTAACCAGTTAACTGCCATACTTTTGAAAAGCACGTATTAAAAAATTTTGCCAGAAAACGCGTTCTTCAAATATCAATCGATTTAAATGACCCTCGTCTTGTCAAAAATTCACAAACCTCGGACTTTGTGAAGTACATTGATTTGGGCGCTTTAAACAAGATTAGGGTCATATTAAAATCGATCGATATTTGAAGGACGAGTTTTCTGGTCAAATTGTTAAAGACGAGTTGGTTTTTCTCCAGAGTTCGGCATTTAACTGGTTAAAGTCTTCATATTTGTCCATTTCTCAATCCTCTCCATTTCTTTTCATTCAGACGTTTCACTTGAGATTTTTATGGAATGATATTTCCTTTTATAATATACAAGAGAATGGCGGGTATAATACTGGTATTCTTCTTCTTCAACCACGCACACACACACACACACACACACACACACACAAACACACACACTAGTATATTATATATATATATATATATATATATATATATATATATATTATATATATATATTATATATTGGCATGAGTGTGTGCTGTTGGAACAAGTCTGCGATAGAGGATTCATTTTATAGTTTTGTTTTGGTCTTGTGGCGGTGATCGATCTTTGCAAGGAAAGCTAGGAATTCTTATTGAATTTGAACACCTCGATTTGAACGTTTTCTGTGGTTCGTGGAATTATCAGAAAATTGTATCACTAATTCTGCCATGAAACTTATATGAATTTTTCTATCAAATATTGGACATTTATTTGTTTAATTTCAAGATTTTCACACTAACTGTGCGGCATTTTTTCAAACAAACATCTCAGGGAGCAGGCACTGATGTAATATAACGATGTGAAAAAGGTGTTCTTGAGACAGTGGTAGACAAAGCACTATTTGCTAACCTATGTGATATAACGGTAACACGTCTGACCGGTTATCAGGCGGTCTGAGGTTCGATCCTCTGTTGAGGCAGGCGGATTTTTTTAGGGTATGATTGTTTTGTTGTTTGTTTTTGTTTTGTTTTTTGTTTGTTAGTTTGTTGTTTTTTTGTTTGTTTGTTTTTTTTTTTTGGGGGGGGGTTGTTGTTTTTTTGTTTTTGTTTTTTGGGGTTTTTTTTTTTGTTTTTATTTGTTTTTGCTTTTTTTTTTGTTGTTGTTTATTTATTTGGGGTTTTTTTGTTTTTTTTTTTTTTTTTGTAATTTTCTCTCTGCTGCGTCTAGCACCATTTCATACACACTTTTTTTCAAATCTTGGTCATTTTTCAAGGATGAGAGACATTCGATTGATAATAGATAGTTTCGGAGTAAACATTCTTAGTTTTTTATTCAAGATGACAATATGCAATCCATTGTCACAAAACGGTATTATGTCAGGGTAACCAAGATACTAAAAGTGATTTTACAGATACAAGGAGACAGAGCTGTGGAATTTTTGTTCTTGCCATGCCACTTCAAGAAGTTGCATTAATAATTCTCAACAAAGCATGAAAACTTAACTCACGTCTCTTTTTTTTAATATAAAATTCAATCAATTATTACCCATGTTTTGTCCAGTCAATTGTAAAATGGAAAAAAAAAATAACTGAGATCAACTGACCTAAGACTCCGGATGTCTGTAAGAAAATTCCGGACTGAGATCGGCCTAAATGAACCCGGCTCATTTCACTTGTTATTGTCTCTTGCTTTCGTTTTCATCGCCTTTTGTCAACTGCATTATGTAGTTTTCAATAGAATAGGACTCAATAGTCTGATGTCACGTCGCCCAGCAACCAGTAGCTTGGTTCTAAACAAAGAAATTCGGTACTTTTTATTCTCCATGCTGGCTAGAACATTTTCACATGTCATGTAATCAGAATGTATAAAAGTCAAAATGATGATCAGATTTATAATGTTTTTCTCCTCTGGACACGCTTTTATGCTCGTTGGAGAAGTATTTCATAAGGTCGTCCGCCATTGTTCCGATAGTTTAGAACCAGTTGCTAAGTTACTATGCGTCATTATGAGGGAAGTGGCGTCACGACTGTTGAAGGCTATTATAGACAATGAGAAGACTGGCAAGCCAAATGCCTTTACAAGAGTAGATATTATTATACCACTTGGTTTGAGGGAAACCCGATTTTAATAAATAAATTCATATAGAAATGAAATGATTATTTGATTTAATGAAGTTTTAAATAAATCATTACGACTCTTTGTCAAAGATCTAGCTACACGCTCCAACGAAATTTAGCAGATGAAATTCGTGAGCATACGGTTAAAATCATTTTGATAAAGCATTAAGCGTAATTAGATTGCGTGAGTTGCTTACTTTAGCATAAAATTATATTCCAAATTAGCATGCATGCATAATATGATTG
>NC_088361.1:122749711-122754711 GCF_034508935.2 Berghia stephanieae
CATTTGAGTCAACAGGTCAAAAAATACCCTTAATTTTTAAATGTGTTTGCAAGCTACTCGTATACTAATCTGTAAAAAAAAAATAGTTTTATCATTTACAGATTTGCCAGTAGTTCTATGCTCGTTGGCAAACATTTAACATAGGTTGTAAGGAACATCTTTAACCCACAACCCTATTTTTTTTAAGTATATCAAATTAAGAAATCAAAGAGCAGGCACCGTTGTAAGATAAAGCTCTGAACAAGTGTGTATGAAAGGTGCCAGACAAAGCAAGAATGAAAAAATAGAAGAAAAAAAAAACATCCGAAAAAATCAGTCGACCTGGACTGGGGATTGAACCTCAGACCTTCTTATTACCGCCCAGACGTTTAATGGTAGCACGTTTGACCATAATCAGAAGGTCTGAGGTTCGATTCTCAGTCGAGGTCGACTGATTTTTTGGGATGGTTTTTTTTTTCTTGTATTTTTCTTTCTTGCTTTATCTGGCACCTTGCATACACACTCTTGTTCAGATCTTTATCTTTTTTAAGAACTTTGATTATACGTAGAGATAGTAAATAGACGTGTTGTAAATCTATCAACATTCTTTACTTTTCGCTGCTTTCTTCACATAATGAATGGACAACAGAGAGTGCGTTGAGTTTTACATTTAATTAGAATTCACATGCATTGCCAAGAAAAAGAAAAACAACAACCTCAGTCCTATAGTCAGCCCTATAGCATTGCTTGATCATAGGCACCGACTGCCCTAGACCTGACCACTAATCCTCTAAACCACTAATCGTTACAAGATAATCCAACAATTGGGAAGGATTTACAGATTTATTCTTTTTTACTCCCAGGAGTTAGGGGACTCGGGTACAGTCTACCACGCCTAAAACAACACCAACATTGCCAATAATATTAGAATCAATTTTATCTCTTACTCGTCATAGTTTAGCTGTTTAGTGTTTACTCACACTTAAAAAATAGAGTGTTTGATACAAAAAGACCTACGTATTTAGACGCAGATATTATTTTACAGTGAATAGAGTGCGTTAATTTTTTTTTAAACAGAAAAAAAAACATAATGTAAACCGTGCCGCGCCGGTAATCTTTAGTTTTATTTGTATTGCCGACAGTAATAAAAACTGTCATACTTATCAAAAGTGTATGCTCTAAATAATTAAGTAAAATTGAATTTCCGAATTACAATACCATAATATCTCAATTGAAACAAATAACGGTGTAATGTTGGTTTATTCGATCACGTCATTATTTGACACACGGATTAACGTAACACAACTGTAGTTAAGTTTAAACTAATTTCTTACGGCGATTGGCGCTCCTTTCCTTTTCTTTCCCATTAAGTATTACCAACCCTGGGTTCTCAAGCTCTATGACGACTCGAACGCCATGTCCCGATCCCTTCCAATCAATCATTTCTATTAATCTGAATATCAGAATCGGCGTGCTGTACCAACATAATGTCCATTGAAGTGGATCCACTTTGCCGGTAGGGCTGACTAGTCGACTGTGGAAAGCAGCAGCAATAGCTCGTGGGCTGGGAGAAAGTTATTAATATTATTTATTATCTTTATTTTCATTGCTAGTGTTTGCATTTGGACAGGAATATTGGTTCGATACTGATTGACTAAAGGATTACTCTTAGATTTGTATACTGGGTGTTAGCTTTTCAAGATTTTGTGTTTGTATATATGGGCGTGCTCCCTCTCTCTCTTTCTCTCTAGATATTTGCTTTTCCAATTATGACAAGTTGAAATGTGCTTTCTTAAAGAACGGTTATCTGAATTGCTTTCTATTTTATCTTTATATTCACGCGTTTTATTCTTTTAATCATTGATCGACAGGTCTTTAGCGAATTGATACAGCATACAGTCTGTGGACTCTAGAATATAATAGGATTTGTACTCGGGCGGGCAGGCACAGCAAGTTTATCTGCTCATGGTTGGATGTCATCCAGCATTGTTAAGAAAATTGTGTGTTATATTTATTTCTGATATGGATATTGTAAAGTGATATTGTTTGAACTTATTTTATAATGGAATGAATAAGATGGCAACCAAAGACAATGGATACGAGTTTAGATTATTATCGTTATATAATAAACTGTTATTGGATGAGTATTTCTGCACTACAGAGCAAGTCATTTCGACTTTGATTCCTTCCTAACATCAAGTGCTCGGTGTATCTCCTATAAGATATCACTGAATTGCATTTGCTTTTCATTTTTTGCATAAAACAATTTCCAGATTCTTCTATTAATAGGAGTACTGGATACTTGTGTAGAATTTACTTATTTACATAGATATAATTCTACGTGCAATAGCAGTTGAGTTGTTTACTTCACAATCAATTAAACCTCCACCTCACGGAGACCTGATAACAACGAGTATTTCTGCTTATCAAAAGAAACCGTGGAGATCAAACGAGTGTACTTACTAATTCTTTAGTGCAACGACAAAGGAAATCGAAGTGTTTGGAGACTCGTATTGTTTATATTTCTATTGGACTATATTATAGATGTTGGATACCTTCTGCAACTCCGAGGATCTAACCTGTGGCTGATTTGGATTCCAAAATCTCATCACTCTACCTCTAAAGTCAGGTAAGATCATCGTTATCTTATTATTGCAAACATATTTTCATTCATTTATTTTTCTCGTCACACATCTCACAAATATGTATTTCTTCAAATTAAAATTTGCTGCAACAAGCATATATCCTCTACAACCACAGTGTTACTGAATGATGTTGCGATTGTCAAATCAAATGGTTTTTATATACTTATTATCAGTACAATTTGATAAATCATCAATTATTACTACACAAATAATACCATTGATTCTGCCGTTACTGCTTCTGTTTCTTCTCCTGTTACTGCTGCTACTGCAATACCAATACTAATACTCCTACTACTACGACTCCAACAACAACAACAACTACTACTACTACTACTACTACTACTACTACTACTACTACTACACTACTACACTACTACTACTACTACTACTACTACTACTACTACTACTAACTACTATTATTATTATTATTATTATTATTATTATTATTATTTATTATTATTAGTTATTATTATATATTATTATTATTATTATTATTATTATTATTATTATTATTATTATATTATTTTTTTTATTGTTGTTGTTGTTATTATTACTAATCGTGTAATATAATATATATAATATATATATATATAAATAATATATATATATAATATAATACATATAAATATAATATATATATATATATATATATAATATATATATATATATATATTATATATATATATATATATCTGCCTGTGTGTGTTTACGTGTTTATGTACTTAAAACAACTAACTCGATTGAGCTTAGTTCCAAATAAGAAAGCTCGGGTGCCATTATGGTAATATTGTGTTATTAAACGTGACCAACTACCTGTTGTTTTTGTTGACAGAAATACTCAGCATGCTGAGCACGGGAAAAGTTGGCATGGGGAGGAGAAGAAGGGACTTTGAAGAGTGGCTGAACTGAGTTTTTAGTATTGAGAGTGTCTGATTTCTGGTCCATTAGGCAAGTCGCAAGTGTGGTAGGAATTGACTCCGATCTTGGTGAGGGTTTTCATGAAATCCCATGGACTTTAAACTGGAGCTTTCAAGCATGAATTGCCTCATAGTGGTAGCTTGAATGATAAGATAATTGAAAATAAAAGAGCTGGTCTGCGAGGGATTATAATCTTTTGTGTAACATGGATATAGACGAATAACAATATTGGTTCTGTAGATTTACAACGCGTTTGTTGTTGTCAATGGGTGTGGGCATAGGGTAACGTTTAAGACCTTTGACATATATCTTGTCTCGGCAATCAATTGACTTTAAAAAAAAAACACGATATCTTCCTACTGTGCTCTAAAGGTGATTTACTAATGGACACAAGCAGACAGCAACACTTGACACTCAGGATGATACATGCAGTGCTACTATTATTGTACTACTGATACTACTGAATCCATCATAGCTACCCTAATGCGCTTGTAATCATTTATTCCTTTTCGGTATAGGCAAAACCTATTAACCGCCAAGATCGCAATTTACACACGAGTTTTGGTTAGTATATAAATATATATATATATATATATATATATATATATATATATATATATATGTTTGTGTGTGTGTGTGTGAGAGAGAGAGAGAGAGAGAGAGAGAGAGAGAGAGAGAGAGAAGAGACTTTTTCAATGACTGAACTTTGCGTCATCCACATCGGGGTTCGAACCGTCGATTTTGATGTCGCTAGTTGTATGCCCTAACACTAATAAAGGACGATGTTATGTTGGCAGAGCTGATTGATACTTAAAGGCATATACAAGCGTCGAAAGCCGGTTGCTTAGTACAGTGCTTGAGAAAATTCGGAGAAATTACTTGAATCCATTGTTGACGGTACCTGTGGCCTTATAGACTCAGAGCGTAGTTGTCGTTAAGTTATGGATAGACTGCGCTTGGCCAAGGAGTTCACAACATACCCATCCGGAAGTATCAGGGACCAACACACAAACTTTTATAGTCTGGTTAATACCGTTTAGTGAGAACAACTCACAAACGCGGATGGCAAAATATAACAACAAAGGCTTGAGTGACGTCATCTTCGAACTATCTATAGCCTGACACTGAAACCCAAAAAGACTGGTCTTTTGACGTCATTACTTGGTTTTTGCACCGCCTAGTGAGTTGTCGTTAGTAGAGCTCATGGAAACAAGTGGTCTCATTGGTTGAACTATTGAATACAACTCACGATTTGTTTTCTTTTGTGGCCAAAGACTGGTCTTTAGACGTCATTTTTTGGTCAGTGTCAGGCTATAGAGAGTGTGCGCTTGGCTAAGAAGCTCATAACATTGCCATCCGGAAGTATAACGGACCAACACACGAAACTTTGAGTAACTATGATCGTTTATTGTCAGGTTAATACCGTTTAGTGAGAATTACTCATAAATGCGGATGGCA
>NC_088361.1:122762211-122769711 GCF_034508935.2 Berghia stephanieae
TTATTATTATTATTATTATTATTATTATTATTCTACCACTACCACCACCACTACTACCCACCTCCACCCCCCACACCCACACCCCGAATTCATTGTTCAAATGATTTCCCTACAAAATATAACATTAGTAGTATAGTGATGCTCAGGAGAAATTGAGAAGAGCAAAAGAGCAGCATAAAATAAGAATGATTAAGAGCAAAATATTAACGTTTTAATTAGCGTGAAATTAAATCTGTTTGCTAGAGATTGATGTTAAAATGTTTTATGTATAGAGATAATAATTTTAGGGTTCGAATCCTATAGACAACTGGAATAGTTTGTTAAATGTTGATGTTGTAGTAAATCAATAGAGTTGTATTGTATCGATTGATAGATAACATGAATGGCTGGAAATAGTTTGGCTTGAACGGTGATAGCGTCTTGTGTTCAAATCCTAAAATATGTGTTTAAAAAAAACGTATTATTTAAACGGTGTCCGATTCTATCACACATTAAGGTGTTCTCGAGTCTGGCTCTATGTTGAAATGTCGCTCTTTACTCACATTCTCCTAATGTGTTCAGGATAGTACCCGGTCTTTGACAGCGTTGGTAAAAAAATTGTAATATCGCCTAACATATCTCGTTCTATTTGTTTCGTGTTGTCGTTCATCAGCGATCTTTTTTAAAGCGCTTTGAACCTCTTTAGTGGATATTGCGCTATATAAATGTTCATTAAAAATTAATTATTACGCGTGTCCAATGATGCGACCGTAAAGATAATTTACCCACCAAACGACGAAGAGATAAATCAAAGATAGTACAGGGTGTAACAAATACATTCGTTTCGTTTCAAGAAGCGAACTCAACACTGAAATTATGATGAACACTTTTTATTCGATTCAGGTTATTGTTAATAGAAAAAAACAGATTAAAGTAGGTACCAAGTCAGTCAAATCCCCTTTCTTCATATTCCCCTCCTCTCTTTGAAAACGGATTTTAGAATCGATGATACCAAACGACTATTTTTCGAATTAACAAATTATGATCTGGACTTAATAAACCGTAATCACAGACACTTTAGTAGTTGCATTGTCCTGATTTGGTGATGTCTGTGAATCTTAAATACGAAAATGTCCGAAATAACACGATGTCACGCACTTAATATTACTCGCGGTAATCAATGTTGATATATTTTTTAATAATCATAGGTTCAAACTGACGTAAAATAGGTGTAATATCTCTATACAGATTTGATCATGAGAAGTTTTGTTTAATAGTTAAACGCCTTACCACTTATCAACGAAAGGTATCACCATATTTTAATCGACACATGGTTAATTGATGAATAAAGCAACAAAGTGTCTGTCAGAAAAAGTTTACTTTACATCTTTTTATCAGACAAATGTTACTTCGCAAAATTGGGCCTGGAAAATGTCGTTAATACAATTTATCCTGAAAACTTTTGTTTCAGTGGTTTTGACTTTCCTACAATTTTGTCAAAGTATATTCTAATTATATAAATGTTGACCCCCTAAAAATTGTTTACTTCATATATTTGGCCAGAAAACATTCATATATTTTTTGCGGGCAAACGTTAATATAAGTTTTAGCCAGAAAACTTTTACTTCACACATTTTGATTAGAAAATTAAATTTCGTATAATTTGGAGAGAATATGTATTCTGATCTCGTAACCGTTGTTCATAATATTATTATTATGTTTTGATCAGAAAACTTTTACTTTACACATTTTGACTAGAAAAAATTTAATTTCATAAATTTTTGACAGAAAATTTTCATTTCATAATTGGGCCAGAACATTATTACTTTTCACTTTTGCCCAGAAAACGTTTACTTTACGTATTGTGTTACCACAAAACTTTTACGTCACACATTAGGGTAAAAAAGAAAGCAATAACAAAACCTAGTTCATAAAATTTAGCTATAAACGTTATGTATACATATATTATTTAGATATAAATATTTACGCCATAAAATTTATCCTGAAAAGTTTCATTTTAAACATTTTGACCAGAATATTTTTTTTCATACATTTTCGCGTGTACAGCCTTCATTTCATTAATTCTTTTTCATTATAAAACTAAATTTCATAGATTTTGAACAGAACAGTCTTATTTCGTAAATTTTGACCAGAAAACTTAAACTCTAACTCTACAATTTTCTAGTCATAAAAATGTTACTTCACACGTAATTGCTTAGAAAACTTCCATTTTGGCATTTTTGTTAGATCACTTTTGTTTCCTGTATTTGGCGAGAAAATTTTTACTTCACTCATTTTGGGTCGACGTCTAGCACTTTATTACCCTAATTTTATCTTTGGCTTGGTTTTGGTTTTGGTTTACTAAACTACTAAGTAATTCAAGCGACCTTTTGGAGCTAAAACATTGAAAAAGAGAGGGTTGCAATTCAAATGCAGGTTTGGTAAGCTGTTTTCTCATTGAAAATAGGTCGAATCTTACACCTTTTGGTGAGATTTCTATTTCATATCCCTTATCTTATCTTTTGGGTTACATTGAGCTTGGTTTTGGTTTTGATTTTGGTTTTGGTTTACTAAACTACGAAGTGATTCCATCGACTTTCGGAGCTAAAAGAGTGAAACAGAGAGGATTGAACTTCAAATGCAGGTTATGAATAACCTCTTCCAAAACCATTTAGGTTTTGTAAGGAGTATTTTTTATTGGAAATAGGTTGAACTAGGGTTTGAACTGTCTTGTTCAAAGATAGCCTGCACGCCTGTTGTTGAGGTTATTTGGCCCCTGTCGGGGAGAAGAACAAAGGTTTACTCATAACCTTTGTGGGATCGACATTAATCATGTCATTGATAATTTTAGACGGACGACTAAAAACGTTATACTTTAATAGTAACAAAATAAAATTGAAAATTATAGCAAAACTTTGGGTGTCGTATCCGATATAGCACCTCTACAACAATTGTAGGACATCTCTGCTTCTGTCCGTGATAATATAGGATCACCAGTCATATCTGCTATGTCTCTACTCTGTCGAGGGTAATTCTGCAGGGTAAGTAGTCAGCACTTTGAAAATTCAAAACTTTCTGCTTTTGTCAAATCCTCGAGAAGGCATCAAAAAGCGAAAGACATGGAAAAGTCTTTTATTTTGTAACGGTTTCAATAATTTATGATACAATACATTTACATAAAACTATTACTACACACGTTTTGTTTAAAAAAAGTTTAATTTACCTTATGAAGTTCTAGTAGAAAACATTTTTATTTTCTCTCATTTTGGTCAGAAAAAGTTTACTTTACATCTTTTGGTCAGACAAATGTTACTTCGCAAAATTGGGCCTGGAAAATGTCGTTAATACAATTTATCCTGAAAACTGTTGTTTCAGTGGTTTTGATGTTCCTATAATTTTGTCAAAGTATATTCTAATTATATAAATGTTGACCCCCTAAAAATTGTTTACTTCATATATTTGACCAGAAAATATTCATATATTTTTGAGGGCAAACGTTCATACAATTTTTAGCCAGAAAACTTTTACTTCACACATTTTGATTAGAAAATTAAATTTCATACAATTTTTGACAGAATGACAATTCGGAGAGAATATGTATTCTGATCTCATAACCGTTGGTCATAATATCGTTATATTTAGGTCAGAAAACTTTTACTTTACACATTTCGACCAGAAAAATTAAATTTCATATAATTTTTGACATCATATTTTCATTTCATAATTGGATCAGAACATTATTACTTTTCACATTTTGATTGGAAAACGTCCATTTCAGACAATTTGGTCGGAAAATTATTGCTTCACATATTTTTGTTAGAAATAATACTTTGTTCATAAACGTTATCCAGATACTACTACTACAAACATTTTGGTCTAAAAACATTTCATTGCATAGATTTTGGATAGAAAGTATTCATTTCATACATTTTTACACGCATACTTTTATTTTATAAATTTTGGTCAAAATTTTTTTACTTTACTCATTTTGACCAGAGAACATTTTGACCACAAAACTTTAATTTTTATGTTATATTTTTTTTTTGCACCAGACACTTTTCCTTTTTCTTACTATTTTGATCAAAAAACTTTAGTTTCATACATTTTCGTCATACAGTTTGTGTTTCATAAACTTCGACCTGAAAATGATTACTTCCCAAATGTTGGTAAGAAAATTTTAACCTCACATTTTTAACCAACAATTTCTTACTTCAAATGTTTTGGCTAGAAAACTCTTTGCTATCAAGCTTATATTTATAAATTTTAGCTAAAAAAACACAAAAACAAAAACAATTACATCACACACATTTTGGCTTTTAAAAAATTAATTTCTTAGGTTCAATTGATACAATGTGTCCTGAAAACTTTTACTTAATAAATTTTGACCGTCTTGTAAATTGCCATTAGGGATTACTACGCATTTGACAGATGTTTTTGTATGACATTACACTACCGCCTAAAAGACTGCACGTCTTACACATTGGGTGTTACTGGTCATTTGGGCTATCATCTAAAAATATAACAGCTGTTATGACAACGTTTCACTGGGCTAAAATATATTATCTGCTCAGATCTATAAAATTTGAGGAAAAAAACCCTGCTGTTATCTAAATGTGTTGTGGTATCAAATATCTAAAAACTTCGACAATGTTACTGGAGAAGTACAGTAAATATGTGTCAAACCCTGAAAACGTGCGTTAAAAATATTGATGGTTTAATGTCATAAATAGAGATAATGTATACCTGGTTCATAAAATTTACTATTCCTACACAACATTTTGTTACATTTTCAATTAGGTTATGTCTTGGTATGATAACCATAATATAGGACATGGAGTGATGGAATTGTCTTTTCATTTTTCTTTCATCAATAAATCTTTCATGAAGTGAGTAACTGAGCAAGGACATGTTATTGTATTAAGTACTTGATCAATCAATATTGTGTATTGTAATGATTGTTGTGTTTCATTTATTTATTTCTTGCTGCGAAAAAAAATTCAAGTCCATGATACAAAACATGAAACTCGCCGCATGTTGAAAATGACGGGTACAAATATTATATCAGACAAGAATTTTTTTATTAAAAAGCAATCACAGTTGAATAAGTATGTGTGTTAAAAGTTGTTGGGTTTTATAAAAGCTTTTGTCATCAATTCTTTTTAGTTTTGATTCAGATGTAAATTTTTCATTAACCCAATCAAAATGTTTCCAAAAATGATATTGGGTAAAGAGAATATGACTGTAAAACATGATATTGGGTTTTACTCGTGTGGACGCATGGACATGGCTTATCGGTCGCATTTCTATTTAATTGATCCTAGGTGAAATTTCAATGAAAACATTCACTTTCTAGGTATTGCTATTGTACCCATCTACTAGTCGTATTCACATAGTGAAGAGGCTTTAATTGGTCGATGGATAGATTGTCTAACTACCATACCAAAACGTCTTGATTTTGAATTCATGTTCTAATCTCTATACCGGAGGTTTCTCCAATATCAACATTGTCTACGGGATTGTATTAAGTGTATGACGTCATCTCATTTATTTTACCAGACCTAGACAAGAACGCTATCTTTTTTAATTGCATTAAATAAAATTCTCCGTCGTCTTATTAAAAAAATAATAATAAAAAATAAAGCAAATGGCATTTAAGACGGAAATCACAAACTACAAGACCCGCTTTAGAAAAATGACCCAAGAAAAAAAAAAAACAACCATACATTATAATGCTTCCATCCCAGTACAGTAAATCACGGAAAAACTACATAATTCTTTAAAATTGATTGTTTCAGACGACAAGGGTGACAGCAAACAGACACTTTGTTGCTTTATTCATCAATTAACCATGTGTCGATTAAAATATGGTGATCCCTTTCGTTGATAAGTGGTAAGGCGTTTAACTATTAAACAAAACTTCTCATGATCAAATCTGTATAGAGATATTACACCTATTTTACGTCAGTTTGAACCTATGATTATTAAAAAATATATCAACATTGATTACCGCGAGTAATATTAAGTGCGTGACATCGTGTTATTTCGGACATTTTCGTATTTAAGATTCACAGACATCACCAAATCAGGACAATGCAACTACTAAAGTGTCTGTGATTACGGTTTATTAAGTCCAGATCATAATTTGTTAATTCGAAAAATAGTCGTTTGGTATCATCGATTCTAAAATCCATTTTCAAAGAGAGGAGGAGAATATGAAGAAAGGGGATTTGACTGACTTGGTACCTACTTTAATCTGTTTTTTTCTATTAACAATAACCTGAATCGAATAAAAAGTGTTCATCATAATTTCAGTGTTGAGTTCGCTTCTTGAAACGAAACGAATGTATTTGTTACACCCTGTACTATCTTTGATTTATCTCTTCGTCGTTTGGTGGGTAAATTATCTTTACGGTCGCATAATTGGACACGCGTGATAATTAATTTTTAATGAACATTTATATAGCGCAATATCCACTAAAGAGGTTCAAAGCGCTTTAAAAAAGATCGCTGATGAACGACAACACGAAACAAATAGAACGAGATATGTTAGGCGATATTACAATTTTTTTACCAACGCTGTCAAAGACCGGGTACTATCCTGAACACATTAGGAGAATGTGAGTAAAGAGCGACATTTCAACATAGAGCCAGACTCGAGAACACCTTAATGTGTGATAGAATCGGACACCGTTTAAATAATACGCTTTTTTTAAACACATATTTTAGGATTTGAACACAAGACGCTATCACCGTTCAAGCCAAACTATTTCCAGCCATTCATGTTATCTATCAATCGATACAATACAACTCTATTGATTTACTACAACATCAACATTTAACAAACTATTCCAGTTGTCTATAGGATTCGAACCCTAAAATTATTATCTCTATACATAAAACATTTTAACATCAATCTCTAGCAAACAGATTTAATTTCACGCTAATTAAAACGTTAATATTTTGCTCTTAATCATTCTTATTTTATGCTGCTCTTTTGCTCTTCTCAATTTCTCCTGAGCATCACTATACTACTAACATTTAACTGTAAAACGGTACATCGCTTCTACATAATAATGTTATGTTGCATTAGATACATTCTGACGTGGAATTTACGAGTTTAACGTTTCTCTCAAACGATCAGTTATTTTAAACCCTCAGATCCGAGACTACGACTCCGACTACGAGCAAAGAAATCGAATACGTCTCAAGTTAAGAATTTATTTTTCTCAAGTTGCCTTAATCTTAATCGGCCAAAGCAAGTAAAAGTTTTCTGGTTAAAATATATAAAGGTGTTTTGTTTTGCTATCCCATTGCACAATTGTGTATTCAGTATTCTTCCCTCTATTTGAACTTGCGGCGCTGGTTACCGATTACAATAAGTGATTACTACATTACAACCGTCTTAATAGTCTTTTATTAATCACCGTGTCCTTTGTTGGCTGACGAGCGTGTTTATTCTGGCAAAACATTGCGTTATGCCTGGTAGGCTTTTCGTGCCTATTTTTAGTTACATTCTCAAAC
>NC_088361.1:122784711-122787211 GCF_034508935.2 Berghia stephanieae
AGTAAGACGTCAATTAAACACCTTTTCATGGGAAAAAATATTATTAAAGCATTCTGACTAAAACGTCAATTTGGTATTATATCGTAATAAACCAAGTGGAAAAATATTAATTCGAAATTATCAGGTTTTGCAAACTGATAGGGGGAGGGGGGTTTGTTTGTTTGATTTTGTTTAGTTTTGTTTTTTTATTGGGGGGGGGGGGATCTTTTGTTTTCATTTGTTTTTTAGCGGGGGTTTGTTTTTGTTTTTTTGGTTTTGTTTTTGTTTTTGTTTTATAATTTCCTCCCTTTTTTTTTCTTTCACTCTCATAATGAAGGCAAATATTATAACTAAAATTACAAGTCAGATCTAAAATTCAAATTTAAACATCAGGTTGATCACTAATAGTCCCGATAACTCAATTGATAGAGCACTCGCTTCTCACGCAAAAGGACCGGGTTCGATCCCGACTGAAGTCGAGATTTTTTCCCGATCCTTCTGTCCAGCCAGAAGTGATTGGGTATCTTCGTCTGTTACATCTAGTATAAAGTACTTCGTGATAGACTAGCGTCCTATCCAAAAGGTAGCAGGCAATTGCCATTGTCCATTTCACACGTTAGAAACCGGCATTAACTCAGACTCTGAAGAACTACTTTTTTTTTTACCCCTGACTTAATGCCGTTTAGAAAGGATTGATCGCCTTTACCAATTTTGCAATTTTTCCCTTTTAATCGGATTTGTTTTATAAAAGGTGCAGCTGTGAAACTTTTCAATCTAATCAATTCTGGAATTCGCGTTTGTGTTTTCTTTGCTGAGACTCACTGCAAATCAAATTCAAACGCTTAGTTTAATGACTAATTACAATAGAAAGCAATGTTGTTAGTGTAGGCGGCATACCGCTTTAATGAATATTGATTCAGGAATAGGAAAGTAATTTTAGAAATTCAGCCAGCCTATACCAATATACAAGGAGAGTCGATCAATTAATAGAATGAATTAAATTGACACCACTCGGCTGTTTGTTGCTATTCTTAGGCCACTATTTGGGTGATTAGTTCTCAGAAATTTCTCCTTAACCGTATATTACAAATTCAATGATGAAGGGTACACACGTTGCTGTGTTGCTAATACTCATCTTGTGAGCACAGCGTGTAATACTTTTTTTTTAACATACCATTATGAGGCAGCGTGGCTCAGCGGTACGGTCTTTGCTTCGTACCCAAAAAGGTAACGAGTTCGATCACCCGCCGCTGCGTTGTGTGGCCTTGAGAAAGTCACCTAGCCCTAGCTCACTTTGCGGCGCTGCACTGCGGCTGAAGCCTGGGTTATTCCAGTCTTCCCTTGGTATAGACCCTTAATACAAATTTCCCCTCGGGAATGAATGAAGGGAATTATATTTATTTTATTCTTTTTTGTTTTATTAATGGAAGAGCTTTTCGGTATCAGCTTCTTGGGAGGATTTTTTTTTGGCCTTGTATCACATATTGCGGCTATGCGCTCGGCGCATAGTTGAGTCCTTGGAAAAAGCTCTTGACTCACATTCTCTCACCGTAGTCAGGTGTAAAATGAGTACCAGGTCGTTAACATCGTTGTCTTTGTCCGAAAATTTGTAATATCGCCTAACAGGCGTTATGTCCCGTCCTACATGTTAAATGTTGCTGTTGACCAGGTACCCCTTGTAAAGCTCTTTGAGCACGTTTAGTGGATATTGCGCTATATAAAAGCTCTATTTATCACTTCATTGCAGACTAAACTGTGTGGGTTGATGGCAGAGCTGAAGGAAGACAATGCCGTTGGTTCACAAATTCGACATTCAAACATCAAAACGATAGTCAGTTGGGGGGGGGGGGGGGGGGGGGGAAGCAAGTAGTTGTAGTTGTAGTAGTAGTAGTAGTAGTAGTAGTAGTAGTAGTAGTAGTAGTAGTAGTAGTAGTAGTAGTAGTAGTAGTAGTAGTAGTAGTAGTAGTAGTAGTACTAGTAGTAATAGTAGTAGATAGTAGTTAGTAGTATTAGTTATATTAGTAGTTGTGGCAGTAGTAGTAGTAGTAGTAGTAGTAGTAGTAGTAGTAGTAGTAGTAGTAGTAGTAGTAGTAGTAGTAGTAGTAGTAGTAGTAGTAGGTAGTAGTAGTAAAGTAGTAGTAGTAGTAGCAGTAGTAGTAGTAGTAGTAGTAGTAGTAAGTAGTAGTAGTAGTAGTAGTAGTATAGTAGATAAGTAGTTGTAGAAGAAGAAGAAGAAGAAGAAGAAGAAGAAGAAGAAGAAGAAGAAGAAGAAAGAAGAAAGAAGAAGAAGAGGAAGTTCATCCGTACTAATCCGTGCATTACACTACAGAGAGTTCCTTTCAAAACATACTTTATTGGAGATTGGATCGCGAGCGTTTTATGTAGCTTATTACCAAGCTTCAGGACTAAGTTCTGCCTTACACTGATAAAACATTTATATACATTTTGGCTAGACATCTTTTACTTTACATATCGATCAATTACAATGATTCATAACTCGAAAAAAAAAAAAACTCTTAAG
>NC_088361.1:122792211-122809711 GCF_034508935.2 Berghia stephanieae
TTTAGTGCGGCTATGTGGTCTTGTGGTATGACACTCGCTTTCCGATCGGAAGCTCCTGGGCTCGAGCCTCGCTCGGCGCATAGTTGAGCCCTTGGAAAAGGCTCTTTACTCACATTCTCCCACCGTACTCTAGTGTAAAATGACTACCTGACCGTTAACAGCGTTGTTTCTATCTGAACAAAATTGTAACATCGCCTAATAGGTGTCATGTCTCGTCCAACATGTTTAGTGTTGCTGTTTGTCAGGGAACCTTTGTAAAGCGCTTTGAGCACGTTTCGTGGATATTGCGCTATATAAAAGCTCAAGTTTTTTTAATCGGTCTTCGTCAGAAATCACAGAATTCTTTTTCAGTTATATTTGATAACGTATATCATTTAGATGAAAAAAATGGGTAAATACGCTTAATGGTGAACTTTGTGAACTGTTTTTATTTTGTAGACTTTTTTAAATGATCAAATAAGTTCTGTTTTTTTGTCATTGATTTTAAGATATATTGATGCTATGCGTTTAGGTAAAATACTCACAACATCCACCAGCTAGATATAACGTGCAAACACAAACAAAAAAAACTAAGTGTGACTTTAAACGTAAATAGTCTGATTGATAGCATTTAGTGAGTCCTAATCATAAAAATACCTGTCTAAAAGCAATAACATAGTGCTGAGTGACGTTAATTTCGTTCCATCTATATGTTGTGTATGTATATATATATATATATATATATATATATATATATATATATATATATATGGTTGAAGGGAATTAGCTGTGTTCATAAGCGCGCGTTTGTGTAATAAGTTCATGAGTAATATATAGCAGAGATGGAGCAAAGGAGAGAAAATGAAAGAAAGATAAGCTAAAAAAGATAAGACATAAAATGTTACGTAAAGAAATAGAGAATGGCATATTGGTACTTACTGTTTCTTGTTGGTTGGGTATAGCTTAGAATAGGTTTGGGATGGGTGGGGGTAGGGGGGGGATAGAATTGAGCATGAGATTTAAAAAGGTTCAAAGTTCAAAATAGTTTTTAAACTTCTGCAATTTGATATACAAATATGCATTTTTTACATGTCACTGTGTAGAATTAGTATGATTATAAGATAAACAGATGGAGGAAAAGTGTAAATTTATCAAATTAAAAATAATATTTTAAGAGTGCGGTTCAGTGACTTAGCGATACGGTGTCTCGTCTTGTTACAAAAGTCAATCAAAATTAAACGTGATCAGTGGTCGGATGGGTGACAGTGATCGTAGAAAATTTTGGTCCCGATTCTGTGTCCATGGGTTTAAAAGCACTTTACACATTTCACACGACTCGAATCAGGTGTAAATGAGTACCTTGCCACAGGCAGTGGCGAATACGGTAAGAGTGTTAGTGCAAAAATACGCTTAACACACGACTACTACTGTATGAAATTAAAAATTTGGTCCATATGACTTGCTCGGGCAACATTGTTAATAGATAGATAGAAAGATTCATTGATTAATTGATTGATTGATTGATTGATAATAGGTTGATGAATAGAAAGACATATAAATAGATTGAAAGATATGATGGATAATAGATAGATGTCTGGGTGGATTGATGGAACGATTGATTAATAGGTAGATAGCTAAATAATAAATAGATAAATAGATAGAATGATACGTAGATGAATAGTTAGATTGATTGAGAGTAAAAACAAAGCTTTAATTAATTGATTGGTTGCTTTATTTGTTTGTATTTATTTTTTATTTGTTTATTTATTTCTATTAATTTTTAGAATTATTTATTGCATAAAATGGACGGGATGATCTAAACATTGAAAGAGATAGAAACAGGGAGATATTGAGAAATCGTGACTGAATGGAAAGAAAAGTAGGGTTTAGATAATGAGATTGGGGTGTATGTAATAAATTATATAAAATGCACGATGCACATTTTGCCTTAATCCCTCAATTAAACACAACCCAAAAATTACATCATAAGGATAGTTTAAAAAAGCAATTTATCGCACTGTCACAAGTTTAGCATTACAACTACCTTGACTTAAAGAGGAATTTATAGTCCTCAGTTTTGCACCCGAAACAAAATCTAGTCGAACATCTCCTTGCTGAATAAATACATTGTTTATGTTTAAGGTGTTATGAGAGAATATGTGAAAGAAGAGCGGAGATAGATAGATAGATAGAGAGAGAGAGAGAGAGAGAGAGAGAGAGAGAGAGAGAGTTGAAGGGAGAATGAGGGGGGGGGATGTCTTTAAATGGAATAAGAAGCTTGCTCTGATAAACTTTTTCCAAACCACAAAAACTGCATCTCCGACTATTTGCTTCAGTAATTCAAATAACAAGTGGGTAATTACATTGAGGTTGGTGGTGATAATCTTATTGCTAGAGCTTATCTTTCTAACACCAGTGAACGTTTGGTCATAATACACAAATTCCACTCATCGGTAACTGAACTTTGTTATCATTGACCATTCAAATAGTAATCACGTTAGAATTTTGGGAAACTCGTTAGTATTTAATGGCATTTAATTTGATGCTTTGTACACATATTTGTATTTATTTATATTCAGTTTACTATTATCTAGAAGTACAAGTAGAACAACAAAAACAACTACAACTGCTATAACTACTGCTGCTACGACTACTTCTACTATCGCTACTTCTGCTACTACTACTACTACTACTACTACTACTACTACTACTACTACTACTACTACTACTACTACTACTACTACTACTACTACTACTACTACTACTATTATTATTATTATTATTTCTACTACTACTACTACTACTACTACTACTACTACTACTACTACTACTACTACTACTACTACTACTACTACTACTACTACTACTACTACTACTACTACTACTACTACTACTACTACACCTACCATATCTGCGACAGCAGCTACCACTACGGTAGCTACAAAGTCTAATTTACTACTATTAACATTATCACTGTATTTAAGGAAACCAATATGAAACCATAAAAATAGACTATCTCAACACCGGTAATAATAAAATGCGTCATAAATGAACGAACATAAGGAAGGACCAATTCATTTATAATACCCATGACGATATTATGGTCATATCAATGGCACTATGTTTGTGAGGCCAAGGTAACCAGTTTACAAAACGTTTTCTTGTTAAAGCAATAACCCTTTCGTTTTGAATATATATATATATATATATATATATATATATATATATATATATATATATATATATATATATATCAACAACAAACAACATCGCTTAAACATAGCTTTGTCTCAACAAACAAAAAAAAAGAAAATTCTTTTCGGTTCTGCGAAACCGATATTTTTGTAAAATTTATGGCAAGGCTAACAAAAGGTGCAGCTGAAAATATGCAGTGATGAAAAATTACTAATGGAATGAGAAAAGGAGAAAGAGAATCAGTAGGAGACAAAACGAGTTATTTACTTTCACCGAGATATTTGAGTCTTTCATAACAAATGTTCAACATATTTTTCACTCCCCCTTTTTAACTGATGCGAAACGTATTTTGGAAAGCCTCACATCGATCTATTTTTAGACCTACATTTTTCTTTGATTCATCATATATGTTTGTTTTGAAAATATTACATACTCCCTTTCTTGTATCATACGTCATGTGTAAAAATGTTCTATCTACGGCGACAAGAATTTCAGAATGGATTTTGTTATAACTACTTATTTTACATTGGCAGCTATCACAGTTTTGTCTGTTTTACTGACGTAGCTTTTAATTAGTCTTAACGCGATTCTCGTCAAATCTCACAACTAATGTTAGAGGAGGTAATCAGCTTCTTGTCTTGGCAAACATCCTGCTCAGAATAACGGGTTTTCTCGGTGCAAAATCGCGAGAAACAACGTGATATTTTTAGGGTTATAGGAAAATCAGTTTTTACTAAGGTTTTTTGTTTTTTGTTTTTTTTTTTTCTTTTTTATTTTTCTTTTTTTTTGGTTTCGTTTTGTTTATGTCTTTTTTTTTAACGTGCATACGTGCATAGATTCTAGCAAGGAAATAACAAGATAAAGCTTTTGGATACTTTTTTGAATCCTGGACGTTAATCTCCGAGGTTTTGCGGGAATGCATCCATTCCAATAAGGTTCTAATCCAATAAGCTTTCGAGGGGTTGTGATGGTACTGAAATGGGTTCTGATTATGTAAATATATTCCTTGTGGCCCTTTTCGTCTATGGTGAGGGATATATAATACTTATCCGGCAAAGGGGAAGGCGAGCTAAGTCATTTAACTCTCGAGGCATCGCCGAGAATATTGCATTACTCACTTTCAACATGGTGGTGTTCTTGGTTGATGGGTCTCTGAAATACTGCCGTACTCTGGAAAAACCCATATTTGAATATTTGGCAAGAAAACTCGTTCTTCAAATATCGATTGATTTAAATGACTCTCATCTTGGCAAAAACTCTAAAACCTGGGACTTCGCAAAGTCCCAGGTTTGAGAATTTTTACCAAGATGAGGGTCATTTAATACCGATCCATATTTGAAGGACAAGTTTTCTGGCCAAATTTTTAGATATGGGTTTTTTTTTCAAGAGTACGGCAGAATAGTGAGAATGTACGAGGTGTTTAGTCATGTCCGTGTGTTTAAGGAGGGGGAGAGGGGATGAATATGATATGATGGGGGGAATGATGAATGATCGAACGAATTGAACAAATAAAAATGAAAATGTGACCCATCGCCTCTAAAAATTACACGATCCCTACTTGACTCCTCCAAAGTGCCCAATAACAGATTCATCCTTTTTTGTTTAATTTTTGGAGATTTATTTGAAAGGAGGGAGTGCGCTCTTTAAGATTTAATCTTTTCATTTGTTCGTTTAAAAAGAATATTAATTTATTATTCTTATTGTTTGTAATTGGATATAGTAATCATCAAAGAGTTCAGTAAACTATCTGGTCAAATATTATTAAATATTTCGATCAAGTGACGTAGAATTATTTCCCAACTTTTAGAACAGAAAATGGCCTATATAAACGTTAAGAAATTGTTTGTATTTGAAATAATGAGAGGAACAAATACCTGGTATCGGTCCGGTCCACATCAAATTGTCATCTAATACTCGTTTACCTGAAGTTTAACCCAATACCAACGTGCTAAAAAATGTTTGTGTCTGTTTTCGATGAAATTTTGACGAAACAATTGAGTTTTTGATCAAAATCAAAGCGTTGTTTTACCCTCTCCTTACCACCTATGGGAAAATCGTCACATTCGTTACGATACAGCCAACATTTTTCTCATTCAAATTTCTTTTGTACATCATACAATTTAAAGAAAATGAACAATGTGTTGTAGAGTATGTTTTGCTAAAGAAATTATGTCTCGCAAGAACTTTACTGGTATGGTGTCCAGAGTGACAAAAAATCTATTTTTGTGTTAAGAGTTTGGTGTGAAGTTTTGGGGAAAGTCCTGAAAATGGCTGGTAAGGAAAGAGTTTAATCAAGCTCATATGTACACAAAAACCATCTTCAGGTCAATTGAATTGTAAACGCCATACAAGATTTGGTGGCGATTGGTCTGGTAGATCTGGAGCCTTAGTGGAACAAAAAATTGGATTTGCCAAACATATGATAAGATAAATATAAAGAGAGAGAGAGAGAGAGAGAGAGAGAGAGAGAGAGAGAGAGAGAGAGAGTACAGTATCGAATGAAAATAGTTCTTTCTCCGCGAAATTGCGGGCTTTTTACTAGTCCTTTCTTTAAAAAATATAGCATTGTGGAGAACATTGTGCTTATTTGAGTCAATAAAAAAATTGATACCAGCTCTACTACCGGTAATTATCTTGGCTTCTAATACTTTTGAACCTAATTTAATTATTAACAAACGGGTGCCATTTAGGAGGCCTGATTTAGGATTTATATTTCTAAGCAGCATGACTGACTTGTTGGCTTTCAAATGTAATGCATGTGGAGGAAGTCCGGGAGGTGTAAGTTCGTTCAAGAATTCAATCGGGTATAAGTTGATGTCAGAGTCACTTTGAATGGAATCAGCACTGCGGTAAATTTGTTCAGTTGATGAGGTCAACCTGGACAGAACGGCTGCATTTATTTTGTCAACATTTTCATGGGTTGTAGTCAAAATTGCTCTCTCTGATAGATAACGTTCATCCGCAAAGTTCAGATTCAAATCATTGTATACAGCATTTATCAAGCATTCTGGGTCATTTTCAGGAAGGCATAGCGCTGTAGGTAATTTAACAGAATACTTTCCTATTTCGCTGAAAACCGGCTCTGTACCATTTCCGATGCGGAGAAGCCAATTTGCAAAACAGTTATTGTCATAGTAACCCTCATGTTCTTGTTCATGTGAAAAATGGTGACAAAATTCCAAATAATTGACTTGTTAAGTGTGACACTTAATATATCGGCTTCACTTCCTTTGTTAACAACAGGTAGAATTTGCCGAAAATCCATCCAAGTACAACCACTTTGCCCCAAAAGGTTTTGAACTGCCTGTTATGTCACAAAATGTCCTGCTCACACATTCAAACACACGCCTGTTCATCATAGGTGCTCATCCCAAATTATGAGAGAACTACTCTTCAGTAACTTAGCTGTGTCTGATTGGCGACTGATGCTACAGGTGCTGTTATCCGTTATTGGAATTGGAATTTTGAACGTTGAATGTGCTGTTCTACCACCGTGCTGACAAAAGATCAAAGATGAAAATACAAATTTAAAGAATACTGGGGATGTAGGAGCTTTCGGAATGTCTCCCCTTTACTTAACTTATGGAAAAACAAACACCCTAGCACCTTTAATAACACTTATGACTAACCTCTCGAGCTAACCCTAATAGTAAAAAAAGAATCAAAATGGCGACTGAAATACCTTCATGTGATCAAGTGAATAATATCACTATGAATGCCACGATTTGCTGAAAAATGCCAACACACACACACACATGTATACACCACACACAACACACACATAAACATACACACACACACACACACACACACAAACATATCATAACAAAACTGATCACCGCTAAATCAACAACACAACGGAAGTAATAATAATACTTGATGTCATAAATAGATGACGCAAATTGACAACTTTTTACAGTGTCAAAATTAGTTGATTTTGGGAGCCAAGTGTCGTCGGTACATATTTTATGATATTATCTGTTTGACTCAACGAACTTTCAAACTGACTTTAAATTATAAAAGGAAATCAAGTTATCTGTTTATCTATCTGTAAAAAATACATTTCTAATTTTCAAATCTTTCAGTAGAGTTGTGCGCCGTATCAATTTTTTTATTGACTCAAATAAGCACAATGTCCTCCACAATGCTATATTTTTTAAAGAAAGAAATGTATAAACATAAATCTATCTATCTGTAAAAAATAGCAAAAGGTACTGTTTGGATACATTATATATATATATTTATGTTTATACATTTCTTTCTTTAAAGAATATAGCATTGTGGAGGACATTGTGCTTATTTGAGTCAATAAAAAAATTGATACAGAGCACAACTCTACTGAAAGATTTGAAAATTAGAAATGTATTTTTTATACATTATATATATATTTATGTTTTTTTGTTGTTTTTTTAAGGCTACAGTCAGACCGCAGACCGACTGTAGGCTTCGTTTACTAAATCTTGTTAGTGTCTCAATATTATTATTATTATTATTATTATTATTATTATTATTATTATTATTATTATTATTATTATTATTATTATAGCATTGCCATTTTTTTCGGTGTGAAAGAAAAGTAAACTGTGCATTGCTTTTGGTCTGTAGAGGGAAAATAAATTTTACCCCCGTCGTAATCTAGATACTACTTAAAAGATATTTAACATGCGACTTGCACTGAATGTAAAATTTACCATTTTTATTCCATACCAGACTAATCTATTTATCCCTTGGGGCCTCGACCAAATTTGATTTAGTTCATCGTTTTAATGATTCATGATTTTCTGAAACAGATAAGTGGCAGGTTAGTTCAGCTGGAAGTAGTGCTTTAGAGCCATTAGGCCCATGGAACTGGAGTTTCTGGTCTCAACTATAGCAATTCCTTGGTACCCTGGGATCGGACGTTAGTCTATCGCAAAGTAGCCTACTTTACGTCAGATCTAACAGACACAGGTACCCTTAACCATCATTGCTGGGTGGACAGGAGAGAAGTTCAGAGAAAACAAATCTCCCTCCACCAGGAGTCCTTTTGCTTGTAAAGTGAGTGCTCTATCAAACGAGTTATCGGGACCCACGAAGGGAGTTGAGTCAACCATGCATTGATAATTTTTAAAATCAGTTTTAGATTTATTTTTTTTCAATGACAACTTTGTCAGATATTAACCCTTCACAGACGGTAATCGATTTACTTTAGCCTTGCTTACATCGTCTTTTACCATTTTGTGAGGTTTTATACTCTTGCACGTAGTACTCTACGCTTGTAACATGTAGGTCCAGGGTTCGAGTCCCTCCGTGAACGGCGCAAAGTTGAATACTTGGAAAAGGTCCTTTAAATATTTTTTTTACCATACGAGGGTGTAAATTGGATACCTTGTCTTTGTTTCTGTCAAAATAAAGAATATATGGAACAAATATGTGATTTAAAACATTCTGACTCCATTTATCTTGGAAGTGTAAAACCAGTTCTCTGGAGGACTAGATACATGCGTCATACACATGATATTCTAATTTCAGAGGGATGGCATTTTATTATCTAGCATAAATAAATGCTTGTCATCAAGTAATATCCTCCATCCTCACTCTTTTACGCCCCATAATCAAAAGATCTGCCAGGACATCGTGCTACTAAAATAGTTATGTCCCCATATGACTCAATAATGTAAACGATTCATTGTTTATTCATTTGTCTGGAGAACTGGACACACACTTTCAATGAGTTTTGAACCGGAAGATGTCCGGACGTCTGCTTCGCATTGTAATATCGCTTTACATGCGTAATGCCTCGGTCTGTATGTCTTAATTGTTACTTTGGTCTTTGTTCTCAACATAGTCATGCATTTTAAGAACCTTTGTCTGGACATTGCACTCTATTAAACGCTCACTTTTTCACCCAGAGAGCAGCAAATATGACGATGCATCGAAGTTTTCAATTTTTTGTTTGCTTGTTGAACACTGTTCAGTCTATTATTAATCACATAAATGATTTGAGAAAACAACTGGCATTTGAAAATAATTTAGACTAGTCGTGAAAGACTTCAGCTGCACTTTTTTTTCCTTCTTTTTCTACATCGCCCTTAAAACATCGATTTATATTGGGTCAATTTAAGACGATCATTATGAATAATTTTCTTTATACTTGATAAAGAATCAAATCAAAATGCATGATTATATTTATCGATTTTTAAAAACGATTATCCTTTCAAAGTAGCAGTTGAATCGTTGGATCGGTCGGGGAAGATGTTTGGTTCCGGCGTTCTAAACTTACCTCCGGGCGTACTCATTTATCTAATGATCTCTTTTGGTTTATTCAGGGTTCGCTGTTGCCAGCACAATCATCATCATCACCAACCTCATTAGCATCATCTTTAATCTCATTGCAATGTTCACCACTAAATATCATTACCATCATCATCATCATCATCATCATCATCATCATCATCATCATCATCATCATCATCATCATCATCATCATCAATCATCATCATCATCATCATCATCATCGTCATCATCATCATCATCATCGTCATCAGCACCATCATCATTATCATCATTATCATCATCATGATCACCATTATTATTACTGTTATTATCATCATCATCATCATCATCATCATTTTTATTATTATTATTATTATTATTATTATTATTATTATTATTATTATTATTATTATTATTATTATTATTATTATCATTATTATCATTATTATTATTATTATTATGATTATTACTAACTATATATTTATCATAATTTCGTCTGCAGGCAATACAGGGAAAGGCAGTTCCAAGCTATACAACATCTGATCCCTGTCATTTTTTGCTTCGCCTCCCAAACGTGCATAAAACGTCTTCGAGTAAATCCAAACAAAATCACCACCATCCCCGTTTGACCAAATCACATGAGCTGAAGAATGACAAGTGTTGCTGCACCAGTGGCTGTCACCCCACCCATCTTCACCAGCGTTATCAACGGGTCTGACAACATCCTCGTTCCTTATGACGTCAACAATGCGTCAGCAATCATCACAACGACCGTTAGCGCGCTCAGCAGTACTATTGAAGCAGCGATTGCTTCTAATGTCACAGAACAAACTGCTAACACTACGAACACGACGGCGGAAACGCCGGGTGATCCAACACAGCCTCCCATCCCATACGCTCCATGGCAACAGGGTATCGTTGCTTTTTTCCTCATCTGCCTCATCATCTGTACAATCATCGGCAACAGTCTCGTCTGCATGTCTGTCGGTCTCGTCAAAAGACTACAATCTCCGTCAAATTTACTCATCGTGTCATTAGCAGTGGCGGATTTGTGTGTTGGAATGTTGGTCATGCCGTTTGCGGCCGTTTTTCAGTTGTACGGGTCGTGGGTCCTGGGCCCGGTAGTTTGTGATATGTGGACAACTGTGGATGTACTGCTGTGCACTTCTTCAATTCTCAACCTGTGCGCGATTAGCGTGGATCGATATTTTGTCATCACGCAGCCGTTCCGTTACGCCATGAAGCGAACGCCCAAGAGAATGGGGCTCATGATCCTGTTTGTGTGGACCTTGTCATCTGTGGTATGTATCCCACCTGTGTTTGGCTGGAAAACTCCCCACGTGCCATACGCATGCATGATCAGCAACGACTTAGGATACCAGATCTATGCAACCCTGTGTGCCTTCTACCTGCCGCTCTTCGTCATGATATTCGTCTACTTCAAAATATGGAGAGTTTCTTCGAAAATCGCGCGAGCCGAAGCTAAATCCAAAATAGGCAGCTTCGACAAAGGAGCGGAGTTTCAACTTGGAAGGCCCTCTCATGATTCTGGCGACAGCAATCTCCTTGCTAATGGCACGGCTAAAGTTGACGGTGGTGTGGCTAATGGAGAAGATGATGGATCTATTGAAATCTATCCGAAAAAGCCCGAGGTTGAAAAATTAAGCAAACGGAGGTTTACGATTCGCTCGTTATTGCCTCGAACTCACAGAACTTCAGCGTCAAAAGATAGCAAAGCGACGAAGACTCTCGGAATTATCATGGGTGGTTTCACGCTCTGCTGGCTCCCGTTTTTCATTATGGCACTTGTGAAGACATTTTGCCCAACTCAGTGCACAATCCCACCTCTACTTGACAGTATACTTATGTGGCTGGGATACATGAATTCCTTCCTGAATCCGGTTATTTACGCTCGTTTTAATCGAGAGTTCAGGACACCATTCAAAGAAATTCTCCTTTTCAGATGCAGAGGTATCAATCGGAGAATGCGTTCTGAAAGTTATGTGGAGCAATATGGCCCCGTGGCCTCTCACAGAGACAGTTTGCGTCCTACGACGGATACTGTTGTCCGCTACAATAGCCAGGGACAAACAGTGGTTGCCGTTGGCAACGGATCAGCCAATGGATCTCGACATACAGAGTCTAGAATATAGATATATTCGAATGGTTAGGTGTACTGATGTACAATATTACAATATAATAGACAATGGGTATGTTTTGTTACGTTTTTCATGACGTGTTAATCAGCGTAATAAGTAGTTTTTGTTCTTTGATTATTTTCATTTATTAACCTTTAATAACGTTAAGGATACTGTAAAGCCTATTTTGTTTAGACCATTTTTTTACATCTACGATTTTTTTTAAACTTTATAAAATCTTTTATTTCCTTAACCTTTTGCATTTTGTTGGGCTTTTTTTTAAAGATAGAATTTATCCGAAACTGATTTTTACGTTATATTATTATCTCAAAGCATTTAACTGTTTGAAAATCTCACACCGTAAGACACTTGCAGAAAATACTTGAACTGTTACCTTCGTCGACTCTACGTTAACCAATCTTCAACAATGTACGTTCGTATGCAATACTACTGAAATCCAAAAAGTAAATATTATTTAACATTAGTGGGTACCTACCGACTCTAACTGTCAGTAACATTAGTGGGTACATACCGACTCTAACTGTCAGTAACATTAGTGGGTACCTACCGACTCTAACTGTCAGTAACATTAGTGGGTACCTACCGACTCTAACTGTCAGTAACATTAGTGGGTACCTACCGACTCTAACTGTCAGTAACATTAGTGGGTACATACCGACTCTAACTGTCAGTAACATTAGTGGGTACATACCGACTCTAACTGTCAGCCAGTATTGGCGCTTTTTTCATTCATGTTCCATAGATAAGTAGGAGTCTTTGGGCGCATTGGCCTGTATGCACTTGAATATTCATTTCCAATTTTATCTTTTTTCCCACCCTGATGACATATCATAGAAATAGCACAAAACAAAACATGAGCGATATCGCAAATTACCGTACTCTGTAAAAACACGTATTTTTATCATTTTGGCCAGAGGACTCGTCTTTCAAGTTCCGATGACTTAAAACGACATTTATCTTATCAAAAACTTTCTTATAGTTTGTTTTTCTTAATGTTTTTTTTTTTCTCCACAAGATGATGGTCATTTTAATCGAATGATATTTGAATGTTGAGCGGGGTTTTTTTTCCAAAATGTTGAAAATATTTCTTTTTCGGAGTACGTTAGAAATCAAGTTCCGCCTCGCTATTATCGTTCGCCATCGTGTATTGTTTGCAATGAATGAATGAGTCAGCATATACATTGGTCTCTCCTGTAATGGTAAACAAAAGAGTGGCAAAGACCGCACCTTTTCGTTATTTTGTTCTCATACGAATCTCGTATATTATTATCTGGTTATTTGGAAATTCCTTAAGTAATATAACCAAATCAGTTTAATTAAATTCAACCTGGAGTTAAAACTACTAGAAATGTATCTGAATTATACCATGAAACAAATAATGACTGATAATGACGTCACTACTTGCCATTTCGTAATAATAATAATGCTCTTCTCGTCGCAAGCGGTTCTACTTCTTATCAATTCGTCCATTATTGTTCATCTGTGTAAAGTTTCTCAAAGACAATCCGTAGATAGGCTTATAGCTAGATAAAAATATACTTTATTTATTTATTTATCGTGTTGCATTCTCTGACTCAAACGAGATTGTTCTCGACTCAAATCATAACCTAAAGCAATAACATCATTCATTGTATAGATCCCATCAACGCTATCTGCTGTAATTTTAATAATGTATAAATTCTATACGTTTTTACCATTCATTAATTAGTCTAGTGTCATAATATTCCGGAGACCGAAGAAATTCATAAACATAATTCATGATTGTCCGTTCATAATTTGTTCAGTGTTACTTAATCCACCATTTGATTATAATTTCGATGAGACTATTGGCCTCCTTGGAAGTTGCTATTTTGGAAGTTGCTATTTACAACATAGATAAATTAAGTCGCTTCCTTACCCTTGCCATAGACATGTTCATTATTGGGATAAATTATACGACATATGTAAATATAAATACCATATGCATGCAAATACTTCATAATTCAGATAATATTAATATATATATATATATATATGAATATTCATTCACGATCACGATTATGTTTTATATTATATTGTATTATTATTATAATATAAAAAAATAATGATTTACTGTAATATAATATTTTTAACAATCTGTGGTTTCAGAACTACTTTATAATGTGCCATAGAAATACGTCTATTTATGTACATACTCACTACATGAGCATAATAATGAATTATAATACTCGTACGTGCGTTGTTCGTTGCTTCTGTAAATAAAACATAAAAATGGAACACTGTTAAACTTTGTGCTCATTAAAAATCTTTGTTCATCGTGATATGGTTTCTCGTGATCAAGCATTACTATCGTCATTGTGATATCAGTAATACAGAAATAAAGACACACTTGCCCATGCAAAAATAAAGTTTCGAAAAGAATAATCTGACTACCTCCCCCCAAGGAACATGACAGAGTATAAATTATATTGTTGTTTTTTTTTAAAAATTATTTTATCAGCTTTATTAAAATAGAATATTATTGGGTGGTTTTTGTATTGAAGGGTCATGGGGCAGGACATAGAATGTTTGACTGGTCAAATGATGTGGGTCTAGGTATCAGAACTGACGGTTGTGATGAGGCTATCCATCCAAGTCGTTAAATAAATCTCATATCCAACTGGCATGGATTTGGTCAGGGGTCTGTTCCGTGTTTGCGAGTATAATATTATGGTCAATTATGTAATCTTATTTTATATTCACTTAAAATTAGTTGCCACTTTTTTGTCACTGGTTTTAACATCACTTTAATGGTCGGAATAGTGTAGGGATGTGTACACTCAATATGATGACGTAGTTGGGTTCTATGATTTGAAGAAAAATGTCTAGTTGTACTGGAGAATTCGGCCCACGAGTGAGAGTCGATCACAGTAAACATTAAGATCGATTTATGCTATATTTATCTTACAACAGTCTTATAAAAGATTTTATTTTTTTATAGTAGAAAGGCACAAAGGAGTCATGACCTAAGTGTGTTTCAGCCCCTTTAGAGTATAATAAGCGGAGGACCGAAACACTTGTTCGAGGAAGTTTCTTCGCTGAAAACTTTCTGCTTTAGCTCTTAGTTACTTATTACTTAAGCTAGATTTGTTTCAAACTTAATACATGTTATTACCCTCACCTTGTAGTCATCTCTTAGAGTATATCTGCTGTGCATTGTCCAAATGGCTTTTACTTTTTTTTTTGCCGAAAAATTTTACTTCTTATATCTGTGGATTAAAATTATCGCCAACATGTTATGATATGTAGTCAATCAAATCAAAATTGAATTACGTTGAGATAGATGAGCTGAAAAAGCTCAACCTTTACTGATTTATTGAATTGAAGAGAGTATGTTTGGTTTCATAAAATAAAACAGATAATTTTCTTGATTCTAATTATTTTGAGTGTTAACTCAGATGTCCCCGTCTTGTTCATTCCAAAATATACCCAATTGACTAGATGGGTCACCAATAGTTTTAATTCCGAGACTGATTGTCAAGTTTTTAAAATTTCGGTTATAAAACGTTTGTACAAGTTGGCGAAGTTCTTATTTTGTAGATATACGAAGTAAAATATTTCTGGCCAAACTCAGAAACAAAAGACGTTTTGTCAGCAGACGGCAGTAATGTTGTTGAACAAACGGTGTAAGTAACGTTTGGTTAACTCGGCTTGTCGTATTACCTATGATTAGTGCTCTGAAAGCTGTGAAATCAGAATCTCCTTTCTTCTTCTTCTTCATTAAAAAAAAAAGAATAATAATGATAATAATAATAACTTTTTCTTAGGCTTCACACGGTTTTACCGGGCTTCCATTTTCTGGTATGCTGCAAGTCAATAGAGAGTTCCAAATACCAAGAACCAACAGGAGTCATTCAATTTTACGACATTCAGCAGCAAACTAATCATAGGGCATGGCTGGGCGGGTTAATCCAACGTTACGTTTACCGTATAAACATCGTTAGCTATCTTAACTCCGCTTCCTCGCAAAGCTTTTCAATCCATTTTGCCATAGACAAAGTTGTGAATATCAATAATAATTATATAATATTTTTATATTGCGTGTTATTCTGCTATGATAAAGATATTTATGGTATTTATGTAATAGATGTGATTGTCAAGTGATGCTCTATCCGTTATCTCTTGGTTTAATGTAACAACAACAGATCCACTCGTAATATTATTTTCCATTCTTGTCCTTACCACGAGGTGTGGTATTTTGTTGATTATTTGTTTTTAACATTAGGAATACCGATTTCCATGGTGTACTTCTAAATGGTCTCTCTCTCTCTCTCTCTCTCTCTCTCTCTCTCTCTCTCTCTCTCTCTCTCTCTCTCTCTCTATCTATCTATCTATCTATTTATCTATCTATCTCTATCTATCTATCTATCTATCTATCTCTTTCTCTGTGTGTATGTGTGTCTCCCTCTCTCTCTTTCTTTATTTCTTTTTCTCTCTCTCTCTCTGTCTCTCTCCGTCTATCTCTCTCTCTCTCTCTCTCTCTCTCTCTCTCTCTCTCTCTCTCTCTCTCTCTCTCTCTCTCTCTCTCTCTGATATACTGTCCTGTTTTCCAGCTTCACCCATTAAGACAGCCCCACCTCCATCTGTCTTAAACGTTTCTTAGCAATGGATTTCAAAATGAAATTTCTTTCGTAAAGATACATCCTCATTTTTAACGTAGAAAGATGCTGAGAAAACCAATGGAAACAAAAATAGTGAAAATAAATAATGTCATATTCTAATACTTCACGTCTATCTTGATTTCCAAAGTAATATTATCCTACACGTTTTACGTAAACATAAACGGTTGCAGAGTTTGAAAATCAAATCAAATTTAATTAAATGTATCATTTCTGAGATCAAAATTTTGACACCCTGTAAAATTTTCAAACATCCTTAGCAGCTACGACGCAGTAGCTCATCCCGATTTATGTAGCGGAAAAAAGAATAAGAATTAAATCATATTACTCACTACGGAGAAGGTTATGATCTTTCAGAATGATCCGCATGTGACCCAGCTTCTGCTGTATTCGGGGGGGGGGGGGGAACACATAAAATCTAAGATTTCTACCAGGGAACTCGTCCTTCAGATAGACCTTCGCTTTGAAGCCCCAGTTTTAAGTTTTTGACATGATGAGGGTCATTTTATTCAATCAAAATTTGAAGGACGAGTTTTTTGTTTTTTTGTCAAAATCTTAAACATGTTTGGGGGATGGGGGGTGGGGGGGGGGGGGCAGAGTACGACAGAGCTAACCATTCGTCATTCAACGCTGTCTTTATTCCCTGACCAAACATTGTAACAGTTTCTGATAATCGAATCTCTATGTGTATAATCTTCTTATTCTGTTTTATTTTTGCTTTATTCTTCTTTTCTGTTATTTTGAAAGGTGTCTCAATAAATACGCTATCTATTTTTTCTACCTCATTCCACGCAGTTTCAAACTTTGTGTTTACTTGAGTCCAAACTCTCTCCTGAAAATATGTTTTGTACTTTGCTGTCATTTTTTGCGTTCAGTTGTTACGATTAAATTGATTAAAGTTTTAAATACGAGATGATTTTCTCGTTAAAGAAGCCAGCAACAGCTCATTTTGCATAACTTTTTAATGACATTTTTACCCTAATTTAAATGATGATATTCTTGTTGTTGTTTTTTCTTCTTCGTTTTAAAAGTTTACTTATATTTATTTATACGTGAGTGTCGCGAAGAAGTGAAGGGTCTTAGCATTACAGTCAGAAATTTGGGAAGAAGTCCGTCGTTATATTAACACAATTAGCCAAAAGGAAAGTGGTAATATACGATTTTTACACGTTTGCTTTTTTGGAGTTCCGGACGTGTTCCCAATCGCTACACGAGCTTGCGAGTACGGGTTGGGAACAAACTTCGAATTCCAAAACGCAAGAGGGTAAGAAATCG
>NC_088361.1:122814711-122822211 GCF_034508935.2 Berghia stephanieae
AGAAGCATAAAACTATCTACAATATAATCCGCTTAAGATAACCCCTTTTAAAATAAACACTTGCTTAAGATAAACTCCTGACTATCTGAGTCCTGAATTTTTTTTTCTTCTAAACCATTCACATTTTAATGGATAAGATAAAACTTGTTAAGAAAAACTATTTTAGGATCCCCTGGGGTTTATTCTAAGCATATTGCGGTGTAATTGAACAATATACAAAACTACACACATTCATCACAACATGTGGGGTGTGACACTCGGCTTTTTCTGTCCGATTTGTCCCGGTTTCATGTCCCGCTCTGAGTGGCGCAAAGTGAAGTCCTTGGAAAAGGTCCTTTTCTCACATTATAACAATATTGTACGTTGTCGTTAAGAGCGTTGTCTCTGTCGAAAAAAAATTGTAAATTTGCCTTACAAGCGTGATATCCTGTCCTGAATATTAAGCGTAGTTGTTGGCCAGGGACCTCTTGCAAATCACTATGAATACGTTTAGTGGGTAATACGCTATATAAATGTTCAAGCTTTTACTAAATTGACATTAATTAGACCTAAAACCAAATTTGATTTGATTTGTTGTGACTGAGTACCAGTTTGTGGGAGCGGATCACATGTTATTTTAAAATTCATTTTTGATTCCAATCCAAGTTACTTCTCAACACAACCAGATAGATAAAAAATAATTTAAAATTAAAATTGAACTTTATATAGCGCAATATCCTCTAAATGTGCTCAAATCGCTTTACAGGGGGTCCCTGGTCAACAGCAACATTTAACATGTATAACGGGACATGCTGCCAGTTAGGCGATATGACAATTTTTCGGACAAAGACAAGGCTGTTAACGGCAAGGTACTCATTTTACACCTGAGTACGGTGAGAGAAAATGAGTAAAGAGCCTTTTCCAAGGACTCAACTATGCGCTGAGCGCGAGGCTCAAACCCAGGACCTTCCGATCCGAAAGCGAGTGTCATACCACAAGACCACATAGCCGCACAAGATAGATCACGCAGCTGAAGGAAATCTACAGAATATTCCAGCATTCAACTGATCGTGGATTTGAAAGAACCTCATTGAATAGATTTTGGACTTTAAAACAGCTTGACGCCAATCGGTATTCTAGAGCAGATCTATATTTAGTCAACCCATTCTAAATTTAGAATGTTCTATTCAACAGGAAGGACATTTCCATTTGTATAGAATGGTTCCGTGCATTAATTCTTTCTTTTATTTTCTTTTAAACGGATGAATAATTATTATAAGTGACCCACCGATACTCAAACTAATATTAAGTCCAAATGATATATTTAGTCAAACAATTCTAACCAACACCTACGCTTAATGTGAAGGACGGGACATCACCTTTGTAAGGCAATATTACAATTTTTCGGCAGGGACAACGCTCTTAACTGCAAGATACATATTTTTTTAATGTTACGTGGGTGGGGTCTTACCAAAAAAAAAGGAAAAGAATTTGGACACCCTGGATTCCCTTCATCGTAAACAATTGAGACGAGTTATTTGGGTACATTGGCCAGACAAATGCAGAGTACAACCAGTCAGTACGCGAATAAAGCAGAAAAGATGGAAACTGTTCCAACACGTTCTCCGACGAGATGAAAATATTCCACCACAAACCTCAATGGAGCATTACTTCAAACAAGGAGCCAAATACAGAGGCTGTACACCAACTTCACTTCCAACATCATTGAATCAAGATCTCAAAAAACGTCAAATTCATTTAGAGACAACAACTGAAGAACTGATTTCAACAACGCAAGGAAACATCAAATTGCCCCAGCACACAAGATGACCATCAAAAAGGTGGGGAACACTTTCAGTGGACAGAATTCACGGCAACCATACATAAAGACAGCGCAGCCATCTTCATTATTATTCAATATGAAGGACAAATCCCTCCAACAACAACAGAATAATAATAGTAATAATAATGATAATAATAATAATAATAATAATAATAATAATAATAAAATAATAATAATAATAATAATAATAATAATAATAATAATAATAATAATAATAATAATAAATAATAATAATAATAATAATAATAATAATAATAATAATAATAATAATAATAATAATAATAATAATAATAATAATAATAATAATAATAATTTCCTTTATTAATACTCAAGGGGAAACTTGACTATGGGCTATCAAGGGAAGATTAGTAAAATCCAGGCGATAGCTGCTGTGGTGCAGCGCCATTCTCTCACCGTACTAAGGTGTAAAGTAAGTACCATGCCAGTTAACAGCTTTGTCTCTGTCGGATGAAAATGCAATATCGCTTAGTCCTACATGTTAAGTGTTACTGTTCACCACGGATCCCTTGTAAGCGCTTTGAGCACGTTTTGCGGGCATTGATTGCTCGATATAAAAGTTCATGTTTTGCTTTGTTTTTAAGTTTTTTTGTTTTGTTTTTTTTTTGTTGTTTTTTTTTTGCAGATTCCATGTCCAGGAAATTTGATTTATAGCTTAAATATAGAAATCCGATGTTAAATTTCATTTGTTATGGTGGTCAAAAAAGGCAATTTCCAACATTAAAAAGTACATTAATTCCATATTTTTTATCATTTTAATTATATAGATAGTTCGAAGATGACGTTACTCATGCCTTTGTTATTGTTTTTGCCCTCCGCGTTTGTGAGTTGTTCTCACTAAACTGTATTAACCTGACTATAAACGTTCATGGTTACACAGAGTTTGTGTGTTGGTCCGTTATACTTCCGGATGGCCAAGCGCATTCTATCTATTTCACTTTCAAGTGTTCTGACCATCCCGACATAATACCGTTTTGAGACGGTGGGTCACGTGTTATGTGATCCACAACTTCAATCCTGTTTGACAAGTGTCAGAACCAACAGCTGACAAAAACAACAAGCATGATAAAATGTAGAAAAAAAAGAGGAGAGCGGAAGAGAGAGGGAGTTAGAATGTTCCTGTTTAGAATTTAACACCTGTTATAGTTTGACACCAGAGTTCTGAGAGGCCATTCTTTGTCGATAATTTATTTTGAGATCTGAAAATAAAATGGCCAAAATGATATTTTCAAAAATTTTATATTACTCGTTGCATGTCGCCTTGCAACGTACTAATCTATAACAAGACCGTTATCTCTACAGGTCCTTAATTTCTTAACTTGTTAGCCATATTACGGTTGATTCCTAATGACAAATATTTCTTTTTAATACTCCATTTTTCCCCAGTACATTTTAATTCACCATTTCTAATTCAGGTCCTTCTAAAAAATTGAGCTTTATATAGCGCAATATCCACTAAATGTGCTCAAAGCGCTTTACAAGGGGTCCCTGGTCAACAGCAACATTTAACATGTAGGACGGGGCATGCCGCCTGTTAGGCGATATTACAATTTTCCGGACAAAGACAACGCTGTTAACGGCCAGGTACTCATTTTACACCTGAGTACGGTGAGAGAATGTGAGTAAAGAGCCTTTTCCAAGGACTCAACTATGCGCCGAGCACGAGGCTCGAACCCAGAACCTTCCGATCCGGAAGCGAGTGTCATACCACTAGACCACATAGGCGTTTCTAACGTTCAACTCTTCAATAAACGCGTGTACGTCTAACTAAATACTCGTGTGTTTGTTGTTCATGTTAAATGGCTGATTCCTAATGACAAATATAATTCAAGGAGACTACCCCAGTGGGGTGCCTATAATAAATTAGTGGACCCATTCGCCGGTAAAATGACTAATCGCCCTTTTTAAATTTTAACCAGGAATTCTAAAAAAAAAAAAAAAAAGTTTCGATCAATAAAGATGACATTGAACTTGTGAAAAATTTAAGACCTTAGATGTCTTAATTAATATCTATAATGATGATAAGTATACTTTGTATCGCTCCCCAATTCGAATAATCAGGCTCTATGCGCTTTTCAGCAGGAATACTAGATCTAGTAGAATGTATTAAACGAAAAAACATTTAAATTCAAAAGGAGAACATGCGCATTCCCACGTATAAAGATCTTTTTCTCACATAACGCATAAATATTAAACTGTTAAAAACAAATATGGGCACTTTCAAAGTCTTAGGATTAATAATTGATGATAGTTTGAGCGCCAATTTACTTCATCGATGTTTGAATCCAAATCCTACTGGACAAAGTGAAAGAAAATTGTTTTGTAAGAGTAAAGAAACATTACTTTCCTTATTTTATTACTCAAAACTAATTCTAATATCTCAACATTCAATTCATCTTTCTTGTATTGGTAATTATAATTCACATTAATAAAAACCTTTTCAAATTAATGCTTTCCTATTTCATTTCAAAAGAGTGGCCTCTTAAAAGAGTGGCCCTTTTAACTGTGTAAACAGATCGAAGGACAGTGGCAATAAAATTTCAAGTATGTATCTATGCATTCAGATACAGTATTAGGTTTAGCGATAGTTATATAGAAAAAAGTAAACTATAATCAATATTATAATATTATCATCTCACAATGAAAGTAACTCTTGACTGGAATCTACTTTATAAATCGACGAAGGTGTGGTTATTTTCTTTTTAATATTGTGTTTTCACATTCCTTAAATGATTGCGTTATGTTTACTGACATTAATCACAGCTCTAAAATATAAATACATTCCATGAAAAAGTTAATTAAGTATATATCGGGTGCGAGAAAAAATAGACTGAAAAAGTTTCGAAGCCTATAGCCACCAAACTATAAATGATGCAAGCTCTGAAATTTTATTACAATCAAGTCCATTTATTATCTTATTTCAACGATTGTGTTATTAAACATACAGCACATTTGTCATATCGAAGATTTGTGACATAAATCTCAAATTTAGATGAGATTTGTCGGTCTCCTATATTGCTTTATGACTGAACGTAGCCTTTATTTTGTGATCCAATATTTTGTTCAATGACATAAATAGCTGTTCACTCCCATGTATTATTAATTTTTATTAAAATTATTGAATCATTTGACTCGGCGTCTGCGTAGAAGGTTGTACAACTCTTAAAGACCTTGTTGAACATCATTGATCACTTTTACTGTAGTCCATTGGATTCAAGTCAGGACTGAATGAATTGCTATTTATTTTTAGAAATGAATCGGATCTGATTTCTTCTTTGTATGTAATAATCTTAAAAGAAAAACATATTCCAGTTTTTATCCCGATTAGTAATTTCTTTTTAAACAACATCGTGCGACTTTCCACACCAGACACTCCAAACTGCTGAAAACAGGACGCAACTTTTGATATCATGATTTTTGAACGATATTGGTATAAACAGCATATTTTCTCAACCTATTATACGGGTTTTTAATTAAACCTGGCTAGTATTAACTTATATACTTATTTCCAGCTTTTATTTTTCTCGCACTCTATAATATGTCGCGTATAGTATTCGTTTTTTTTTTAAATAAGCTATCCATTTGAAGAGCACAGGGGAAGAAAATGCCGAGTCACGTCCGATTTTGGAGGGTTTAATTATCATTAAATGGAAATTTATTTGTTTGCATTTATTTATTTGAAATGCAGAATTTATCTATATTATTTTTTAAAACATTATTTAATAAAAAAAAATGATCTTAGTTTCCGTTATGTATTTAAATTGTGGGGCTATTACTCAAATTCTTTCACTGTATTCGTTGTCTCGGTCGGAAAAAACGTAATTTCGCCTAACAGGTACCATGTCTCGACTTACGTGTAAAGTGACTGTTGGCTTTGTACTTCTTGTAAAACGCTTTGAGTACGTTTAGCGTATACCTCGCTATATAAATGCTCTAGTTAACTAGAAAATTACTTAGATTTTATTTTTACTATAAATGAAACTATGAGCGTCTAAATCGACCAGCCAATTTTGTGTAGATTGAATATTACCAACAACAACAAAAAACACCAAAAAATGAGCTTTTACGCGATATCCACTAAACTCAAAGTGCCTTACAAGGGGTCCCTGGCCAACAGCAACATTTAACATTTAAGACACCTGTTAGGCGATATTAAATTTTTTTGTGGACAGAGACAACCCTGTTAACGGCCAGGTACTCATTTTACACCTGAGTACCGTGAGCAGAGAATGTGATTAAAGTCCAAGGACTCAACTATGCGCCGAGCGAGGCTCGAACCCAGGACCTTCCGATCCGAAAGCGAGTGTCATACCACTAGACCACATTATAGCCGCACATATTCAAGAGATAGTTCGTGGAACTTTGGCCACTTATTAATGGCGCTTAGTAGCCTACATTTTCATTGTCCTCAATAAACAATTAATCAAAATCCTTTTATTCATCCCCAAGGGAAATTTGTCTTTAGGGTATCTTCCCAGAGAAGGCTGTAATAAACCAAACGTTAGGCCCCGTGCAGCGCCGCAAATTGAGCTGGGGCGATGTGACTTGCTCAAAGCTACACAGCTCAGTAGGTAGCCGAACTCGGTACCTTTTGGGTACGAAGCATAGACCTTTGAGCCACGCTGCCCATATAAAGCATATATGTAAAATTGACCTAATAATAGGAAACAAAATAGTGCTACGTCAAAATACCGGTTCCAATCTCCTTATATAAGGATTAAACCGGTCCTCAGGAGGACTTGATAATAACATTGTGCAACTGATCTTCTGGTTACAGAGTGACGGCATCTTATTTTCTATCCTTAAGAAATACAGGTCATCAATAATGAGTATCCATCTCTTTTACGCCCAGTAATCATAAGACTCTGCCTATACTTCCTGCTTCTAAATTTGTTATCCACATAATGACTCAATATGTGAGCTAGACATCGTTAAAGCATTGTCCAGAGGACTGATTACACACTTCCGAGGAGTTTTGAACCAGAAGAAAGGAAAGTGTTACGTCACGACTTCTGCTTCTCACTTCATATTTTAACTCTAAATTTAGATTTTAGTGTCTGAATCATCTTAAGACGGTTGGTCATATTTTTAGTTTCACGTCTGATTTATAAACTGAGCTGTAACGACGATAGGTCTTGGACTTCAATGAAAGCCGAATCGTTTCACTGTGACTGTTTTCTCGAGGAAAACGAGAAGGACGAGTTTTCTGGTCAATTTCTAAATACGTGTTTTTCCTGAGAGCGGCAGTTAACTGGTTAAACCTCTCTTTGCAGCTAAAATCAATCGTTTGATCTATTGAAACGCTTGTCTCCGATGATGCTCCTTTCTATTAGGAAAAAAGGAAAAAGTCAGCTTGTGCTTGATCACGAGAATATCGAGACTGACTCAATAATTGCCAGCTTTATGAGTTAGAAAAGTTCCATCTTCACTCTGGCTGTGTACACAAGGGGACGTTGTCGTGGTGAAAAATCACATATTTATAAGGAGTTGAGGGAGCTTTTTCCTGATACAAGCCCTCAGTTTGTCTTGAGTCACCCAATATATTATTATATACTGTGAATGTGTGTATGTGTGTGTGTGTTTATGAATTTGGGTGCGTGTGTGTGTGTGTTAGAGAGAGAGAGAGAGAGAGAGAGAGAGAGAGAGAGAGAGAGAGAGAG
>NC_088361.1:122827211-122837552 GCF_034508935.2 Berghia stephanieae
GCTGAGGGCCAATGCTGTGGTCCTTAGAGTTTTAGGGTCAGTTCCCCAGTTCATGTTTGCCAGCTTATAGTCAATATCGTTTACTATCTATGTAAAGACTTCCAAAATAACAGTGTTTCCTCAGACCCGAAAAAAGGATAAATAGATGTTTTTAGTGTAACGTTTGTATCTTTCGAAATCTCACCACTAAGCAATCATGTTATTGAAATGCATTATGTCGGAATGATCTAAACGCTCGAAGAAGAATTTTAATCTTTATGAAATAAGTGGGGGTTTCAGATAGCTCAATAGATAGAACATTTGCTTCACACGTAAATGCATTAAGATCGATCCAGGATGCAGTTGAGATTTTCTTCTGATGCCCTTGTTTACCCAGTAGCGAATGGGTTGCTAGAACTGTTAGATTTAACGGAAAATACTTTGTAATAGACATACTAGCGTCCTATCCAAAGGGTAGCAAGCAATTGCTATTGTCCGTCTCGCTCTATAAACACCAGGATAAATTCCTGCTCCATGAGCGAGCCTTATGGCTCCGATATACTACACTATGAAATTAATGTCATCATTGAGAATGCCGAATTTTTTCTCTTAAGCCCCCCAAAATTTACATAAACTAATTCGTATATCATTTTGACTAAAAACACCTTATGGTGCGGCTATTTGTGGTCTTGTGGTATGGCATTCGCCTTCGGATTTTTGAGATAAAAAAATTGAATTTTGCCTTTTTTTGGTGGGGGGGGGGGGGCGGGGAGAGAAATTGCTGTTTATCTTTTGTTTTGTTTTATTATGCTTTTATTTCTGGTATGTTGAGTAGCTTGGGGGAGGGGTTGTTTTGATTTTTGTTTGTTTGTTACGAGAGTCAATTATTTTCTTCAAAATGTTCCGTTTAGGCTAAATATTCCTTGCACAATCCAGTCTTCCTAAGTTCTTTTATAGCCCGACATACTCATGCACAAACTCTCACCCTTACTCCAAATCTCTTCAACTTTTTGAATTTATTCTTTTCAACACATTCCCCAGACGTCTACCCTCTTTTTTGTATTTTTACATCGAAAAACTATCTCCCTTTGATTTGCAGTGATTTGTATGCAAAGTGATAGGAGAGCAAAAATGAGTCGCGGGAATCCTTTATCGCACCCGGAGCGCTTGGCCGAACACGTTTCGATTTTCTAACGCGAATAACTGACCCGTACACTGAACCCACCCCATTCCCCACCCCCTCCCATAATCCTTTCGTTCGGTCGATAAAACCAGTGCTCATTTGCAATTTAAGTGCAAGAACAGAGGCCGTGGGGTAGACATTCGTCTGAAAACATCAATATTAGACATCATGACTGCATTCATAACATATAAGCATTCAAGTCTGCCTTAGCGACCACATCCATATGAAGACTGCCTGTGTATAACGACCACAGACATTGAAACCCGCTGAAGAAGAAGAAGAAGAAGAAGAAGAAGAAGAAGAAGAAGAAGAAGAAGAAGAAGAAGAAGAAGAAGAAGCTGGGTGAGGGAGGTCTAGGTACTTAATGTGTCTTTTATCCCCCTTTATCTGTTTTCCAACTTGCTTTCTGTCTTTGTCTCATGGAATGAGATTACTTGGTTTTATCCTGGCCCTGTCCGGATTCCCTGGCTGAGAGGGAAACATTCAAATGTATAGTTAGTTTTGGGAGATGATATTTTTTCCTTGTAAATCAACTCTCTGTTATGCACTGTATTGTTTTGCTTACCTATTATTTATGCTTTGCAAACATTTGAGTGTATTCTTCTTAGTGGGGACCTGCGCTTGTGTCTGGATGAGTCTTTGAGGTGATCTCAAACTAAGATAGTGTGCTCTTGGAATCTACATCTGTATCCTATTTGAACAAGTTCCCCTTTGTCTTACCTTTTCATTGGTGCTTTAATTATAATTCTAGAACTTTTTACTATCCCATTTTATTCCTTTTTCTGGCGCTGATATGACCTTAATGTGTTGCATGTGCCGTAAAACCCTTAAAAACAAACCAAAAAAAACAAGCAAGAAGAAGAAGAATGCAAAATTAATGTTCAGGAATGCCCATTCAAGTATGATTCCAATCGTCGTATACACATGCTGCCTGACATCCCGAACACAATTATTGGCCTAGTTTAATATTGTTATGATATTTTGCGTCATTTCTTAATATTTCCATTGCTGTCGGTTCCAAAGGTTTACATGTGATGGAACAACTAAATGTAGCACTCCCACCCCTAACACCCCCCCCACACACACACACACACACACACATACACACCTCCCTGTTAGGACATTTTCATAGCGGGTTTATAACTATTTATAGACAGTATGAAGTTGACGTCACTCGGGTCTTTGTTATTGCTTTTTGCCATCCGCCTTTATCAGTAATTCTCACTAAACTGTTTTAACCAGACTATAAACGTTCAAGGTTACACATAGTTTTGTGTGTTGGTCCGTTATACTTCCGGGTGGCAATGTTGTGAGCTTCTTTGCAAAGTGCATACTACTGTCTATAGACAGATTTGACGTTATTCACATACAAACACATGTATATATACATATATATATATATATATATATATATATATATATATATGTGTGTGTGTGTGTATATATATATATATATATATATATATATATATATATATATATATATATATATATATATATATATAACTTTTACCCTGTTGAATAAAATCAATTTTGATAAGAATATAGAAATTGGTTCTTTATCAATTTTAAACACACATCGAGGCGACCTTCACTTCCATTACAAAAAAAGTATTTCCCCACGTAATCAAATCACTTACACATTTTTTTAGACTTGACCAAATAAAATAAAAATTCATAGGTTAATGATAGATTAGATGGATCAATTTTGAAATGCATATATTTACATTTTTTATGTACACATAATTACCACCATGACTCTCGAGTCATTATCGTGAGCTGAACGGTAGATGTAGGCCACGGCTGTTCAAGTTAATAGGTATGTAATCTTCCGTACAACTTCAGCTTGAAACACAGAGAAAGCCACACACAAAAAAGAATGCGAAATCAAAGCTCTGTCCAAACGACAAATACGGCAATATTATTGCACAGTATTTTGGTAACATGCTCTCGTATGTTTCACGCAATTGCGACAAAACGACGAATTTTTACTATCTATGAATTGTCTGTTGCAAAGTGAAATATCCTATTTCATGAGGTAGTACTACATGTGCAGTCTAAGACAGACATAATCTAATATATGTTTGTTTTGTTAAAGATTCTTGGATTCTACTGCTCCTATCAACAGACAAGTTTGTTTTGGTTTTTTTTGGTCCGTTATGAACAATTTCGCACGTTCAGATCTCAAAATTATTCCAATCTTTTCACCATCCCAAACTCCAATTGAAAACATTTCAGTGACATATCTTTGGCAAATCCAGAAGACATTCCCCCAGTCCATGACGCTCGCGACCAGTTTTCAGAGTTTTAAAAGAATTTTGAAAACACACTAATTCAAAATCAAAACTTAACCTGGAAGAGTTTTTATTTAATGTGGTTTGCATATAAACCCTATATTTATCAAATTATATTATGTAGACTCGATTCGTATCGTATAATTTAGATAACTGTAAAAGCGCCTTGATGCTTAGAGGAAATGCGCCATATAAATCTACTATCAAAATTATTACGATTGCAGCTATTACCTGAGCAACTATTTTGTGGACACGATTAAAATAATGGAAAACACTTTTGAAAGAAATTAAAATAGGAAATAAAAAAGTCCCATATTTAACTCTCTCCTTACCAGCTATTTTTATCTGATCTTTATCTTATTTACTAAAGTCAGAAATAGTAAAACCCTCTCAATACTTCAATGGAAGTAAACATTGTGTTATTTAAATGTACCCGTTTTAATTAAGAAAGAAATAGAAATGTAGCCCGGAATGATGTTCATAATCCATTTCACTCTACGAGGTCTCATAACCCAACTTGCGGTTATGTGGTCTATCTAGTGGTATGACACTCGCTTTCGGATCGGAAGGTCCTGGGTTCGAGCTTCGCTCGGCGCATAGTTAGTCCTTGGAAAAGGCTCTTTACTCACTTTCTCTCACTGTACTCATGTGTAAAATAAGTACCTGGCCGTTAACAGCGTTGTCTCTGTCAAAAATATTGTTTCATCGCCTTACAGGCGTCATGGCTCGTTATGCATGTTACGTAATGTTGTTGGTCAGGGACCCTTTGTAAAGCTCTTTGAACACGTTTAGTGGATATTATTGCCCTATATAAAAACTCGAGTTTTTTTTTGTTTCTTTTGTGTGTGTGTCTGTCGGTATATGTGTGTGTGTGTGTGTGTTTGTGTGTGTGTGTGTTTTGTTTTTGTTTTGGTTTTTTTTTGTGTTTTTTTGGTTTTTGTTTTTTGTTAATTGTTATGGGCTCGTCATTGTCATGGAAATATTCTCAAATCAACGCAAAACTTTGTCGATTACAACAATGCTATATCAAGCCCTTAATTGCGTTCCGTTATCAGACCTGAAATTATGTACACCCCTATTCTCTCCATGGGCATTGATTGATTCATTGATGCGGATATTCTCCGTCCTTTTGTTTTGTTTTGTTTTTATTTTGCACTATAAGTGTCTCACAATCACAAAAATTAAGTTTATATCAAGGGACGCAAGCATGTTTTGGCTCGACCGGATTAATTATATACGCAGTTAGTACCCTTGGTTTACGCCAATGATAATGTAAGGAACTTTTTCTAAAAGTGATGTCTTGTTTTTCCATCTTTTTTTTTTTTTTTTTGGTATGCTTGTTGTTGTATGCATTTTTTTAAAATTTCCCTTTTTATAATTCCCTCCTCAAATATGCTAAAATTTAAATAGTTTTGCAAGGTCATTTTTGTTTGTTGTTTTTTTTTTAATCTATCAATATAAAAAAGAAAAAGATTTTAGCCAAAAAAAATTAAAAGGTGTCTTTTGGTTGGAGGATTGTTATCAGAACACTCAACGGCCACTCTATGTGGTCTAATTGTATACCACTGGCCTTCGGATCGGAAAGTCTCGTGTTCGAGTCCAACTTAGAGCAGCGCAAATTGACTCCTTGGTAAAAGCATTGTTCTCACACTCTTTACCACCATTCATCATACTCCGATGAAAAATGAGTAAATGGATGTTAACAATGCTGTCTTTGCCACAAATAAATCGTATCGCCTTATTGGTGCCATGTCTTGTCCTACGTGTAAAATGATAAGGAATCCCTGGTAAAGCATTTTGAGTACGTTTAGTGGATTTTCACTACGTATACCATGACCAATAAGACCATAATATCATGATTTCAATTCATAAAATGTGGTTTATTAGCATCTAAAATGATGTCTGAACACTTATAAATAAAAATGTCTTTCAATCCATCACACACACACACACACACACACACACACACACACAAACATCTTGCAATTGATGGTCACCAACGTGCACTTATTTTGGAGGTCTGATAACCAAAATGTTATGGGCTCATTGTTATTATGGAAATCCTCTCAAACCAACGCTTGTCCATAACAACCATGTTAAATCGAGCCCATAATTGCGTTCGATTATCAGACCTGCTCATATGCGCACGTCGGAAGTCAATCTACAACTGAGAAAAAAAGGATGACATCAGAGAATGTCTTACACAGTAATACACTTTTTTAACCAAAACGTTTATTGTGGAATAACCCTGTCCCAACCCCGACACCCACGCCCATCAAGATTGTGGCGATGCCCACTCCGGCCATGGCACCTGGAATAAAAGGTAAAATCATTTTTAATCAGTGGAGGAAAATTTTGAAATATGCTTCAGTGGCAATAAATTGTATACATGAAATGTATGTTTCATTATATCGTTTAACCCTCTCCTTACCACCTACAGCAAATATCTTCGCATTTGTTACGAAACAATATACATTTTTCTTATTCACATTTAGATATTTTGCACACCACAGTGATCTTTGTTTAATTAATAAAAACATTTTTTTGTAGAGAGATTGTTTGAGTCTTAAAAATCAATTTTTCTGCAGTGTAAGCCTGCCATTTTGAGAAAATACTGAAAATGGTCGGTAAGGAGAAAGTTAATTAGATTATGAGTTTAAGTTATAATTTTCCAGAAAAGGGCTCTCACCCTCGAACAAACAAAAGAGTTATAATAATAATAATAATAATAATAATAATAATAATAATAATAATAATAATAATAATAATAATAATAATAATAATAATAATAATACACATTTATATAGCGCTCAATCTCGTGTAAAACACAAGCTCTGGGCACTTTACAATATAAATATCAATTTTAAGTGAAAAAAATAATAACAACAATAATAATTCATAGCCAAATCAAGGATTCATATAGAGTCAAGAAAAACAAATACAGTAAAAATGTGTCTTGAGATTCTTTTTAAAAGTAGGTAAAGATTTGCACTCCCTCAGACCTCGTGGTAGTTCATTCCAAATCTTGGGGCCGAAACAAGCAAACGATCTATCACCAAATTTTGTTCTTGATCTTTTTTCCGAAATTTTCGTTTGGTCATTACATGATCTTAAAGTGTAATTTTCAAATTTACATATGACCACGTGATCTGTGAGATATGCCGGTGCTATACCAGCCAAACACTTATAAACAAGACACGCTGCTTTGTAATATGTGCGCTTTTCAATGGGCAACCAGTGGAGAGAGGCCAACAAAGGGGTTGCATGATCAAATTTTTTTTTGCCAAAAACTAATCTTGCTGCACTGTTTTGCAGTAGTTGCAATTGTTTAATAGAAGCCTGAGGCAAGTTGACAAGCAGCAAATATCTAAATGATGATGGGGATGTTGAGGAAGAGGTGGTGGTGGAGCAGAAGGGAAAGGAAGAGAATGTGAAGATGACAATGAAGATAGAGAGAAGAGCACGGTGGAGCAGTAAGAGTGGGAGGATAATGTTGGAGATGATTATGATGACGATATGAGGAGGAGGAGGAGGAGGAGGAGAAGGAGAATAACGATAATGATGACGTCGACGATGTTGACATGATGACAATGACGACGGCAAGAAATTAATGACGATGCTGCTTATGATGATGATGATGATGATGATGATGATGATGATGATGATGATGATGATGATGATGATGATGATGATGATGACAGGAGGGGTGGTAGAGTTAACAGTTCATACCAACACCGTAGCCGCCGCCACTGCCACCAACTTTCTCAGAAAGGCGATCAAAATAGATACTGGACACTTTGCCTAAGGTAACAGTCTGCAACAACACAAACAAACAATCGTGAATCATGAGTAATGTCAAGAAACTCGGGTAAAGCAGAAAGTCTTCAGGGACCCCACCCCTCTCTCCATCCTCTATACAAACGATTGTGTGGCTAGCTTTGATAACTGCCAACTCATCAAGTATGCTGATGACACCGCAATACTCGGCCTGCTCAATGATTCCGTCTCCGAATTTAAATACACTGAGCAAGTTAGTAAATTCAGAAAATGGTGTGCCGATAACTGTCTAGAGCTCAATGTAACAAAAACAAAGGAACAACTGTTTGATCACAGAAAAATAGGAAAAAGAGCAAGACAAATAACAAAAATTAACAATCAGGCGGTTGAAACTGTTGAAACGTTTAAATACCTTGGTGTAATTATAGATAACAGTCTAAGATTTGAATCGCACACCAACAATGTCATCAAAAAATGTAACCAGCGCTTGTATATACTCAGAAAATTAAGGTCTTTCAATGTGAACAGAAAGACCATGATACAAATCTACAAGTCATTAATATTGAGTATCGTTTCGTTTGGCATCACAACGTGGTATGGAAGCTGTGGAACAAAAGAAAAATCCAAACTACATAGAACCCTCAGAGAGGCTTCAAAAATAATTAACACAGACCTTAGAAGCCTTGACACAACTTATATTAATGCAGTTGAGAAGAAATCTTTTAACATTATCAACGAAAAGAGGCATCCGCTGAACGAAAAATTCCAACTTCTGCGCTCCGGAAGACGGTATCTAGAAGCAAAATGTCGGACAAATCGACATAAGACAACCTTCATTCCAACCGCCATAAAATTAATTAACAAATCTTCTGTGGAAAAATGAGACAACCAATGAAAATAACGAGAAGCAGTGTCGTGAATCATCATCATCGACATTGCCGCCGTCGTTATCATCATCATCATCATCATCATCATCATCATCATCATCATCATCATCATCATCATCATCATCATTATCGTAGTCATCATCATCATCATCATCATCATCATCATCATCATCATCATCATCATCATCATCATCATCACAATTATTGCCATCTTCTTCTTAATATAAGACACTATATTTATAATATGGTTATCTGCTGTCCCAGCAAATATATCGTATCGTTCTATCTGTCTGTGTGTGTGTCTGTGTGTATGTATATATGTATGTATGTATGTATGTATGTATGTATGTATGAATGTAGGCATGCATATACGATGATATGCTGGTTTGTATGTATGTCTGCATGTATGTATGTATGTATGTATATGTGTTTGTATGTACGCTCATTTCTTTTGTATACATGTGTAGAAACAATGTGCAAGCGTGTATGTTCGTGTATGGCTGTGTCTGTATTTGTAAATGTGTTGATGTTCATACCATGAACCAAACTGAGCATTGTTTACCTCACATGAATTGCCTTTAATTTGGACAATAAAGATTATTATTATTATTATTATTATTATTATTATTATAACACCCGAAATGCCAATGTTTACTGTTTTCTCATATAACTTTACGCTGCCAGTTTTCTGGAAACCCCGTAAATCGTCAGGCTCTCTCTATTCTAGATTAATTTTGCCAAAAAAATGCCCAAAAAGTCACAGAATTTTTTTTTACTTTTCAAAGCATCACTTTTCTATCAGAATGTCAATAAAGGTCCACCTGAAATAAATCTAATTTTCTTATCCTGCCACCACGAGTAGTGTCTTGATTTAATAAAATTTCTTCTTGCCAGTTTATGAGTGAAAATTTATATATTCTACATTATTTTTAATTTTTCTTTAAAATAGATGAAAGAAATAATTTTTTAAAGAACAACTCCAAAATGACAAACCTAATTTTTCCACGCCAATCGGCTTTAAAAACGCCGAGTTTTTTGTTGATTTTTTTTTGTTTTTTTTTTTGCTTATGGGAGGGGGGTGGTCTTTTGTCAAATAAGGCATCAAAAAACGCCTTATTAGCAAGTCATCCAAGTCGACTCACCCTTTTGGCTTTAGTCTTGCTGTCAGTAACATTGAGTTTCAACATTCCTGTGTCCACGGCGTGATGCAAACGTTCCGTCACTGCCTTTAGATCTGTTTTGTCTGAGATGGTGAATTCCAGCAGCGTATCGTCTTCGTAGTATAGCTGAAAATAATCAACAAGATAAGATTAATAAAAGCCGAACGTTTATGTAACGTATTTCCGCATGTTCACCATGCTCAATGCGCTTCAGAATACTTTGTGTATTTCCACGAGAGAATATATTATGGAACCGAATATGCATTTCATACGGTACGAATTGGGTGTTATGTGTGTTATCTAATTAGCATAATTACATCATCCCTCATTACTGCACATCAAGATATCAATTTATACCCGAGTCGAGCGATGTAATTTGTGTAAAATGGGTTACTCAAGACTCAGAGTGTTGTCGCCTATCTGCTTAAAAAATACGCAGAATATCTCTTGCTTTTTAACGACGAGACGAGAGAGAGAGAGAGAGAGAGAGAGAGAGAGAGAGAAGGAACGAGAGTGAGAGAGAGAGCATGATAGATAGATAGATAGATAGATAGAGAGATAGATAGATAGATAGATAGAGAGATAGAGATATAGATAGATATAGATTATGATAGATAGATAGATTTGTAGAGATAGATAATAGATAGATAGATAGATAGATAGATAGATAGATAGATAGATAGATAGATAGATAGATAGATAGATAGATAGATAGATAGATAGATAGATAGATAGATTGATAGATAGAATAGATAGATAGATAGATAGATAGATAGATAGATAGTAGATAGATAGATAGATAGATAGATAGATAGGTAGATAGATAGATAGATAGATAGATAGATAAATGAATAGGCAAATAGGTGAATGATTAAACAGATTTTTTTAAAAATCATTATTCACTACAATATTGTTGATGCCTTTAAAAAGCAATCATGCTAAAAAAAATCAGATAAGACCGTAAAAAAACGTCACCACACAAAATATTCAATTAAAAACTATCTATAAATTATTTTTCAGCTCTGATTTTTTAAAACGCTAAGTTTCATACAATCTTAGAC
>NC_088361.1:122837649-122840149 GCF_034508935.2 Berghia stephanieae
GTACATAGTACACCCAACCCAATGGGCATGATCTTAATTAACTTGCCATGTGCTCGAGGCCATTGGTCACGTTGGAAAATGTGCTCAAAGTGACCCAATTAGTGAAATGTGTTCACAACTTTTAAATATCTAACATCACGATTGGTCATTTTATTCAGCTTGACACATGGGATTGTCTACAACTTTCAAAAACAAAGCAACGTGTTTACATTTGATAAGATATATCCAATCGTTGGAGAGCAACAAATCATGTGATTGATGACCTGGTTGGACGAAAACATGAATATAGATCGCTCCCATTAGTAAGGTTTTAGTGGCGTAACTATAGTGTGTGATTTTCGTATTAAGACACTCAGCAACAGATTTTAGCAGTGTTTTATGAAGGTTGCTTAAGGCATTATAACTTTCATAAAGGCATTGACCAACAAGCTGGGAGTTTTTTCACCGACTATAATAATGTGTGTCTGAGTAAAGCTGACCGGATATAATAGTGATGTTAAGCACTTGTGCTTTACCCCATTTAAACAGGCACTAAGCACTTTGTATTAACGTGACGGTATTAATTAAAATAAACAAATATATAAAAAAAAACAAATCATTAATACGAGTAGATAAAATTGAAAACAAGTCGGGACCTGAAAAACACTGGTAGGGAATTCCAACATTGAGGAGCAGCAAATTGAAATGATTGAGTGTCTAATTTACGAAGTATTTTTGGTATTATTAATCTGAACTTATCATCACTCGATCTCAGGGTTCTTGTTGGAGTATAAACGTTTAAAATACAGATATACCGCGGGGACCCATTGCGCAAAGATTTATAAAACATTGTAGCAATTTTATATATGACTCTGCTCTCAATGGCAGCCAATGAAGAAATCCAAGGAGACAAGCTGCTGAAGAAAATTTAGCGACATAATTCTGTACAGCTTAAAGGTTACCTGTGTCTTTTCTCTTTTATTATATTTACAATTAAGGAAATGCATTACTCTAACTTTGAAAGCACAAAAGGAATTTATCGCTATTTTTGTAGGATAATATTTCTGATTTTACTCATTCTAAGCTACATTGTTTTCATAAGGTGATTCACCTGACTTGACGTTGAAAGATCAGCAACAATCAATACACCAAGGTTTTTTATGCATTTAAAAGGATTATTACAGTAATCTACGAAAGAAAGCCCTTTATCATTTGCCACTTTATGCATATTTTGTCTACCACTGATTAAAATGTCTCTCTTATTATCATTTAATATGAGCTTATTTTTGCCCAGCCAATCTTTGACTTTGTTTAAACAACCCTCTAATCTTTTAATCAAACTTTAATTATCATCACAGGCGGTAGAACTGAATATTTGAGTAACATTTACTCAAAATGATATAAAAGATCAAATGTCTTGACAGTGATTTCATATACGGCGGTACCGATAGCTCAGTTGGTAGAGCACTCGTTTCACAATAAAAGAGACCGAGATCGATCCCGGGTGCAGTCGCGTTATTTTAACCCTCCCCCCCCCCCTGTCCACCCAGCAGTGATTGAGTAGCTGGGTTTGTTAGAACTTGCGGAAAGTACTTTGCGATACACTAGCATCCTATCCAAAGGGTACCAAGCAATTGGTATTTCACGCTATAAAACTGAAATAAACTCTGGCTCCGTGGGCTTATTAATGGCTCTGAAGAACTGAATATACATTTTTTTAAAGGACTGGTTCGCCTTGAGAAATACCAATTTTCAAGGAACACAGATTAAATTTGACACGACTAAACACGGCAGTTTGCCAGCAAACGGTCAGATACGATCGGAACCAGCTAAGTGAAGTGCTATTGATTCCAAAAGAAATCTTGAGACGACTGAAAGGTTCGTCGTGGCTAATGGTGTCAAATGCCGTAGATAAATCCAAGAAAGCATATGGTTGAAAACTCGAAGAAGTGTAATCTCTGTGATGTGGTGTTCTTCTATACGGACTGAAACTGCTCTTCGAGATTAAACTATTCAAGACTTGCCTAGAGTTTAAAAAAAGAATGACGTTTTCCAAAAGCTTGGAAAGGAACAGAAGGTTGGAAACTGGTCGGTAGTTTTTCTAGTTTTTCAATTCGGTTTGGTCCAACGATGTATTTTTTTTTCAAAAGTGGTTTAACTAAAGTTGTTTTGAAAGGTAATAGTAAACAGCTGTAGTGGTCAACACACACAAGTTTATGTAACCATTATGGGTCGAAGTCGGTCAGAGAATGACAGAGTTGAATGAGTACTAACTATTCACATACAAGATATGAAGTGAGTAGAAAAGTGCCAGAAGACAATAGAGAATAAAATTTTTTTTCGCGGCGGTGGTGGGGTTTGAACCTGCGACCTTATTGGTACGACAACTCCGCCTGGCAGGTGAGAGCGTGGCTCTACCGTGTGAGCTATCCACGAACACAAAAATATTCGTTTCAAACCCAAAGTCATTTCTAGATCCCTCTCTCACCCACTTCTTGAGATCGCCGATTCGTTCACCACC
>NC_088361.1:122845149-122902649 GCF_034508935.2 Berghia stephanieae
GAAAAATGCTAAAACCCCGGAATTCCGCCGAATCGCGGAAGACCTTCATTACTGAATATATATATATATATATATATATATATATATATATATATATATATTTATATTAAATATTATATATATAATATATATATATATATATATATATATATATATATATATAAAGATTTAAAAATAAATATAGAGGATGGTTCACACAAAAAAATAAATTTGCCTTATCCTATGACCCAGGGTCCAATTGACAGACACCATATGGTTATATTCCAGAACAAGGACAACAAATCATCATGGAGAGGGCAAAGGGTATAAAAGAATAGAAGGGATAGCAAGGCTGGGGACAGCCAGCATTCCCTCTCGCCATCTGCCTCAGGGAAATTCCTCTATACCACTACAGCACAGGATTCCATCGAGGGATTCAGTCAGATTATTACAAAATGCATTCATCAACCGGCCAATAACAATAAATTAAAGGCAGGTGATGTACAAGGGGAAAAAAACATATTATTATCTCAAAGAAATATAATATTCGTCTCCATCTAAGGAAGTCTCCGAGCAGTGCTCGGGGAAAACCACGTGGTTTCATTCCAAATGAAGGACAGACAGTCACATTGAAGTGATTGTAGAACTCATCGACTCAAGGGGGCCAATGCCTCTATCCCTGACATCAAGAGAGAAAGAAAGAAATGTTTCTTTTTTTTTTAAGTGTAAAAAATGCATTAATATTCTTTTCTATCAATTGATTAAAGTTTTATTGAGATAAAAAGAAAACCATTACAAGGGTTTACTTTGTCCTATCCATCTGGTTTTGATTGTGAAATGAAGGGTTTAATCGTAATCGTATGATGATCATAAATGTAATTTTTATGCTGATATATAATATGCGTTGTAAAATAGGAAAGGGAGATAACAGAACCGAGTAGGAGGGAGATAGATAAATAGAGAGGGAGACACACACAGAGAGAGAGAGAGAGAGAGAGAGAGAGAGAGAGAGAGAGAGAGAGAGGCAGGGGATGGGTGACATGTTTTGTTTGTTTTTATGGGTTTTACGACACTTTTTGGTCATTTCAGTGCCTTTAAAAAAAGAAGATGATAAAGAAAAAGTTGTAGATCTGAAGCTAAAGGCACCAATTAAAAAGCATGATAAGGGGGACTGGTTTAAATATGGAAACAGAGGGTTCCGCTTTCCTCCATACGCATACCTATTTTAACAATACCTAAGAGAGAGAGAGAGAGAGAGAGAGAGAGAGAGAGAGAGAGAGAGAGAGAGAGAGAGAGAGATGTTTGTTTTTAAGAGTTTTACTGCGCTTGCAACGCATTCAGGTCATATCAGCGTCAGCAAGAAGGAAGAAAATTGGATAGTAAAAAGTTATAGATGTACAATTAAAAGGACTTGAGGAAAAAGTAAGACAAAGGGGAATGGTTCAAACAGATGTAGATTCCAAGAGCACACGATAGTGTACTTAGTTTGAGATCACCTAAACGTCTCATCCAGACACAAGCTCAAGATCCCACTAAGAGGAATACACTCAAATGTTTACAAATCATATGTTAAAAATAACAGTACATAACAGATTTACAAGGAAAAAAAAACATTATCTCCCAAAACGATAACTTGACATTGACTGTTTCCCTCCCAGTCAAGGACTCTGGCCAGGGTCAGGACAAAACTAAGTAATCTGATTCCAAGTCAAAGACAGAAAGCAGATAGGGAAGAAGACATCGAATCTTGCAGGGGGAGATAGAAGACGACGCCGGTTAGTAAAGGGAAGAAAATGGGATAGTATAAAACCATGTACTTAGTTTGAGATCACCTAAGTCTCATCCAGACACGAGCACAAGATCCCACTAAGAGGAAGACATTCATATCCTTACAGTATAAACTCAAAACAACAAATATAATAATACATAACAGAGAGATGATTAACAAGAAAAAAAAATATCATCTTCCGAAACAATTATACAGTGACTATTTCCCTTCAGCTAAGGCCAGAACTAAACCAAGTAATTTCCTTCCAAGACAAAGACAAAAGGCATATTGGAAAACAGCTATAGAGGGTAAAAGGCAGAGTAAGTGCCTCCCTGCCCACTATGGGAGGTCAGGAACGAGAGAGAGAGAGAGAGAGAGAGAGAGAGAGAGAGAGAGAGAGAGAGAGAGAGAGAGAGAGACCAAACAAAAAATAATAAAAAGAATATCCCTACCCCCCCCCCCCCCCCTCCCCCCATCTACATACTTATCAAAGAGCCAAAAAGGGACACCCTAATGCACAGTAATGTCATGAGCCAGATCAGTAGTATGTTTGGACTATTATGAAATATAATCTAGATTTGGACGGGGGGTGTGTGTGTGGGGGGGGGGGGGTTAATATTTTGTTCCTCGCTTTACTTCGCAAGCCAAAAGAGCATAATCCTGGGACGTGCAAGGCTCATTTCCATATATATAAAGTTTTCTCAGATTGCCAGTTGGCTACTATGTAGATTAAAAAATACAAACAAACAAACAAACAAACAAAAAACGACTGAAATTACATATATCAATTATTCTTTATTTCAGATAAAATCAAACAAAGTACAACACGATGCCTGCGTGTTCCAATTAAAATAATTTTCATACCTACTTAAAACAAACTCGTTTAACAGATTATCATCTAAAGTAATATTTATCTATCAAGTGCTCCACAGTTGATAACCACCAAAGACAGATCAGATCAGTAGATTAAAATCTGTCAAGAATATTTAAACAATTGGTTTACAAGGGATAAAAACATTTGGACTTATTACCTACAATCCGCCAATAACAAATCGATTAAAAAAAAAAAATCTTTCAAGGTTACTAAAACAATTGACTAACATGATATAAAAAAGAAAAAATATTTGGAATTAAATAATTTACTTATAAAATGAAGCCATTCATATATCAATTTTTTAACACAAGCTCAAAATACTCCATTAATAATAAACTAACTTTTTATAGAACGCCATAGCATGATCTTAATGGTATTTTTTACTGTTTATGTTTCCCACAAGTTTGAACATTTCTGCCAGATTCAACCACGAAGAAAAAAAGGCAAAGGAGTAAAATCCAATATATCACAATTGGAGTCTCAAATCCTTCAGCATTGCCCAAGGGTCATCATTGATTAATATACAGAGATTTACAGCTCTAGAATTGCGTAGGTAGAGGGCCCTTTTAAATTTCATCAAAGCTATTTTTCTGGATTCTGAAATAATCAACTTTGTAACAAAAGCTACAGAACACCATACCATTCAAACTGAATAATTGATATCACAACACAATGAAAGACATCAGATTTCTAAATGATTACTACACTCATCTGCAGTTATTTTTTATCCTGTTGTCATCTGTACTGTTTCGGTAATTTTAGTGGTATACGCACCAAATCTAAGAATTATAGCTTTTTCTTAAGATATTCTAATTCTTACCAATCAAAGTAAAATAAAATAATGCTTTCTCGGAAAACCAATAGTGGTCTTGAAAAGATAAAAATTTCAAAGAAAATATTTAGGCTTCTAAAATTCATGGTTTCTATTCGTAGACAAAAACCACAACTTTGAATACAAAATGTTGTTTGTTTTGTTGTTAAGGGTTTTACGGCGCTTGCAACACATTTAGGTTATATCAGCGCCAGTAAAAAGGAAGAAAATGGGATAGTAAAAAATTCTAGAATTACAATTGAAGCATCCAAGAGAAAGTAAGACATAGGGGAACTGGGAACAAATAGGGATCAGATGTAGATTCCAAGAGCATATCACCAATGTACTTAGTTTGAGATCACCTATAAGTCTCATCCGGACACAAGAACAAAATCCAACAAAGAGGAACACACTCAAATGATTACATTTTACATTAAAAAATAACAAATATACTAATACATAACAGAGAGATGATTTACAAGGAAAAAAAATATCATCTCCCAAAACAATAACTATGCCTTTGACTGTTTCCCTCCCAGCCAGGACTCCGACCAGGGCCAGGAAAAAAACTAAGTAATCTCATTCCAAGACAAAGACAAAGACAGAAAGCATGTTGGAAAACAGATATAAGGGGATAGAAGACACAGTGTGTACCTCCCGGTCCACTATGGGAGGCAAGGATCCCCACCCAGGAATACAAAATAATCAGGTGTTTAAATTAAGTTTATCACAATCAGACAAAGAATATGAGAAAAAAAATCAGTTCTAATTTTCTTTTCTTTTGACAAACCAAGCAGGATTTGAAATCAAAATTTGCTTCACGGAATTTGAGAAAACAAATTCTTTTGTGGGTAATAACACTTATGACTCACTTTGAATACATTTGTGGAAGATTTACTCACAACAAAAATGGGGAAAAAAATTAAAAAATAAAACGTAAGTATATTTCAATCCTGCTTAGAATGCCATTATGATAAAACAATAAAATAAGTATGGCAATTATTTTTAAATTACCAACTCGTTAAAGATGTTGAGAGTTAGGAAATGAGCACCAAAAAAAAATTCAACAACTTCAAACTTTAAAAAATTAATTTTAAAAAGAAATGTAACAATAATTATTTTGGGCTCAAACCATAGCCACCTTCTATACAATCTTATCACCAAATGAACTCTGTGAGCACTCGTCATGATTTGACATAGAGGTGCATAGAATTACCCTCTTACATTAAAGAAAGTCATTTCTGTTCAACACATATTCATTAAGAATGTCATCCAAACAAGTATAATTATCTCAAAATTTTTACTTTGATATATTACCATGACAATTGCTACTTGGAACCATATCTTTATCTTCACCACCACCACTACTAGAACATCTATAATGATTATTATAACCCTGCCTCTCCCTTCCACCGCTGTAACCACTTCTTCTCAAGTCATTCTGAAAGGAAACTTGATTTATACCACCACCATAGCTGCCTCTATCATCAACACTATTATTCTCATGTCTATTCCTATGATAATAATTCCTCCTCCCAGAATCCCCACCATTCCTAGGATGATATTCATCTTCATGATTCCGGTAGCCTCTTCCTTGCCGTTCTGTGTTATTGTCCCTGTGATGGCCTCTGTCAAACCTCCTGCCATAATCCCCACCATTCCACGGATGATATTCATCTTCAGGTTTCCGGTAGCCTCTTCCTTGCCATTCTGTGTTATAGTCCCTGTGATGGCCTCTGTCAAACCTACTGTTCCACCTAGAGTCATCACCCTGGTGGTCCCTGTGTGGTGGCACACGAGTTTCATCCCAGCCTATATGAGACACAGGCCCCTTCTGCAAGCGGCGTTCATCGGGCACAATTCCACTGAAGAATAAAAAATATCTATATATCAAAAAAAAATTTTAAAAGAATAATCACAAGTAAAAAAAAGAGTAGTAGCTCATAGCCATAAGACCACTAGAGATGGAGTTTGTCCAAGTTCCTTTAGAGAAAAACAGATGTAAGTGACAGCTTGATTACTTATGATAGGATGCTAGTCTACTCAAAATGCTTTCTGTCAAATCAAACATATCCAGCTAACCAAGTCACTGCTTTCCCTTTCCATCCAGCAGTGACTGGATACCTGGGTCTGTTAGATCTAGCAGAAAACACTTTGCAATAGACCAGTGTCCTATCCAAACGATAGCAAGCAATTGTTATTGTCCGTTCGTTTCACGCATTACAAACCGGAATAAACTTCCAGGGTCTAAAGGACTACTCGCTAACCCAACATTAAAAGGTAAACATTATTTTACTGAAACACTACTCTCTTCAATCAAATTCAAAGGTGGACAGTGGACAATGAAAATGTTAAAGGGCTTATCCTAAAAATGTTATGCAAAATTATGAATCCTAATCTCTGCAAGTGTAATTAGTTTCTACAACGTGATTCACATGCAAATTAACTGGTTCCAAAAATAAAGATTAACATTTAATTTCTAAACATCCAGAAATTCCCATTAACTTAAAACAAAACAGTTTACCAGATTGTAATTTTTTTTGCCAAACTTAAAAGAGTCAACAACAAACGTCAAAATATCACTCCTTCACTGGGTGAAGTAAAATACTTTAAAGTCATGTTCAATGAAAACAACCTGTAATTTTTTATAGTAGCTTAAAAAGCATTTTCACTCTTTTAGTCATTTTTCAGATATAGATGCTGTTTTCTCAATTCAGTCAGATATATCTTCCGGATCAAACTGCCCACACATTTTGGAATGTCCATGAAAAATCTGTTTTATTTGAGGGGGGGGGGGGGGGGGGGGGGAGTTAGGTTCTCACGTGATGGTGACATGGTTGATCTTGGATTCAAACGATTTTGATTTGTTTCAAATTAAATGCCACTTATTGTTACATTTAATAATGGGGGGAAAAAAAGTTATCTTGTTTAACTCTTTGCCTCATGAAGGTTTTCCTAATTACCCTTGAGCAAAAGGCAAAACTATGAATCACATTTAAAAAAAAGAAATTATAGTGATATGACATTGCTGTTCAATAATACTTAAGTAATTTTATTTTTTTTTAAGCTGAGAGAGTACTTTTATAAACTGAATTATAATTTGATATTTTGTTGGATTGTCAATTCTTTATGAGTGAGTCGGGGTAAAAACAAAAAAACAAAAACCCACCAAATGCCATGTGTTGTTTTACTAAACTGTAACTTCACCTCCATTGAGATTTCAGATCCAAATTTTATATTAAAAAAACAAAACAGAATGAGCTCAGGATGTTAATAATGCTAAAAATTAGAGCTCCCGTCCACTATAAAAGAAAAGGTGAAAGATTATTTAAATTTGTTTTGTTTTTTTTAAATTGAAGTTACATGTTGTGGAATTTTCACTTAAAGAGCTTAAAGTGCTTAAGTACTCATTTTACTCCTGAGTGCAATGGGTAGAACCTTTTCCAAGGACTAAATTATGTGCTACCTACAGCAGGACTTAAACCAAGGATCTTCTTGTCCAAAGACTACCCTCTGATGTCACATACACTCATGATAATCACCTGTCATTATGTGCTACCTACAGCAGGACTTAAACCAAGGATCTTCTTGTCCAAAGACTACCCTCTGATGTCACATACACTCATGATAATCACCTGTCATTAAATCCATTCTGATGTCTGGAATCTTGACGATTTCTGTAAGTTCGCTCTCTTCGATCTCGTGGCCTGTAATTTCTAGGATAACTAGAATCAGACCTGTTTTCTTGATGAGAGGATGTGGAATTGTCCCTTAGTCTATCATTGCTGGGGCTGTCAGGGACACACTGGAAATCTGCCTTAGCACCACTGATTGGGAAGGGATAAATGAAAAAAATGAGGTGAGAATCAATTTTGACATTTCAAGGTGAATATGCCCTTTAACCTTAATCAATAAGTATAAATTATAAGATTATAACATAGTCCTTTTGATTTTTTATTCTCAATAACTGTACTTTTAGCGACATTAAATTACCTTCATAAAGCACTTATATACAGTAAACACCATATTCTAAGTCCTTTGAAGTTTTCTTCTTTTTTATCTCCTTACAATTAAACAGTTTACATTTAACACATAGGATGATATTTGCTGCCTTTTGAGTGCTTGAAACAATTTTTGGACAAACATAGCACTACTGAGGTGACCTTCCAATTTAACATCCATCTCGAAAAGGACATGGAAAATGTATGCAAAATGCCTTTTCATTATAGGAGACATATTGCCGACTCAAACCATCAGACCTAATTTAGAACATGGCACAAGTCCAACACCTTACCTCAGCACTACGGAATGCATGAGCAGCATGCAAGTCCAAGTACCATCAAATAATAATAATAACAACAATAAAATAGAGAGAGAGAGAGAGAGAGAGAGAGAGAGAGAGAGAGAGAGAGAGAGAGAGAGAGAGAGAGAGAGAGAGAGAGAGAGAGAGAGAGAGAGAGACAGACAGACAGAAAGTATAATAAGATAAACAGTCAATTTCCAACAAGAACTGAATTGTTTTTTAAATCAAATAATTTAGCTTACGGTGTTCTGTTCATGAGATCATCAATATAATTCTGTCTCTCTATCTTATGACCCCTGGCCTGCTCAAACCCTGAAAAATATGGAAAAGATATAAATAAAATAGAAATGTAAAATCATTATGGGGCATCATAGCTCAGTGGCACGGACTTTGCTTCATAACTCAAAGGTACGGAGTACAAATAGCCACTGAACTGTGTGGCCTTGAGCAAATCATCTTGTTCTAGCTCAGATTGCGGTGTGCACTGCGCCTGATGCCTGGGTTATTACAATACTTCATTGGACGAGACCCCAGAGATGAATTTCCCTTATGCGATAAACAAAGGGAATTTTAGAAAAGAATAATTTTAACTTAATACTTTGAAAACTGGTTAAACCAAAAATGGCTAAATCAAATGAAAATCATAAACAAAACAAAAAGTAGAAATGCTGTTATTTTCCCCTTTGTTATCATTACCAAACTCAAATAATCTGAAAGCCTTAACTTTATATTCTAAGTAAAGATGAAAGAGCTTCTTCAACTTAAAGTTCAACTCTACTTTTCACATGGTTATTTTTTGTTTGTTGCTTTAGGTCTCTTCCAACACAATTGAGGTTATATGAGAGACCGCTGAAACAAAAAAAACAAGCAATCTAACAAAAATAGTACAAATCTAAATCAAAATCATAACCTAAAGATATCATAAGCTAAATTATAAATAACCAAGAACAAACAGGCAGAAGATTTACAGAAAAAAAAATATCCCCTGTCAAAAATACAATCACAAACCAAAAGAAGCAGGATAGGCTATTAAAGAGAAGAAGAAACGACATCACTATCGGATCGTACACCCATGCGAACATCATAGGTATATGATTCAAGGGTGATGCTCCCATCCAACCACCCGCATTCACATGGTTAAAAATTGAAAATAAAAAAGTAATCTATCTATTTCTCACATCATAGGCTAAATCTGAATTAATAAGCATTACATCCAACAATAAACTTACAATGTATTGCTGATTGAGGCTCTATGCTTAAAACTTCTATCATATATCTGAAATATTTTAGAAATAAAGAAACATTAGTATAAAAATAATAAGCATAAAAATATTTTTTCTTTAAATCTGATATAACTTACAATTGGTAATGGAATAACACCCCACCAGTTGGTATCAAGCTTTTGAGCAATATTGAGTTAAAAATTACAACAGACCACCAGAAAGGTTTCATAATTTTTCACACAATGATATAAATTTCTTAGCCCGAGTCAGTTGGTTCAAGAAAGGATGAAAAGGAAGGTGAAGAAGAAGAAGAAGAAGAAGAAGAAGAAGAAGAAGAAGAAGAAGAAGAAGAAGAAGAAGAAGAAGAAGAAGAAGAAGAAGAAGAAGAAGAAGAAGAAGAAGAAGAAGAAGAAGAAGTCATAAAAAAAAAAGCATTTTTTTAAAAACGATATATTAGAGGAAGGCAGCAATGAGACTGTTTCATGGTTTACCTGCATATCATGTAACCGGATCTGTTCAGTCCATGAGTACAATGTACACATATAACTGCTCCTAGAATAAAAAAGAAAAGAAAAGAAAAAATACAACAGCTCAGAATTGTATTTTACACAACAGTCATGGGGTAAATGAGGCCAGAATTTTATCAATATTTCTGTAATCTGAAATAGACGAAAACAAATACTCACTACTCCCTTGTACAATGATCTGTTTTCAGAGTGTCATCAACCATGTCTAAATTAGACCAGACCCTTCTACTATTCAATTATTGTGGGATTGACAAAAGATGAGATAGAAATTCAGCCCAAAAACAGTCTAATCTACTCTATTTCTATATCCGTGAAAACATCGGTCATATTGTATAGAAAACGTAGTCAGAGTTTTGGTAATGCTTATTTAACTACTATTTATATCAAGTCTTATAAACTGCTATAACTCAGCAACTGTAACTGGTTAATAATAATAATAGAGCATAATGCGGGGACTATAACTTTTGATAGATAAGTAAGGTAGCCTGTCTACAACAAGCACTAGTAGTGCATGCTGAATCCAATCCACAAAGTTTAAGGAAAATATTTTTAAGCCCTATCCAGAGGATAAGTAGTGCTCTTAATGGTGTAAATAATAACATAGATTACCTGATAAACAAAGAATTTCATATCAAGAAATTCACTAATTGAAAATTACTTATTGAACCATTCTGAATTAACATCTTATAAAAAGCCAATTCACCAACCTTATCCTATAATGAATATCATTCTATTATATCTATGTAGATCACGCTTATAAAATGCTTCAGATCAAGTGCACAGAATTCTAATCTTAATGGTTTACACATGAAACAAATTTGTAACCAATTTTTCTCTGAGATATTGGCATAAATGCCAAATTAATAACCATATGCAAATGACAGCAAATAATAAAAACGTACATCTGCCTTTTATTGAAATTTGTGGAAATATGTACCATCATAACTATAATACCCACCTTCTTTTTCCAGTGACTTAATAGCGCTTGCAAATCTGTTGAGGCAAAGCCAATTCATTGCAATTAATTATAAAATCATTTAAAATTTAAACCGAAACATTGACAAGAGGAAAACAATAAACAATCAAAAGATTCCCTTTTGTGATTACTTGATCCTCTTAAACAAAGTATTTTATTTATGAGGACTCTTAAAACACTAATTTTTACCAAAGACAAAAATTTTGTTCTGTCATAAAATATGAGTTACGAACAATAACACACAACTATAATATTGTGTCAAGATGAAAAACTTGAGAATTAATATAGCACAAAATCGACTAAACGTGCTCAGAGTGCTTTACGAGATATCAATAAAAAAATTTTAATACCCCTCTGACAACCTTTAAAAAATTATATTTGAAGTAAATGAAAGAAAAATGTCAAGAAAAAAAGAAAGTATGTTTGTGACATGCTGAATCAATCTGGTATTATGTCAGAATGTACTATTTGAGTCAAAATGATTAACCAATTAACTGGAAAGAAAAATATGACCAGAAAACTCGACCTTCAAATATTGATCAATTTTAATGGTTTAAATCGATCGATACTCCATTTTCTCATCAAATTTTTTTAATAAGTGTCTTAAAATAGGAAAATTATGTTTTTAAGAAGTTTAAGAAATATAACTCTTCATCCTCAGTAAAGACATTCATATCAACTCAAATTATTTCAGGTAAGCATTAAATTCAATTTAAAGCATTAGGTTCACCCCCATATAATAATACTATTTGAGTGGTCATCAATTCATATAGATAATATGACACTTTTTACAGTTTAAAAAAAATATACCATTGATTCATCAAATTTAAACAAATACTTTAGCACATAAATAAAATAACAAGAAATCACAAACTGCTCAAAAGTCTTGTTGTTTGGTATGACATGGCCAGCTGTAAAAACTTTTTTGTAGCCAACACCATTCTCTGGGAAAAACTATTGGAAATAAAAAGAAGAAAAAAAGAAATAAAGAAAATAACATTAAAAAATTAAATATGCGCATTCAATAAGATTATGAACATAATTGTATGGACAACTAAAATTCAACTGCTTCCCGCCTTTTATTGAACTGGAGAAAACTGAAGGGCCCTTGAATCAACAGATATGGAATTTACCTCGGTCGCTGAAGAACAACAGCTTTGTACTCACTGATTGCAAATTATTTCCCTCTAGGTCAAGCCACACAATTACAACTAGGGGCACAGGGGAATTTTTTTTTAAAACCTTCAATCTGTGAAATCAACCTAAATTTGTTTGTGTATTCTTTAATAAGCCCTATTATTTTGAGGTTTCATTGCTCTAAATGCTCATTCACTGCAGTCCACTTAAAATCAACATCTTGAGAGCATATTTTGATAATATTAATGAGCAAAAAAAAATGAGTGGAATATCATGGGTGAAAGTTCACAGGGATAAATTTGTCTGAAAAACAGGTCGACAACGCCAGTTTGCCTGAAAGAGATGTTAATATCAAACAAATACCCACCACCTTACACATAAAGACCTAACAACAAGAGTCAAAATGTATGCAGCCGATTAATATTCAGAGTCCCCAATCAAATCATAAAAAAGTTTTGAAGACCCCCATATATTTTTTCCAGGACCTCTATCTGCAGACCGATTGGGTTTCCCTATCGACAAAAATAGGTGTCGCAGTAAAAAAAAGAAAGAAAGAATTGCAACATAGATCTTTGGATTCCTCAGTCAATATTGAAATACAGGTGAGCCAACATCAAACATGATATCAATTAAAACAACATTTTATACATATTACAAAATTATCTTTTAACCCTTTGCTAGCTTTAGTTGTTTATGTCGACAGAAATTATTCATCTGACCTCCTTAAATTATTCCATAAGTGACTTCAGTAGACCCAAAATTAATGTTTAAACAGGTTGTCAACACATTGTTATTATATTACGAACCATAGTCACTAACTCATGAAGCTCAAGCGATATACTTTATAAACACTAAACACATCTATACAAATTAACACAACTATTTACAGTCCTTGAAATATTGCAATTATAATGATTTCAAAGAAGTCTCTTTCTCCTTAAAATGCTTAGAAATTGAGGAAATCTGATCCTCCTTTCCATTTACCATTTTCTTAACGCATTTGCAAAGGTGAATAAAGCTGAACTGCTCATTCACTCTAGTGACTTTCTATTCTTTGTCAGATTTCTATTCACTTTCCTTCCTTAGGTAGCATTTTCCAAGTACTCCAATTTTCTCATTTTTAGGACCACAACGTACTCTTTCTTTAAAACATTTTACAGATGTCAGCCAATACAAAAATCATGAGACAATAGTTATGTCCTGTCATCAAACTAAAAAAAAAAAACAAAAAACAAAAACAAACAAATAAAAAAACAACAAAACGGTTTACCCCTAAAATAGAAACTAATTACCAGTCGCATTGTTAATTTTAATGAAATAAAAAGAATTTTACTTTTTGTTCGCTCGCTCCTTGATTCAATAATCATTTTTTCGGACTTAATTCCATTTGATATCATGTATAAACATTACAAAGGTCCATTTATCCATTTGAATATTATAATAATCTACCCACAAAACAACCCATTAAAATGATCACTCAAAACAAAAAAATCACGTTCAGCAAGGTCATTTTCAGCTAAGGCCAGGAGCCAACTGATTTGCCCCATATTTTCGCATAGCTCCCAATCTGGTATATCGGTTAAGAGGAAGTTTGGGATAAAAATGAGGGAGATGTGGCTAAAATACGGAAGACTGCAGTTTTACTGCAAGCTGGGTTGGAAAAAAAAAATGGGAAGAAATCAGGATCCTTGCAGAAAATAAAATAAAGTACATATTTCAATGATTTGTAAAGGGGAATAACTCTGATAAAGTTTATCTTTATAAGCATTTCATTTTCTGATTGAATGTCTTAAAGATGTTGATTCAATTTTGCTTTTACTCAACACAATCTCTATAACAAATAGTGTAAGTATGGATAAGATAAGATATGAGAACATTTAAAATATATTCCAGGTCAAAATGCCTAAGTTTATGCAAATCCTCAAAACAGCATGAAAAGTATTAGTGAAAAAAGGGTGTCATATATACAAGTGACATCTAATGGTAAAAAATCAACCAAAGTTAGCCATCACAAACTGGCACATTTGTACCAGCAAAATTTCGACTCCTTGAAAAATTCCTAACTTCCCGACTTGCTGGACAAACTTTCACCAATGTAGAATAAAGTCTTTTACTAACGGATTGTTGAAATAATATTTTTTCTCATTGTTTGTGGGCCGTGCAATTTGTAATCAACAGCTATAAGCAAACTGTCTTTACAAACTCAACAAAACCATTCTCCTTTTAAGTTTTCTACTATTTTCACAATATCATTATTGGTTTTCAATGGTGGAATTCCTTCTCCTGCAATTGTTGTCATCAACAGAAATTTATTCTCATTATTAAAGAGGGAGATAAATAGGAACACTATAAACTGTTGACTTCACGCATTGTTTTTCTTTTTTTATTGTTAAATTCCATTTTACCTATAACATCTATCTTTTTTTTGTCTTGTATTTTGAACAAAATTACAAGTTTTAAAAAATCAACAATTCCATAACTATAAGTCTGGAATAGTTCCAAAGCATCTGGGGTTTTTTACAGGATAACTGAACAATGTAATAACTATACCTGTGAATCATAATATCTAGTTGTGTATGTTAAATCCACGACACCACATAGCTTTAATTCCTTTTCTTGAAACAGTCCCAACAATGCAGAGGGTGGAAATCTGATGACATCAAATGATGGTTTAAGAATAAGGAGCATGAGATATATGAACAATTGATGGAAAAAAAAATGAGATTTAATCAAGGCAAATAAAACCAAACATTTTATTTTTTCTGAGGCACACACTCACAAAAACGCATGCTCTCCTTGACATACGCGAACATAAATATTTATAAAACATTAAGGTCATGAATGAATCTCAATTGCCACAAGTCAGTTGAAGGGCTGGTGACTGCTAAGACTTATCTCATTTCATAAGTCTTTTATGATTTTGTTCAGCCAATGATCTCAAAAGTCCTAATCTTTTCTTTCTATCATTACATATTTCTAACTTTTGAAAAGTGAAATAAATAAATAAATAATAATAAACTCTTAAAAATTTTACTAAGCTTTAACTGCCTTTGACAATGTGCAACACTAGGGAAACAAAAAGAATCGGTCTTAAAAGAAAAGAAGAGCAGACAAAATCAATTATGCCATAAAGCACTTCTCAAATGTCAAATAAAGCCATACCTTTCCTCTAATGGCAAGGAACTTGTCAAACTCTGCAATAGAAAAAGAATGCTGATTATTTATAAAAACAAAGAAAACATGGGATGCAATATTTGATTGAAGACTATCATTCCTCACTGGCTATACAACTTGAACTAATCTTTAAGGATATCGATATCGATGACTGAATGACATAAGATATAGACTATAGACAGTAGACATGAAAAAAGTTAGTATTTATATTAGCATACTGCGTACCTATGTTAGATATATCTCCACATATGATCTAAGTTTGTCTTTTTTAAAATCTTTTTTCTTAAATTTGGGAAGAGGGGGGAGGGGAGGTTACATATGTAAATGATAGAGATGAAAGTCATAGTTTGCATTGCTGTACTGTAAATGGTCCTAATTTAATATAATATATACGAAAACCACAAAGAACAACCTTGAAGAACAAAAATTCTATGACCAAAATGACATAAAATGTGTAACATTACTTATGTCATCTGTCAGATATAAAAATAATTGTAATATAAACACCTCACGAAGGGGGACTTTGATGGGCATGATGGATGTTCCTTGTATCACTTTTCCCATCTTGGAGTATCCCTCCCACCTGAAATAATATTTTTAAAAAGGGTAATAAAAAATGACAGATGCTAGGGGGACCACGATTTTGGTCTCCATGGCTTAAAAGGTCTGTTTTTGATAGAATAAACGCGATTTTGGCCATCTGACCCAAAATCTTTTGTTTTAATCATGGAGACTATGGTATCTTTGTTTCTTTATGTTGATGCGAGTCCTTTTTTTTTTTTTTAAAGGCATTGGCATATTATTCTAATGTCATAATATTACAGATTCCAAATTATTGGCCATATAATTCAAAATTTTTAAAACAAAATTTTAAGGGGGTTATTTCTAAAATTTGCTTACTCATTTACTTGGTTTTTAACAACACCTACAGTTGTAATAGAAGTTTTATTACAATACTTTTATCCTAGATGAAACATTTTATGCTTTGTTCTTTTTCGTTTGTTGTGTTTTGTTTAGTGGGTCCAGTAGTACTAGTACTGTGAATAGTAGATAGCGTTCGTATCCATTATTCACAGTAGTACTGCAACTAGACAGTAGATATCATTCATTTCAGTTATTTGCAGTAGTAGCCTTGAGCCTAGAGCGTTATTGGGGGCAAAATATAAATATAAATTATTATTATATTAATTTTTTTTTAAATTATTATAATTATTTATTCATTTTTAAAAAATTATTACTATTAATTATCATTTTGCATTTCATTGACGATCACAATGTGTCTGATGTTGTGTAGTGATGGTGATGTTGATGTGGTGGTTGAGATTGTAGTGATGGTGTTGATGATGTAATAGTGGTAGTGACGATGACTCTAAGGATAATGATGATGTTACGGTAGTAGTAGTAATGATGATGTGGTGGTGGCTGTAGTAGTAGAGGTAGTTTTTTGTTGGTAACTTCTATTATTTGCAAGAGCAATGAGTTATGAGTCAAGCAACGGCGAGAGAGAGAGAGAGAGAGAGAGACTCGAGAGAGATTTCTGGAACTTTATAAAACATATAAAATTGGCTCTAACTGTAAATAATTAAACCGGGACGGAACTAATTTCATTAACTCTTTAAGATTCAACCCGACAAAAACCGACAACCGCATAATATTCATGGGCAGGGTGGTCAAGACTGGCCTCAGTAAGTAAAATCCAATCGTTGTGAAGGAAATGACAGGCCTGTCACTGTCGCAGGATGTTTTCAGCTTTGATTTTTATAAATTTGCCGACAAAAAATAAAATATGTTGTAGAAATTGCGATTTGGATCCTATTTTACTTGCGGGTGAAAATCAGTGACATTGCACTTTGTTTGGTAAAAATCGGAAAGAAATTCCGACTTTGGTGATGAAAAATGACTTTGATAACAATTTTTGTAAACTTTTAAAAATATTATTAATAATTTATAACTCCCTTAATTGTGGGGCGATTTTGTCATTCGTGGTATCAATTTTATTGTAATAAAGAGATAGGAACGTCAGAGTTATTTTTTCTGATGTGAAATTATTACTTTGTAATTTTAGCACTAAGAAAAATAGTTGGTAAATAAATTTGTTACACCTCTTTGATCTACCGCCACCGTCCATTCGTGTAGAATTGTGAATCAAGTGTCTCAAAGTCTTTGACCAATCACAGGCTATCTAGCCGGCTGGCCGAAACGAAGACGCTTCTCATCGTCAATGTATTACGCTATATAGTTATGCAAGGAATATAACACCTTTTTGAGTAGGCCTAAAAGCTAAAATCTGAAAGTAAAAAATACAATTCTGAGAAATTTGAAAATCACATTGCTGAAATCAGCTTTAAAATTTCAGAAAAATCGGTTGAAAACCAACGGTTTTACGAATAAATTGGATTTTTAAATTTGCTTTTGTTTATTTTAGCTTTTTTAGCAACTTTTTTATTTATCGGTAGATTTTCTTGATTTTTATATCATTCTTTATATCTCAATGAGACGAGATCAGTGATATGCTTTGTTTGTTTCAAATGTAACTAGAACATAATTTGGCTATTTTACCTATCAACCATGCCTGAATAATATATTCAACAACGTGGTGATTGTAACGCAACTATCCGATGACCCGTCTTCCAGTGCATCACCGTGACTCAATGCATTGTTGACAGCTGTTGACACGTGAGCTGTCAGAATGACCAATCGTTGAAGGGTCAAGATTCTCAATAGCCAATCGTTCTTCAATCAAAAAACTTAAGAACTCATGAGAACAAAAGTTTGAGTTTGAAATTTGGGGACCTATGAAATCGCTTCTGGGCGGATTTTAGCCATGAGTGACCGTAGAAAATGAAAATGCGACTGCAGACCTCAAAGGGAAGGCTTATATCATCAATGGATGTCTACATGATTGACATGGCCATATAGGGAACTCATTATCTACTAGCTTCCCCCAAAAATAATCTGAACACGAGAAGGTTAAGTAATCTGGCAGATAAGTGGATAGTATAGATTTCAAGATGTGAACAAATGATCAAGTCAGAGAGGTGGGGATGGGGAAATTTTCATGGATTGGATTGGGGTAACAAAAACAAAACAAAACACGATCCTGCCAGGTTTCAGACTTGAAGTTGAAACGTTCAAAATCTTAATTCTTAGTCACACAAATTGGTTAAATCATCCCTCCTTTACCTTTTCTTTCCTTCTCAAAATAACAAACTCATTCAACTTCAACTCAAGTTCAAGCCATTTTGAACAGAAAATAGTGTTGTGTTCAGTGAGGGGACAAAAACTCATTGTCAGAGACGGGAGAACGCTTCTACTACTGCGAATAGTGGTTCCATGGTGATGGTGGCCCCACTATTCCCAGTACTGCGAATAAGCACTTTCGTTTTTTATTTCTGCCTGACACTGACACTGACAGGTGTCTTCCAATAATCGGTTAGTAAAAGTATCTAAATATAACGAACGGTTTAATAAAATTAATGCCAAATCTAATGATTGAAATAACATGTGAGTGCGAGTTGAGACAATGACTGTGAATAAAAGAAGACAGAATGAAACTGAAATTAAAAGTGAAAGTTTCAAAGTGTGAGTTTGTTCTCTGTTCTGAAAAGAGGTTTGCACTGTAAATTATCAAAACACATACCTGTCTGGTATTTTGGATTTTGGCATAGTTTTATACGAGAAAGAAGATTTCCGTAGACACAAAATAGACAAAACGGATGGGCAAGAAAGAGCTGGCAAACAATTCAACAGTCCACGAATGTGTATCAACATTACAAGCAAACAAAAACTACCGGAAATGACCCAACTTCTACATTGAAACTCTCTAGATATGAAAACATAAAGGTCTAATCGGATGTGATAAAAAAATAGGCGGGAAAACTTTCTATTTCAATTTTCTCAGCTGTGGCGAGAATCTACCTAACTATCTAGACCGGGTCTATCAGAAAATCAGTCCAGTGTCCTTTATTACCTAGTTCGTTTCTTATTCTTAACAAAATTGTTGTCACCATTAAACGATAAAAAATGTTTTACAATCCTGTGTACCTCAGGAAAACGGGGAGGTTTGGATTGATATGGTAAGAATAAAGTCTTTAACTTTAATTCAGTCAGGACTGAGCACTTAACTCTAACGATCAGTACGGCACTGGCAGGCAGTATGGGCTTAGGCATGTCTTACGTCATAGATTGTTGTTTATTGGTTTCCACTCGAACCATTTGAACACATGGTGAAGTCCATGTAAATGTTCCATTTAAGACAATTTTTTTCGCCTTGACACTTTTGGAAAGACGTGGTCATTGAGGAGTGGAATGATTTTAATTTGTCCAGCGACCAGGGTGCACATTAATATCATTGACATTGGATTTTTTAAATTCTGGTCTAGAACAGGAACGAGAAAGAGGAGGCTTTTTTAGAACTTTTTTTTTTCGAGAGAGGGGGGGAAGCCAGTCAACTGACATTGAGCACAAGATAGGAAGATTACATTAATTCTGTTTGTTGGGGGTTTTTTTTGTTTTGTTTTTTTTTAACTGGGTGGGGGGGGGGGTTCTTGAATCGCTGTATTGTATATATTATTCATTATGTCAGAAGGGGAGATGGAATTCAACAGGAATGATGGGGTTTTTTTAAAACCTATTTACTACTGTGAAACTAAAAGACCTTTTTCACAACTTATAAGTAACAAGATAAAATTTATCTTAAGGAAGAAATAACGCATTAAAGTATTTATTATTTAATGCCTCATTGGTATGGTAAATTAAAATTGATTCATTTTTTTCTCTTAATAATTCAGGCTGGCAGCTACACAAAGCAAGATTTTGTCAAAAAGAGAACTAGCATCAATCAACATTTCAACAATGTGGTAATGTGCTAGATATCTTTTTCAATTGTTTCACATGCCTGGTATTAATTATGTTGACATTATGACAAGTAGTAAACGTATAATTGACAAAATGATTGCAATATAAATTATGTTACTGTTACTGATGTTGATTCAGTCATAATTTCCTCTTAATTTTGTTGCAGTTTGTTTTTTTGTTTTGTTTTGTTACTTGGTTTTCAATGTAGCCTTTGTAAACTCATAGCCTGAGGCTAACCAAAAAGTTACATCACAATACAAGGCGTTGACCACCTAAAGAAAGTGAACAGTGAATTGTATTCAATATTTCAACCAATTGTATCTTTGTTTTCTTGAGAGCACTACTGACAATTCACTTTAAATTATCTTTTGGTAATCGTTGCCTTGTATTGTGATGTAATTATTGGGGAATTGTCAAGTCCAACCCTTATCATAATCTACATCTAATCTAACTTGAAATGATAATGGTGCCATTGTTTTGTAACCTCTGAAAAGGATGCAAGTGCAAGTCATAGGAACATAATATTGTCAGATGTTAAATTAGATTTATTGTGTGATCAGAAAGGCTTAGAAGGGTACCTTTTAATGGTTATTAGTAAAGACTATTAATGAATGATAATTAAAAGAATAACAAATTCCCTTTATTCATCCCTAAGGGGGAAATCTTCATTTAGGATCTATTCCAGGGGAAGACTGGAATAACCCAGGCATCAGCTGCAAAGTGAGCTAAGGCTAGGTGACTTGCTCAAGGCCACACAGCGTGTTGAGTAGTCAAACTGCGTACCTTTCGGGTACGAAGCAAAGACCATACCGCTGAGCCAGGCTGTCCCATTGTCAACCTTACATTATTTTCAAAGTCAATTTCAATCCGTCTCAACTGCAGCGGTTTTCCTTGGGTATAAAATAGCCCAGACTTCTGATATTGTTTGAAAGCACAATGATTATTTCATTCAAATTAAGCACATCTATTGTTTGTTTTTTTAAAAATAGGGTTGGGGGTAATAATTGTTTGGTTAAGCCCATGTTAAATTTTTACTCCAAGCACAGAATGGGAGCGATTGGACATTTCTTAACAAATGTAAACACACTGCTTTGTTTACAAACATTTTTAAACATACCCAAGTGTCAAGCTGAATCAAATGACCAATCGTGATGTAAGATGTTTAAAAAGCTGTTAACACTTTTCACTATGTGGGTGACTTTGAGCACATTTTGCAATGTGACCAATGATCTTGACCACATGTGAAGTTAATATAGATCGTGCCCATTACTGGCAAAGATTTGTCTTGATATACAGTAAAATTACGTTAAACCGAAAGAAGCTAAACCGAAAAATACCTTAAACCGCAAAGAATTTAATAAATTGTACTAGTTTCTTCATTATCTTTGTACTAATTCTTACGATGAACCGAAATACTTTTAAGCAGGACTTTCTTTAAACCGAAACAACTTGAGAGCACCTTCCTTTTTTCTCTCTCTATTTTTCTTCAAAAAGTCGGGAAGGTGGCCACATATAATAATGCCCGGCGATATTAAACAAAGAGTGTAAGTTTAAGATATGGGTGGGGTGGGGGGTAGGCAAACACTTCAATCACTGCACTTGGGCTTGGTCAACACCACAATCGCACAGACTGGAAAAGGAAGACAGCGGGTGACTGGCAGGCGAAAAATGAGGAAAGAGGGGGAGTTGGGGTGTAGAATCACGAAAGCGAGATGTTCTCGCTCGTGTGTTTCAACACTACAATAAGGAGGAGGGTGGTAGACAACTTACCATTGACATGCTATTTCATTTCCACTTTGTTTAAATGTGTGTGTGTGTGTGTGTGAGGGGGGGGGGGAGGTTCTATGTAATTAGGCCTTTGAACCTAATGGCAATTCAACAAAAGAGAGATATGTAGTAGCATTGACACGCCTTTTCATTTCCATTTCACTTCACATCTGTGTAGCTGCGCATCATTCATTATCAATTATCGCACAAGAACTTTCGATCTTATTTTAGATTTGCATTTTACTAAAACATGACTAAAAGAAAGCACTGTGCTTACACGTTTCAGTTTAAAATCAAAATACTATGTAAGTCGATGAAAAAAAAAGTTGATCAAGACGGAGATATGTAGAATACACGGCATCCCGAACTCAACTCTTTCAACAGTTTTGAATTGAAAACGAAAACCCCCAAAAATAATTTTTAAAAACAAAACAAAAAAATAACAATTTTTAATGGGAATGAAGACTGCATTTATTCAACAACTCCATTTAACGGGAAACCCATGATACGATTAAATGAGCAAATTCCTTAAATAGTTACTACCCTTGAAAAACATTGCAAAACGGGAACTTGCTTTAAACCAAAATGTCTTTAAACCGAAATGGTTTAGAAGGTCCCCAAAATTTCGGTTTAAAGTAATTCTACTGTATGTAATTTCCACAATACATGAATTGAAATAGATGGACGCCTTTTCATTGTGTCTTCAGCTCAGATATTTACAGGCACATCCCAGGCTTAAAGGGAAAAGGATCAAGAGCATCAAGATTTTCTCTTTACCTGTGTTGTCAGTTGATGTTTGGCTCGGTTAGAGTTCTCCAAAAACAATGGGATTTCTTACTGGGTAGGTTGTTAATTAATTATTGGTCTCAAGTTTCCGCTATTTATTAAAATGGTCATCTGATTAAAAGGATTCCTCTACAAAATATGATATTCTAAAGATGGTTAAAATACACAAAGCAAAGCTTGTCAGATATGTTCCTCACTGATGGCTCTGAGTCCTCTAACTTTTTGGAACACGTGTGATGCTATCAGATCTGTTTTTCTTGTTTTGTTGATGAGGACGTGACTGGGAAACTCATTTTAAGAAAGAGAAATCTGTTCCAAACTGAACAATAAAACGATTTAGAACTTTTTAATCCCTTCAGTTGGAAGACAATGCAAAGAAAGGAAAACAAAGGAAGCAGATTAAATTTTCACATTTTGTTGTCGATAAAACATGAAAAAGAAAAGATTAAAAAGAAGAGAGAGAAAACAAGAAAAACAACCCAAATAATTTAATAAATAAATAACAAACAAACATTCTAAAGAGGTCATGTCTAGTATGTGATGGTCCCAATCCCGTAAAAAACTCAGAAGTGAAGGTCCTACATGAACTGCATGTGAAAGTTGGTGCTTAGATGCTGTTTTTAGCTTCTCCGCTTAATCGCTCACTCCTCTTAATCGACACACTAACCTGAACTTCTGAGGGTGTGCGATTAAGCGGACTCTACTGCAGTTACTTTTTGATAAGCCAACTTAACCACTTTTCTATTCAGTTGATCTTCAGATGCTGTCGAAAAGATGTTCTGATAATCCATCAACAACAAAAGATATTGATATGGCAACCCCGAGGTAAGGCAAGAACTTTCATTATCAAGAATATATCACAATTATATTGTTGATAGAGATGTAGGCAATGATATTCAAAGTTATGCAGTAATGTGGAGATTTGTTGTTTTGTTTTTTTAAGTTTTAAACATTATTTGTTCACACCTGCATTTCATCAAAATTGACAAAACTTCAAATTCTCTTATATATATATATATATATATATATATATATATATATATTATATATATATATATATATATATATATATATATATATATATATATATATATACTCATGACTTGTAGTATAACTTAAGACAACTATCCATAAAAAGAACACCTCTTTAAAGAGACCAATTACGGACTATTTTTAATTTCAAGGGCATGCATGATACTGCTCATCATAATAAAAAACATAAAAATTCAGACATACCAAAATAGTTTCCTTAAAATTGCTACCCCAATCAAATTGTGTTCTAAGTATCTTGAAATCAGCAACACTTTTTTTTTTTAGTTTACTTTTTACATGAGTAATATCCTCTTTATATGTGCTCAAATCATTTTATAAGAGACCCCAAGCCAACAGCAACATTAAGCATTTAAAAACTTGAGCATTTACCTACATACTGCATACCCTCTTACTTTTACGGATCATCTGTAATTGCTAAGGAAATTTGATGACAACTACAGTCTCAGAGAAATGGTAGAAATATTGTGCATTTTGGTTTCACAGCAATCTGGTTGCAGTGTTGGAGTACTATTATTTTTTCTTGTTACCGCAGTTTTAAGGAGAGAGAAAAATTTCCAAGCCCATGATTGCTAATTTACTCGCTCACTCATAATGGTGGCCATCAGCAACAAAGTTTATTTTTGTATAAAAAGTTGTAAATGTGTGGCATTTTTTATGTTCGGTTTAGTTTAATATATTACAAAATTTTTATCATTTATTACTGGTGAATTTGGTGTTAGTTACTGATTTTGAAATTTTCACGTAGGTAGGTATGTATTTAGCACAATATCCACGAAACATGCTCAAGCGCTTAAGGCAATATTACAATTTTTATCCTACAGAGACAGCATTTTTCATGGCCAGGTACTCATTTTACACCTGAGAATAGTGAGAAATGTGGGTGTAGAGTCTTTTCCAAGGATTCAACTATGCATGGAACTCAAACCTTGAACCTAACGGTCCACATAGCTGCACTTAACATGTTGGACTAGATATGACAGCTGTAAGGAACTATTCCACTTTTTCTTTCTTGTTGTTATCAGTTTCGTATCATTTACACCTCAATGTGGAGAAAATGTGAGTAAAGTCTTTTCCAAGGACTCAAATTTACACTCCAAACTGCAGGATTCAAACTAGGTACTTACTTGTCCGAAATGTCATGCTACAAAGCTGCACAACAATAATCAGATGTCAGCCAGTTTTCACAGCTGCCAGTATGATTTTTGTTTTTTTTGTTATGATACTAATCATTAGTCTTTATAGTAACTGTAATACGATGTTTCCAATGGTTGGTCTATGCCAGGCAAGCAGTGTGTATAGATTCACAGGTTCCAACGGATGGAAAAGCTGCCAAAGTGGATCCTTACTTTGGAGCTATCAAAGATTCAACAGTTGATGTTGAATCAATGCTGGTATCTGTTCAGTGTTACACCACCTTTTAATTCTATTTTCTCTTAAGTTGATTTTTTGTTTAGAGTTTGAACATATTTAAGTTAGCAATGAAGAAAAAAATATGTCTGCTATAATCTTTGTTATTCTCAATTTGTTGAATTTGAGTTAAATGCATAGAGCGCTCTATACACCTATGACTTAATAATGACTTGTGCCTCTTGGTTCCTGGTGAAGCGTAGGGCCTCAACAGCACTTCCATCTTCTTCTGTCCTTGGCACAGACCTTTGCCTCACTTCAGGTAAGATTGGAGACACGAATCTTGGTAAAGGCTTGTTTTGGACAACCCCATTTCCTCTTGTCCTGCAGGTTCCATTCGAGAGCCTGTTTTGTTATATTACAAGGCTCCTTCCGCAGGGTATGGCCAACACATCGCCACTTTCTGAGTCTGACCTGGACATCTATTTGTTCTTGGTTTGTTCTTGTCCAATAGTCAGCGTTTGGCACTTTGTCAAACCAGTTCAACTTAACTTAACTTAATCGAAGACAGCGAGTGACAAAAGTTTGTATCTTGGCTGATGTGGTCAATGTTGTTATATACTTATAATAATCATAATATGATTATAATAATAGTAATAATAAGCTTACATTTAAAGCGCCTCACACTGAAGTCTCAAAGCACTCTACAGAGATAAGTTACTCACAATTCACTAATGCATGCACATCACAAGCAGAACCCTACAAGTACACCACTCCTCTCAAGTTCACAAGGCACAAAGTCAAAGTGATTCTAAGCTACTAGAAGATGTGGACTGTAAAAAGTAATTTTTAAAAAAAATGAATATAATAGCTTCAAAAAATAACAAAATACCAAACAGAACGTTTCAGGCTCAAAACCCTTCTTCAGCCAACAACAAAAAAACAATAAAGATATAAATACATGACTAAATTACATAAGCACACACACACACAATGTCACAACAGCATGTAATAATAACTAAATTAATGCCACTTACACAATCAGGGTGGCTATATATGAAAAAGGCGAGTCTTGAGGTGTTTCTTAAAACTGCAGATATTCATAGCAGACCTAAGGGAGAGAGGAAGAGTTCAAAACAGTGGGACCTGTTCTGCTGAATCTTCTGTCACTCATAACGTGTCAGCTTGGACTTTGGTCATGGGTGAAAGTTTAGTGGTATTTTGGTTATATAATAATAATCAACAGCAGGCATTTTGACCCATATTGTTAGGTCATTCAAGTTTAAGGTGGCAGTTACTTATTTTAATCTAGCATTTCTTTCAGACAAACTTTTATTCTCTGGCCTGTCTTCCAGGCAAATTATTCCTGTTCAATTTCATCATTGTTATGAGTAGCAGGTTTTTATCTGTCGATCTCGGGTGGAACAATTAGGCGTTTAAACTAACTCAACAGAGTTGTTAAATGTGGCTGCTATAAGACATTTGAATTAATCTTATTTTTGTCCAAAAAAACTGTTTTATTAAATTGTTGGCAGAAAAGAATTTGGTTATGAAATGTTCATTGTTCTGTTTTGTTTTTGGGGGGGGGTTTTTTGTATTATATTAAAGCTGCTTTTTTCTTCTGTTCAATTTACAGTTCCCTGTACCGATTGTATTATAATTACATGATTACTGTTTATACGCCTTCTTATAAATGAATATATATATATATATATATATAAAGCAACAACTAGAGAGGAGGCTGGGATGATATGTCACAATGTATGGTTGTACATACCTAGATTTCAGATTTATACTTCATTCAGATAGTGCTTTTATGTTGCATACAAGTACAACATTCTGTTCCACAGAATCATCACCACTAATATTTTAGCCAATAAAACTGAATAACATAAATTTCAATACTGAAATGTGATTGCCTTGACCTGATATTTGGCTCTGGTCTATGTCTATAGAACAACAGACAGAGATGGTTAGGAAAATGCAGGGAATTTTATTGTTGATGTTTTTAGAATTTTAATGCATTGCAATCTTATTGTACATAATATCATAGAATGTATTGCATTCCTTCATGCCATAAGATAAGTTATGGCAATTCTTTAAAATGCAAAAGAGGGTATTTCTGAAGTTGACTCAATTCTGAGTATTCGTGGAGAGAGTTGTTGAATGCGGCAGTCATTATCAGTGTTTAGACTAAAGTAATTTGATAGGGTTTTAACTTGTAGGTGTCTAAATTTGTTGTATTTAATAGGTTGTGCACAAAGGAAAGAATTCAATAAATTTTATAATCTTTTCAGGCTGTTCATGAAAATGAATGAATGCATCTTTGTGGATGTTATTTGTGACGAATTATACAACGAGTCAACTTATAATAAAGCTAAGCTTTTGTAAGATTATGAGTTAACGTCTATTCAATGCAAACTATCTTCAAGAATAATGTACTGTAATTCCAATTTTTGATAACTGAACAATCCCTTCTGTGAGTTCATAATAGCTATTAACTGATCAGTGATTCTCTCTCTCTCTCTCTCTCTCTCTCTCTCTCTCTCTCTCTCTCTCTCTCTCTCTCTCTCTCTCTCTCTCTCTCTCTCTATCTATCTATCTCTATCTATCTATCTTTCTATTTCTCTCTCTCTCTTTCTCTCCACTAGATCTTCAAAAGACCATACCTTCCGTTACTTACTGTCCTTTACATTTCCTCTGGAAACGATTTAATGCTTGTTTTCTCTTTTTATTTTTTCTTTGTTAAGGCTTATTTGGAATCCCTCAGTGAAACAAGAATGCTTAGACTTGAACCTTTTCCATTGCCAGTTCAACCAGGTAATACTGGATAGTCATGATGGAAATTGGAAATTATGATTGAGTTTAGTAAACCATAGTAGTTTAAGATATATAAAGGTTTTAAGACCTAAAGATCGTTCAAACACCTAAGAAAATGAAGAAGTTGATTGGTTCTGCATAATTATTTTTCATGGGTGCCCAAGAAAAAGTAAGACAAAAGAAGCTACTTCAACGAAAGATCAGAAGTCAATCCTGACCAATCATGTGCCACCTGAAGAAGAAAAAAGAGGTGTTCACTTCAAATTGCCTACATCATTGTGAAAAATGCAGTCGGGGCCTGTCCAAAATTGAGTTATCCCATGGAAAGGCACAGGAAGGGCAATATCTGGGCGAGAGGAGACACAACTAGTTTTGTCCACTTACAATCTGCTGAGAGCGAAGGGCATTGGTTACAAAATGGAGATCTGAGGCTCAGTTAATTAAGCCGAAAACATTAATTCCAAAATGAACTACTGTAGCGTGAATTAATCCCTTATCTGTTGTCTTATTTTGTTTTCTTTCTTTTCATCTTTCTTAATAAGATGACTTGCATTGGATTAATGGATTAAAAATGATTATTTGATATCATTTTCAGAAATTGGAAGCCCACATTCTGTGTCAGATCCTAAGGAGATACAAATCCGAGAAGAAGTTGCATTGTCTCAAATTGCTGAGGTCAGTAATCGTTTATGCAGAATGACCTGGAGTCATTTTTAAAAATCAAAATATAGCAATATATATCACAAGGGATGGCTTTTTAAAATTGTGAAACGTTTTTCATAAGATGAAGTATGTTTATGTCTATCATACTGTGATTTTAAAAAGTGATATGTTTGAATAGTAAATTTATGAAAATAGACTCGTATCGTTCCATGAGGAAATTTTTCTTCGTCAGTATCTTTTCCAAAATTTGATCAGAATAACAAAGTGTGAGTCGCAGTTCACATCTGTGTGTAATAAGTAATTATAGTTAATCATTTGAAAATAATTTGATAAATATTTCCCTTCTTTAGTTACACGAAGAGCAAGAATTACCTAAAATGGACATTGAGAGCTTCCTGTCCATGAGTCAAGATCAGTCTTTTCAAGAGATTCAAGAAAGCCTTGGAATTGATGTGTCTGAGAGGGAAAGAAGCGAGAACCTGCCACCTTTTGACAGTCAAATGGTTTGTCAGGTTTTTATGACCATATTAAGTCAATGATGATAAAAAATATATATATAAAATAAGATTCCCTTTATTCAACCCATAGGGGAAATTTGTCTCTAAGGGAAGAATGGAATAACCCAAGCGCCTGCCAGTGCAGCGCCACAAACCTTTCGGATATGAAGCAAAGACCGTACTGCTGAGCCACACTGCCCCTACATTATAACTAATAATTATGCCTTGGCATCAGATTTTTTTTAAAACTTGAGCTTTTATATAACGCAATATCCACTTAACATGCTCAAAGCGCTTTACAAGGAGTCCCTAGCCACAACGATACAGGATCGTACATGACACTTGTTAAGCGGTATTACAATTTTTCTGGCAAAGCTGTTACTGGCCAGGTACTCATTTTACACCTGAGTCAATGAGAGAATGGGACCCACCCGGTTTGACAATCTGAGAAAAACCTAAAGAAAAAAAATTGGACTGCTTTTATGTTTGGAAATTACCCTTGCATGTCCCAGGATTATGCTTTATTGAATGGCAAATGAGAACAAGAAACAGAAAAAGCTCTAAATCTAAATTATATTATATACAGTACACTCCGGATAATTGCAACTATTGGTTAATCGAAACATTTTCCAAGAAATGGAATTAATTCTATATATAAAGTCAATAATTAATTGCAATAAGCTTTGGGTAATCGCAACACATTTTCGACCTCAAGCAGTGGCAAATTCAAGATATCAAACAAACAAATCTTAGTAATTAAATTTTATCATCAGTGAAAGGTTGAATCATGACAGGTTGAAAAATTTGGAGTGGGCGGGGTTTAATGTTACAGTAGTAACAAGATATGAAGTGAGTAGAAAAGTGCCAGAAGACAATAGAGAATAAAAATTTTTCGCGGCGGTGGTGGGGTTTGAACCTGCGACCTTATTGGTACGACAACTCCGCCTGGCAAGTGAGAGCGTGGCTCTACCGTGTGAGCTATCCACGAACACAAAAATATTCGTTTCAAACCCAAGTCATTTCTAGATCCCTCTCTCACCCACTTCTGGGATTCGTTCGCCCACCACCATCGCGAAGTATTTTGACCAGCAGTTAAGCTTAATAGCCAATATTCTCAACACAAACATATAACATAGAAACGATTGAGACATTGAGTATGCTCCGGTGTATGGGGTGAATTTTTAATTCAGAAAAGTGAGTGGAGCAGGCACTTATGTTGGTAACAACAAGATATGAAGTGAGTAGAAAAGTGCCAGAAGACAATAGAGAATAAAAATTTTTCGCGGCGGTGGTGGGGTTTGAACCTGCGACCTTATTGGTACGACAACTCCGCCTGGCAAGTGAGAGCGTGGCTCTACCGTGTGAGCTATCCACGAACACAAAAATATTCGTTTCAAACCCAAGTCATTTCTAGATCCCTCTCTCACCCACTTCTGGGACCGCCGATTCGTTCGCCCACCACCATCGCGAAGTATTTTGACCAGCAGTTAAGCTTAATAGCCAATATTCTCAACACAAACATATAACATAGAAACGATTGAGACATTGAGTATGCTCCGGTGTATGGGGTGAATTTTTAATTCAGAAAAGTGAGTGGAGCAGGCACTTATGTTGGTAACAACAAGATATGAAGTGAGTAGAAAAGTGCCAGAAGACAATAGAGAATAAAAATTTTAAAAAATGTTACAGTAGTGTGTCACCATCCTATTAGAGACAAAAGAGTGCAGGGCATTGCAGTATGTCTTTGTGAGGATGTGTGACCATTAGAAAAGAGGCTAGGGGACTGGACATAGTCCTGACAACAGGTAGACAATGACAGTTGTAAAGAGAGACTGAGCACATCCTTTGTTTTGGGATTGTCAATTCTGCATTGTGACCAATGGGTTTAGTGAAAACTTATTGTCTCTCATCACTGCTAATCTCTTTGACTGTTACAAATATTGAGAACAAAGGAATGAAAGTTAATCCAATCTTAATAATGATGTCGGCTTTCATCAAGGCTGCTTTTGCTTGCCAAAATCTTATACAGGGCTGCCATATGGTTTTTTTACTTCAATCAAATTGCTCAGTCTGTGGTGGAATAAGAAATTATGTTTACAATAACTCATTTAATATTTGTAAAATGTTGCGATAGTGGACATGGAACTCAACTTCAGTCAATCGCAACATTTTTGTTGATCCCAAGGTGTTGCAATTATCCGAAGTGAACTGTAATAGTCTAAACATACTGCTACTCTGGGTCATGAAAGTATTTCATGTTAGGGTGTCCTGTTTTAGCTCTTTTTAAAGTTGGCCTCTTTGTGACAAGAATCGCCCAGAGAATTTTTGCCCCCACTCATTCAGATGACAAAAGGGATTTTCAAGTTAAAATGACTAGATTTATGAAATGGTATTCATTCCCCTCAATAAATTATAAGCTTAATGCAGGTCTCATATTTTGGTCTATAAATTCAGTCTTTAACATCAAAACCATTCCGATATAATAAAAGTTTGGGGAATGAGATACTTATCCCAAATAAGTCTAGTTAATAAGCACAGAATTTCCAAGTAAGATCATTAAATGTTTAGAATAGTGAATAATGGTCCTGAAATTTAGAATATATTTGAAGACAATCATTTTCATGCAATGATTTTTTTTCTTAAAGTTTTTTTTTTTATTATTGACATTAAAATTGTTCTAGTTAGACAACTTGTTGATTTTCCTAGTTCCAAACTTAAACTCATTACTGTTGCCAACTATAATTTACATTCTTATTCGTATTCTCTTGGTTCCTTGTTGGCACATAAGATGCCAACTAAGTTCCTTCAGGCATCTCTGTTCTGGGCCAGCCAGCTCAGTTCTTTCCATGTCTTTCCAGCTTCTTTCATCTCCTATTTGCCTGTCCTCCTTCAGGTGCCTCTCTTCGTCTGCCTCTCTTTACATTACTTGTCATTAAATCCCTCCTTTTCTTTATAAACAAAATTGACTAAGCCAGACTGAGTATCATTGTCAATGTTGCATGTTGTAAACGATGTGATAACTGTTAGTAATTGGCTCGACCAATGTGTAAATTAAAAAAAATATATATATATAACAGCGTTTGGAATGGGAAAGGCTTATCATAAATTTAAGTCCTCAAATTTAGGTTTACAAATTTTGATTGATTTTAATTCATTTATATACATATGACTGTTTGAACAGATTCAGACAATTGAAGGACAAGCAGACAGGGTAATGGAGCCAGAGGATATAAATGTATCCATGATGAGAGAGATTCTTAAGGATGCCCTTCCTCAGACTGACATTTCAATGGGACATAGAGGGCCTCTGTAAGCTTTATTTACTTTAACAATATATGATCCAATGCATCAAAACGGATATCATGTCAGGATGAAACAATCGTATATGATGGAAATTAACTAAATAGCCACCAGGCAAATGAGACTCGAGTTTGGTTGTCATTTTCTTTTGTTTGTTTGTTTACAATTGGTGTAAGTTCTTAAAGCACGAAAATATGAAATGTCACATTTTTTATCATTCTAACTTTACATTCACTTTTTGCCAAGTGGTTTGACCCAACTTAATACCAGTTTGAGTCAGTGGGTCACATATTATAGTAAATTCTATTTGAGTTGATGCTGATGTAACTATGTTGTCTTTGTTGAGGTTTGATTAGTTGGCAAGCAATCGCATGCCCATAAAATTATTCCCATGTTGGAGAATAGTTAGCAATTTGTTTTTGTTTTTTTTTTATATCGTAAGCAAGGTTGTAAAAAAAATTTTTTTTTTCCATTTATGATATGGAAGAGCTATTTGATAATTGATTAAATTAATATTTAAAATAAAGTCACATAGTTTGGTCAATTCTTAAGTTTTTCAGAAAGGGAGAAATTGTACAGTAAGGAACTTTAATTCAAAATTTTCAGTGATGGCACTTTAGTGGAGAATGTTACAATTGTTGATAATACATATTTTGTTACCATGTTCACGTAAATACGCTATTTTATTGAAATACCTATTGGCTTCTTGAATGCAATAACATTATCAACTGTCTTCTCCCTTTCATATTATTTATGATATGTCAAAATCATCCTCTACTTTGTTGACAAAGCAGAAACCCAAAGCATCCACATCATGTGTCTTTGTCAATGGGCATGATCTATATTACATTTCCATTTGCTTTAGGTCATTGGTCACATTGCAAAATGTGCTCAACGTGACCTACATAGTGAAAAGTGTTCACAGATTTTGAATCTAACATTACGATTGGTCATTGTGTTCAGCTTGACACATGGGTATGTTTACAACTTTCATAAACAAAGCAGCGTGTTTACATTTGTTCAGAAATGTCGAATCGTTGGGCAGCAACAAATCACATGATTGATGACTCGGTTGGACGAAAACATGAATATAGATCACTCCCATTAAATTGAATGTTAAATTTAACTCCTTTGTTTTTACTTTTCCAAATTTCAAGAAGCAACAATTTCATTTATGCATGATATAATTTCGTCACTCTTTATTTTTCTAGATCTCCCCTGGAAGAGACCCCCATGACAAAACCAACCTCTGGAATGCCAGCACCTCCACACAAGTCAAAACACGATGGACCAAAAAAGCAAAGGGATCCCAACAAGAAGGGCTCCCGATTTAAAGACATTTGCAATGGTAATTTCTAGACAAAATGCTAAATGGATTAAATATTAAGTTATGTCAATAAGCAAAAGATAGTCTCAAAAACATATTAAATTTGCAGTGTACAATGATTATATATTGGTGATCCATCGTCTTGACGTAGTATCATGTTAAGAATGAAATGTAGCACCAAATGCCGTTTTTCTCTTTTAAATTGTTGAAAATTATAAGGTGTTTTATGTCAATTTAGAGTTAAATCGAATTTTATCCGTAAAGTTTCTAGAACCAAATGCATAAACTATGGCTGGCCTTTTAAAATATAGTAGCTTGCTCTATTTTCCTCAGAAACAACCAAGAATATCCAAGAATAGGGAAAGAGATTAGCAGAAGAGTAACGTCCCTTGATTGGACGTCACCGGCAGAAATGTTATTAGAGAGAGAACGTCAATATGGTTTGGCGCATGCGTCTCTCGTCCTCGCTTCCGGTGAAACCGCGCGGATAGTTAAATAGTTTCTCCACGATCTTTAAGTTTTATCGAACCGTGTGTTTAATTCTAAACATTTTTTTCTCTCACCCCAATAACATTATATTTTAAAGCTTGATATTATTTTTCATTCTTTAATACTTTTTCATAATTAGTGAAATCTCCTTATCCAAAGGAAAGATATCCTCAGTTGAAAGCTATAAGTTTTTAAATTGACGTTCTCTCTGTAAGGTGACGTCCAATCAAGGGACGCTACTCTTCCGCTAATCTCATTCCCTATATGGATGGCACCTGCTGTCACTTTTTCCCCTAATCTCACATTTTTTAGATTTAAAAGATCTAGTTTTTTTCCATTTTGTTTGTTTCAGGATGGTTTATAAATTGTTTGTTTTTTTTCTTCATGAACTCAAACACCCCAAAAAATGTGAACAGAGATTTGTATTAAACAGTGCGACCAATGGGATCATTTTTTACCTCTAGCTTTTACTAAAAACAACTGGCTTTTCAGTTTCTTTTGGCAGTGATGCCAAAACTCCGGTTTCACCGGAAAAACCTCCGGTCTGGAGCAAAAAATTCCGGGCTCCGGGCAACTTCCGTCAAATTCCGGTGAGGTCAGTTTGTTCCAAGGATCCCCCCCCCCCCCCTTCCAACCACCACATCATCATCATTACCACTACTACTACTACAACCACCACCACCACATCATCATCATTACCACAACTACTACTTCAGCAACCACCAACACATCATCATCATCACTAACAGTACCACCATCAACATTACAACCACCACGACCACATCATCATCACAACCACTACTACTACTACAACCACCACCACCACCACATCACTACCACTGCAATCACCACCACCACATCATCATTACCACTACTACTACTACAACCACCACCACCACCACATCACTACTACTGCAACCACCACCACCACCACATCATTACCACTCCTACTACAACCACCACCACCACATCATCACTACCACTACTACTACTACAACCGCCACCACCACCACCACATCACTACCACTACTACTGCAACCACCACCACCACCACCACATCATTACCACTACTACTACAACCACCACCACCACATCATCACTACCACTACTACTACAACCACCACAGCCACATCATCATTACCGCTACTACTACAACCACCACCACCACATCATCACTACCACTAATACTACTACAACCACCACCACCACCACATCATCATCACTACCACTAATACTATTACAACCACCACATCATCATAATCACTACCACTACTACTACAAGTACCACCACCACGTCATCTTCATCACTACCACCACTACTACTACCACAACCACCACCACCACATCATCATCATCACTACCACTGCTACTACAACCACCACATCATCATCACCACTACTACAACTACTACTACTACTACTACTACTACTACTACTACTACCACATCATCATTGCCGCTACTAGTACAACCACCACCACCGCCACCACCACCACCACATCATCACTACAACTACTACTACAACCACCACCACCACATCATCACTACCACTAATACTACTACAACCACCACCACATCATCATCATCACTACCACTACTACTACAAGTACCACCACCACGTCATCTTCATCACTACCACCACTACTACTACCACAACCACCACAACCACATCATCATCATCACTACCACTGCTACTACAACCACCACATCATCATCACCACTACTACTACTACTACTACTACTACTACTACTACTACTACTACTACTACTACTACTACTACTACTACTACTACTACTATACTATGACAACAACCACTACAGCATCATCATCATCATCACTACCACTACTACTACAACCACTAGCACCATATCATCATCACTACCACTACATCGACATCAACCACTATCACATCTTCATCATCTCTACCACTATTACTACAACCACCAACACCACATCATCCTCACTACCATCAGTACTACAATCTCTACCATTAGGTTTTGACGCTTCACTTCATTTGAAGTAAGGAAACTTTGCGGGATTGTAATTTGCAATGTATTTATGTATCATGATATAATTCTAATCAGTTATCTATTTAGAACTATACAATATGTAAACACAATGCCAAATACCATTCGAATTCCTTTTTTTTTTTTTTGTGCGCGGAAATTCCTCTTTCGGCATTGAAATTCCTACGAGTGGTGGCTGAAACTCTTGTGAGCCAAATTTAAAGTTGGCGTCTCTGCTTTTGGTGATTGTAGCTTTGAATTGTAAAATAATTTTTAGGAAAGTATCAAGCTATAACTTAATGAGATCTGCACTCTTATCCACTAGGTACTGTCCAACCTGATCCAAGTCAGCCTGTAGCTCCTGCAACACAGCAAACATCTTCTGATGATTCCTTTCCCCTGAGGCAGCAACAAAAAGAGAGGGAGAAAGAAAGGGAGGCTACCGAGAGAGGCCATGGACATGATTGGGCTCAAAAGGTAAAATATAGAAAATAACCCAACAAAAAAAAACATAGATATTGTAAGATTTGCAAGTGAATGATTTGTTTGTTAATGTACTCAAAAGTAGTTTTAAAAAACTGAGCTTTTATAAAGCGCAATATTCACTGAATGTGCTCAAAGTGATTTAAAAAAGAGTCCCAAGCCAACAGCAACACAGGATGAGGCAATAACTGTATTACTTGGTTGTCAGATACAGCATTAATCACTAAACTCTAGCCCTCTACCACTATATTGTCGACTCTCCCTAAAGAGTGACTATTGATTTTAAAAATGAGTGGAGCAGGCACTTATGTTTGGCAGCTATGTGGTCTAGTGGTATGACACTCACTTTCAGATCAGAAGGTCCTGAGTTCGAGCCTCGCTTGGCATATAGTTGAGTCCTTGAGAAAGGCTCTTTACTCATATTTTAATGACAAATTGCCATATTTATGGACAATAAAGATCTATTATTATTATTATTATTATATTTTCTCACCGTACTCAGGTGTAAAATAAGTACTTGGCTGTTAACATCGTTGTCTCTGTCAGGAAAAAAATTAATATTATTACTTTTAAGTGAAAATTCCTAGACTTAGGGATAGAAATATATTTTTGTTGATACCGGTTTTTTCCTTGAAATTCATCTTTGTTTTCTTCAAAATATACAGACTTTTTATTGCTTGTGGCCGTCGTGTACTTATTTGCAGATCTTATAATGGGCTTGATTTAACATTGTTGTAATAGGCAATATTTTGCGTTGGTTTGAAATTCCTTTAAGGAATGAGACATAACAATTCGAGTTATCAGACCTGCCAATAAGTGAACATTGCTTATGGCAGGATTGCATTTGCTGAGGTTTAGCTTTATTTTACCCACTTCTGTGTACAATTATGAAATCCAGCTCTTGTGCACTTGTAATAATGTTGTCTAGATTTTTGTCATCTTGCATCATCAAAGTAAGGTTACTTCCTACTTTCTTCACAATGATTAATATAAACTAGTCCTTCAGAGTCATACAGCCTGCAGAGCCAGAGTTTATAAAGGTATCTATAGTGTGAAATGGACAATAGCAATTGCTTGCTACCCTTTGGATAGGACTAGTCTATCACAAAGTACTTTCTGCCAGATCTGACAGACCCAGCTACCCAATCACTGCTGGGTGGAGAGAGATTGATCTCAGTCCCTTTGTGTGTGAAGCAAATGCTCTACCAACTGAGCTATCGGGACCCCCAGCGATTAATATGCATTCCTTTAATTCATCAAGACTTTTTGAAATAATTTTATTATATAAATTAGAAGATATGAAAATATATTAGAGTATTTCCACTGATTCACCATGCTCATACCACTGAAGTCACCCATTACCTGTTCTTTTTTTATCCATCTTTATCTATTCATTCCCTATGGAGTCTATTGGGATAATGTTGTAAATTTGTCTTTTTTAGACCTTAAAACAAGATGAGAAATAGTATCACTGAGCCTGTAGTCTCTCTGAGACTCTCATCTGTTAGCAATAGCAACACAATGGGTCTTCTGTTGTTATTGATGCTGGTATTGTTATTTGACATTTGGTTTTTCATACTATATAAAAACTTTGTCATGTTTTCAATGATCGGTTTTGTTGATTTTGTTTGTTTGTTGGGTTTGTTTTTTTTTTGTTTTTTTTGGGGGGGGGGTATCTTTTTTAAAATCTTATTGTTGATATGGGCTTACCGTTAAGACTTGAAGATTTCGCTTTTTATTGAAATCACAGTTTTCTCTAGGAAATTGCTTTATGTTCTTTTATTCAGAATTCTCCATTACTGGACCTACATCCCGTAGCCCCCACACAGAGTCCCTTGCGTAAAAAGAGGCCTCACAAATTGGTGATTGACCAGTGCCTTATGATGAGCAGAGCAGAGCTAAAACAGAATATGAAAGATACGTCAGACATTCTCATTTCTTTGGTATGTTGATTCTTTCTTTCTTTCATTCTTTCCTTCCCTTCTCTTCTTTTTTTTCCCCTTTTAAATTACTTTTTACACCAATGTATATTATTTTGTCATTAGAGATAGTAACAAGCCAAAATTATTTGCACAGAGATTCGCACATATATCACAGAAATTTGGAATGAAAATAAACCAAAAAAAAACTAGAAATCTTTTTGCTAGAGTTTAAAGGATAAAGTTTCCTTCTGAAGAATGAAATGATTTTTCAACCATCTTATTCTTCTTTTCCGTTAGTGATATTACATGACTCAAAATCTGACAACAAAGAAGGCTAATAATTTTATTAATGATTTTTGTAATATTACAACAGGAATTACCTGATACCACAAAAGCAAGGAATATTTACAGAGAGCCAGCTCTTGGACGTAAGTTTTTGACTCTCTCCACATTAAAAACAAGGGAAGGTTTGCAAATGATTTGGAAGTAAAGCTTATATTGAATTGATATTTAATGAGCAATGAAAAATATGAATGGTTCCACAAAATTGTAGTGGTCAGATGTTTTCCCCACTTTTGGTGGGATAACCATATACATTTATTTGATCAGAAAATCTTGACACAATATTAGCCAAATGCAGTTTTTTGTTGTTCTTTTTTTTTTCATAAATACTTGATTGTATTATATCAAAAAAATGTCTCATTAAATTTATTTTCAGTAGATATACAAACTACTTAATGTTTATTCCACATATTAATATATTGTGTAATACAAATTGATTTTAAAACATTAATTTGCATGATTATTTCTTTGGTTTTGACCTGATTTTTCCCTCAGATTTGAAACGGAAAGCCTTTGTTGACTTGTTCACCAAAAATTGTAAGTTTGGATTAAAGACGGATGACACTGGATCAGAGCCAGATAGTCTGCCTTCTCCACGACTGGCAGGTTGGTACAATCCTCCACAAAAGAAATCAATCCTTACCTTAACCTTAACTTGCAGCTCTCAGTGTGTGTAAGCATTTAAGATTTTATTTTTTTTATTTTTTTTTTTGTTTCTTGTTTTCTTTACTTTCAATGTTTCTTCCTTTATCTTTACAGATTTCATATCAAGGAAAAGAGCGCGTAAGGTTGTGGATGATGCTGAAACTCCAGCCAATAAGATACCCCGAAATTCTAGATCAGAGGTAAGTGTAGAGGGATGAAAGGGTTAGGGGGATTAGAAAGAGATTTTGGTGTTTTGTAATTCTATGGTGGTTACGGTAATTGTAACATCTATTGTGTCAAGTAAATATAAATGAATTGGATCAAGGAGGTGACTTTTTTTTCAGAGAAAATTGCTATTTTTCATCTAATGTGTAATGAATTAAAGAGGAAAATGTTTGTCTTATTTGCTTTATACAACAACGCTCTGAATAAAAGTTTAGCTTTTCCCTGGTGATTCTAGAATGTCCAGTAGATTGGAAGAGAGAGTTAACTCATTTTTGATTTTGTTGTGACAACAGATTTTGAAATTCACTTCGTCAAGTAAAGTTAATCATATTTTTTTTTTAAACTATATAAACTGAAAGTACAATTCAAGGTGGTCTGTTGAAAGAATATTTTAATCATCATATTAGCCTAATTGTGTGAGCACTGCATTTTAAAACAAATTTTTCCTAGGTGGCCTCCATGGAAAAAGCCCGTGATGACGCTGCAAATCGCTTGTCAGAATCTCTTGATCGGAACCTGAGTCACTCTCGGGTTGAGGAAGAATTGCTTCAAGGAAGGTCAAGGTAAATTAGTGGTTTTATCTTTATACTTGTGGAAAAATTAATATATCATCAAATTATGCACTCATTCTATCCATTTTGATGAAATATTTTCAAGTGATAGTGAGACGAAACCCAAGGCAAGATGATAAAAAGTCTCAAACACGACTGATTACATTAATGTAATCCATTATATACTCTATTAGATTTACTATGATGCAAGATATTGTGAATGGGGGCATTGCACTAAAGATATTTTCATGCTTTGCTTTGCTTAAAGCTCTGCCAATGGGAAGTCATCTTACTTATCTGATTTGGCTGTTTCAAGGAGGAATGTTGTCTCTAAGTGTTGTCTAATTTGTGTAATATGGCATTATATGAATTTATAGCATTTACCTCTGTATACTAGTGGCGGAAAAAGAAAAAACTTGCCCCAATGTCCTTTTTCTTTGTCTTAGTTTTGTTTTGTTTTTTAAAGATTCATTCGTGTTGTTGGTCATCTAATTTTTAAGATATAATTAATGATTTTAATAATAATAATAATAGTAGTAGTAGTACTAGATCTTTATTGTCCATAAATATGGCAATTTGTCATTTAGTTACACTTGCAATAATGTTATATAACTATAATATATGCAAATAGGAACTACTTCATACAGACTAAATCTATCAGACATTTATCCCCTTCCTATTCTTTCTCTCTCTCTCTCTCTCTCTCTCTCTCTCTCTCTCTCTCTCTCTCTCTCTCTCTCTCTCTCTCTCTCTCTCTCTCTCTCTCTCTCTCTATCTCTCTCTCTCTCTCTCCCTCTCTATCTCTCTCTCTCTCTCTCCCTCTCTCTCACTCTCTCTCCCTCTATCTATCTATCTCTCTTTCTCCATCTCTCTCATGCACGTGCACACAAACACACACGCATCACATATATTCATATTGTTTTCAATTCATTACATTTGTGGTAGTCTGATTTTAAATACTTTCTTCATTATCTTTACTTTTCAATTAATCTATGAATAAAGAAATTAATCACTTTAACTTTATGCCATTTATTAATCAATCATTCATTCTTTGGTACAGTTATTAGTCTTGCATTTAATCTGACAAAATCTTTTTTCCAGATAGTAAAAGACTGAATTCAAAGGTACAAGATACCACAAGTTTATTGTCAATGATTACTAATGCTTTCTATTTCTATTGCTTTTTCATGAATTCTTTCTTCTAATTATGATAATAATAATAGTAAATATAACTGAAGAGCGTCTTCCCCCAAATAAATGAAATTTACAATATCTTTTTCCCAAATAGTACGAGCATGAGAGGCCATTTGAGTTTTCCTTCTGACAATGACACCAGCAAAGAGGGATCCATTTTGGAGAGGGATATAACCTTCCATCTTGGTGGTCCTTTGACTACCTGGCCAGAAGAAAAGGAGCTCAAACCCATCAGCCCTATCCGCCATGTATCAGACGCAGCTGGCCATAGTGAGTTATTGTATTCGTTTTCCTCAACCCGACATTATTTATTTAATGATGAACATTACACTGAACATTGAATTGATAAATCAGTCCTTTTTTCAAAATATTGTGATAGCTTTTTGAGAGATTAGTGCTTTATCGCAGATGAATTATTAGCATTTTTATTTATTAATCAATTGAAAATTTCAATGAAATCAATGCAATCTGCAGAGGTGCCAAATCCCGATTATTTCAGGGACTCATGTTTTTTTTTCAGATCATTACAAAATCCTATTGTTTTTTTAAAATATTTTTCATTGATATTTTCATGATATTTACAACAGAGAACATATTTTGTCTAGACAAAGAAAGAAAAATAAGGAGTAGATAGAAATGAAACAGAAAAATAACATACCCTGGCTGGATGAGAAAATTGTAGCTATTATTGAGCATTCTTCCAAAGGCTCGTGGATATTTTGTGACGTTTTATTTTGTCCTCCTGATTAAAAACACTTAATTCTGTAACACCTCATGCTAATTTCAAATATTAAAATTACCCTCAGATGTTGAAGGTGTTGCCCAATCATCAGTTATTGATGGACAGCTAGATGTAACAGTACCAGAAATATCTTTACAACAGGAGTCAATAGCTGTAACTGGCACGGCAGCTGAAGGTCCAGTTGTGATGGATTTATCAGATACTCCAAGGACTACTGTGTCTAAGTATGAACAATTTTATTGAAAACAATAGGATAAAGGTTGATGCGAGTTATATGTGTGGGAAGGATGGGGTCGGAGGCCCTTGTCTGCACCACTTTTCATATCTTTGTCAATGTAATTCATCCCTTATCTCTGTCGAGTTCATAATAATTGAAAATCAAACAAATTTGTTAGATTTTCCTTTCATATGGATTCGAGAGAGTTAAAACAGAATGCGCTCTTGCAAGTTTTCGAAGAATATCATGTTTATTTATCATGGACACAATTTTAAGCCATTCACATTTGTACTATTATTGTAGTGTTTTGTTAGTTATTCCCTAGTTTTGACAAAGTCTCTGGAGTTTCTTCAAGGATTAAAGAAGTAAATCATAGACTTTGTCGACTTATAGCCTGACACTTACTTGAAAATTATGTAATATATGTCACAATACAAGGCAGCGATCAAGTGAGTTGTTTACAGTACCGCTCATAGAAACAAATGATCCCATCTATTGATCTATTAAATACACTTTCTTTTGATGGGCTCAGAGTTAGATTTCTGTTTGAATCTATTTTGGGCTATCCTCATTTTTTGTCTCCCTGTTTCCTAGACGTCTGTAATTGCATTGTTGTCGGGTATAGATTGGGAAGGCATACCTCTAAATCTGTCGTGTTTGTTATAAGATTTTGTGCAAGCACTGAGTAACTCCTAAGCAAACATACATGCCCTCGTACTATTATTATTTCTAATCTTTATCATCGTCATCATCATCATAATTATTTTTCTTGTTGTTATTATTATTAATTATTAATATTATTAGTAGTTGTAGTATTGTGTAAAATAAAGCATTACTTACTTTAGAGAAGAAAAAAATCTTGCCGGTGCCCCTATTTCAAGAACAAAAGTTACAAGAAAACTGCACAATGATTCACAAAAACCTTTTTTTTTTAAATTTCAGATTGGTAGAGAATAATTTAAGGTCAAGCAATGACTGGACAACATTCTGTGCCATTTGTCCCCCGACATCCTACACCAGAAAAGTGGCTGCGTCTATGTTTAATGCCCTACTTGGTAAGACCTTTTATTTTCAATGTGTGGTGTCAGTAACTGATTGTAGAATTGGTTAGTGACTAGAGTGGTGAAATTTCTAGTGTCAGCATCATGTCCTAGGGTAATATAACTAACACTTAATATTCATTTTTTAAAACGAGTTCTTAGCTGATATTTGAGTCCTTAGTTGTTTTAAAGTGACATATTGTAAGAGTGCTGGAACATATATAAAATATAAAAGGTGGTCTAGCCTGTATAAAATTGAATTCCATCTCATTTAATCTGCAGGGTGGATTTTGAGAGAGAAAGAGAAATAGAAAAAAAGTAATAGAAATGATGACGAGAGGGGAAAATGTTTAGATTGGGTTATATGATTAAATAGAAGAGAGACACACTATCTATACATACTTAGAAACAGGATTCTACCAAGATTTGAAATAAGAGTCATTTAATTTAACTGGTCGCTAAAGATTTTTGGATGTGCTGAATTGAAAGAATGAGAAAATGTTAACACAAAAAAATTCATTTTAAACGCAGACTTTAAAGGCAATTTTCAAACGTTCTTCTGGACACTTTGGTAATGCATTTGTGTTACAGGCATTTGTTACCTCAAAACAGTATCATGTTGATTGATTTAAATGCTGAAAGATTGAATTTATAACTAAGGTTGAGCCTATTGTTAAGATGTGTTTAGTGCTTTTCTTTTTTCTTTTTTTTTAGCCCAGATTGCGAGAGGAAAGCTTTGTGCACGCCAAGATGAGCCATATACCAGTATTTTCATTTGGATACCAGACCATGCATGCACATCATCAGGGACATCTATGTCCTCTGAGGTGTAAACGATTAAAAAGCAAGAAAAAATCCTGTTTGAAGCTAGAGGCTGTATGAGTAAAGTGCACTAAAAACCGATTAATCGGAAATTCAAGGGACTTGGTTATCGTTCAGAGTTGCTTAATCAAGGGACGCTACTCGTTCATAAAAATTTACAGTTGCATATAAACACTGAGTTATTTCCCTTATCTCATAGAAATGAGATCGCTGGAATGGCAGGGTCGTCTACCAGTAGTTCAAGTTAAAAACCGTAGAACCCTGAATTTCTTACTCCTGCTGTATGACTACAAATGCACCTTTAATTTATTAACAATAACGCTTCAAGCCTAAAATAAAAAGAGAATGGTGTCAGAACATTAAGGACTTTAAAGAACTATTTAATCTTACTGAGAGAAAATTTGGTAATTTTTAAAAGATCGATAAAATGACATTTTTATTTTCTCTTTTTTTTCTTTCTCATAATAAACTACTAAATTATAACATTAATGAGGGCACATCTGAGGAACATTGTCACAAAATCCTAATCACAGGCAATGCACTACTTAATGTCAATTCCTTGGAATACAGGATATAACGCCATTGAAACACGAGTATCTCCTTTTGAGTGAAACGAAATTGTTCATTATACACATGTTGATAATGGCTATAAGAAAAGAAAAAGAGCATTTTGAATTCTTTTTGATATTTTGATTAATGAAGATTAGCTGTTTTCGCTGAATATAGCATCTATCCTTCCATTAAGCAAGACCAAGTATTTGAACATTTATTTAGCCACTCCAACTCCCACATCCAAACTATTTACTGTTCATCATTAGTATCATGTGTCATTTTTAGTTGGTATTAACGCTCTGCAAAGCTTGGCTCAGTGGTATGGTCTTTGCTTCTTAGCCAAAAGGTACCGAGTTCGACTACCCGCCTCGTTGTGTGGCCTTGAGCAGGTCACCTACCCTTAGATCACTTTGCTGCTGACGCCTGGGTTATTCCAGTCTTCCCTTAGAATAGACCCTAAAGACAAATTTCCCCTTGGGGAAAAGTAAAAGGAATTTTATTTTTCATTATTTATTGAGAGAGTGAATTGATAACATTACCATATACATAATAAGATTATATCAATGATCAAACTACAACAAAAGCCAGTTAATCTGTAAGCAGCTGAACTTTTTTTAAAAAATCAATAAACCAATAATTGTTTGGAACATTTTCCTTTTGTCAAACTCATTGATTCAAAAACAATAAACTCAATACTACAAATAAAAGTGTCTCAATTTACATGACCAAACATTGAAAAATAAAAGACTGATATAATATGCATGTCGTAACAGGCTTAATAATGAAAACGTCACTCAATTCAAAACCAAACTGTAATCTTTTCACTTTAAAGATGCAAGTTAGAAAAAATCAAGCATACACTGTTCCTGTATACGGGCAATTTTCTCAACTTTCTTCTCATTTTTAGTCACCAGGAAAACCTAATTTATCTAAACTGAAATGGATCACTTGGTTCCTTGAATTTCAATTTAATCGGTGTTTGTTGTATTTTTATGGCTGGTTGGTTTCACATTTCAGTCTTGGGGTAAGATAATTGTGTTGACATTGACCACACAAAAGAAAATAAAGACTTGTTTGAGTTTTACGTGGTCACTCCGTTACGTTACAAGCTAATAAAAGGAATAATAGGCCTGTCAACTCTTGGTTTGAGAAGCAAAATGAATTGTTGATTGATTGATTTGATCTTCTTATTTGTTTTTGTTTATTTCAATTATACTACCTTTCTAGTTTGTCGAGATGATAAGTTTATCTTTTAAAAAATATTATGTCAGTCAGAATTGTATATATCATATGATAATTCAAAAAATATGGAAGCATTGAAATAATTTACGATATTAAAAGCTAGAACATTTTTTAAAGGAATAGATTTTGAGAGTTTTATTCACATATTATGTTCTCCGTCCTCCTTGTAAAACTCAACTCAAGCTATCTATAAAGGAATTATCATTTATTTTTGTTTTACTTATTAAGAATTGGCAAGTTTAGGATGAAAGTGAAGATTGTTGATTACTTATATAAGTTTTGATTGTTGATTTTAAAGGTTATTTTTTTACTTACGTTTGAATTTTGGTTAAGTCTTTGATATGTTGATAACAAAGAAGAAATCAACGTTTTGAACCTTTTTCACTGTTTTCCATCACTTCTAGTTAAACTTTGATTATGTTTCACTGCCACTTTTATATTTTCTAAGAAGATCTATGTTTGCATGTGACTTTTATATATTATGTTTATTTGAAGAAGTCAATGTATGCATTTATATTGAATTTTATATTCTATATTCTTCCACCTTTTTTGATTTCTACCCTTTTTATTAAATTATCTTGATTTTGGCGGTTTTATTTTTATAACTTGGATTGATGACTTGGTATTTTGTAACGTAGTCTAGTAGTATTTAGGGCCATCAGTGATAGACCGAATACATATCAAGAAAAGAAAAGTCTATCAACAACGTGGAGTCGCCATTTATACAAATTAGCCCATTTTACTTAGGTACGAACTGCAGTGGCAGAATATTATGAGAATAAGCAGTAAAACAGGAGATACAGACTGTATGAATTGGATAGTTTATTCCTGTTGGAGAAATAAATGAAGCATAGTGAAATGCATTGAACATGTTAATATCGTGGAGGTTCTCTGTTAGTTTACTTTATATTTAATTGTAATTCTAGAACTTTTAACTATCCCATTTTCTTCCTTTTTACTGGCGCTGATATAACCTAAATGTGTTGCAAGCGCCGTAAAACCCTTAAAAACAAACGTAAAACCCTTAAAAACAAACAAAACAAACTGAGTAACGTTTATAAAATGTCTTGTCCAATGACACAACGTCCTTTAGAACTGCATGTCATCGAACCTAAAAATGTTAACTATCTTGGCCATCAAAATGTCAAAATAAAATTGTATTGCTGAATTATTATTTTGTTATTTGATATATCGTTATTTTTTCATGCGTTTTCTGTTTTACATTATTTAGGTTTGCCTCGACTTGCTTTGTTGTTTTCCTTTCACAAAGTTATTATAAGATACTAAATTGAGGTAACCTACATAAGATTTAAGTGAAATTTGTTACACTTATTTTTGTTTCAAATTTTAAAAATTTATGTTTTGTATCTATTTAAGATTTATACAATTTTGACAATAAATTTGTTTTGCTATTGAAAATATTTTTAAGGACTTGTTTGCTTTATTTTTAATATTGAAATGGTTCAGTGGAAATTGCTTCCTCTAATTGTGGACAATCCTACATCCTCCTATTAAAGGTTGAAAAAAATAATTATGCCCTTCCGCAACGACATCATAAGATATCGTCGCCTAGGCATTCCACAAAGAAATATAGATATGTAATGCATCAAACATGATGTCTGATGTTAACAGGAATCACCTATGTTGTCCAAGTGCGAAAATTGGGAATTAATAATCTTGCTCAAGGGAAAAAACGAAAGGGCTCAAACCCGGGACCTTCCGGATTACAGTGCAATGCCTTAACGTCGACCTTGTTGCAGGCAAACTGCTTAGCATAGAACACACAAACATACATACATATATATATATATATATATATATTATTGTAATATTTACCACCATGTTGGAGTCGGTCTACATCGATGTTTCAGGCCTTTCAGCCATCGTCAGGACTGTGTTACATGAGTTTGGTTTGTTGTGTGTTGTTGCTTGTTTAAGTGGTTCCGTAGGTTTGTAGTTGATTAGTAGATGTACATCAGCTGCCCACATAGACGAAAACATCTACTAATCAACTACAAACCTACGGAACCACTTCCATACAACAAACCAATCTCATGTAACACACAGTCCTGACAATGGCTGAAGGGCCTTAAACATCGATGTAGACTGACTCCAACCCTAAATATTACAATAATAATTAGCTCCATTGTTACATGTCGAGCACTATTCGTACCATATTTGTATCCAACACGATTCAATATATTTATATATATATATATATATATATATGTGTGTGTGTGTGTGTGTGGTGTTGATTCAGGGCATTTTTGGTTGTTTCCCAGAAATTCGACAAGAAGAGAACGGTTTTAACGGATTCTAGGCAGGTTCCACCATCACTGTTATATTGAGGTTCCACTGTAGCTCGCTCATTGGATCTACTCTGATTTTTGTCTAAATCCAAGCAACAAGATAGCTATAGCCGTCTATACGTTTTTTTACCCGAATACCAGATCCGTCTGTGGAAGTGTCTTCCAGATTCAATTAACTTTTCCTACTCTCATATTGGGCAGGGAGGTCACTTACTGTATCTTCTATACCCCTACAATATCTGTTTTCTAACTTGCTTTTTGAATATGTCTTGGAGGTCCTTTCTCTTATCGAAGTCTGACTGGAAGGGAAGCAGTCCAATGCATTAGGAGATGATATATATTTTCATTATTAATCATCTCTTTGTAATGATTGTTTTATTCATTTTTTCTAATATAAAAAAGGAAGAAAAATGGGATAGTAAAACAATTCTAGATTTACAATTAAAAGCATTCAAGAAAAGTAAGACAAAGGGGAATTATACAAATAGGGAACAGACGTAGATTCCAAGAGCATACTATCATTGTGCATGGTTTGAGATCAACTAAAAGTCTCCTCCAGCCTTAAGCACAGGATCCCACTAAGAAGAGCACGCTCAAATGCTTACATTATATTATTCTATAATGTAATATAAGGCTGGATGAGACTTTTAGGTGATCTCAAACCATGTGCAATGATAGTATGCTATTGGAATCTACGTATGTTCCCTATTTATATCATTCCTCTTTGTCTTACTTTTCTTGTAAATCTATAATTATTTTAGCATCCCATAATCTTCCTGTTTTCTGGCGCTGAAATGGTCTAACTGTGTCGCAAGCGCCTTAAATCCTTAAAAATATAACGAAGTTTCTCCGCGGGGTCGGGGACCTCAACATCGCATTACAACTTGGAAAGTGGTCTTAGTCTCTTGCTATAATTATAATAATATATACTTTATTTATCAAAAAAAAATGGAAATTCGTTTACAGACGTGGCATACATAAAAGTGTATAAACACAACGTTGAGAATCTATGAGTTAGTGTTAATAGATATTATCGAAAGTAATATTCGATTACACTGAGTCATTTCAAAGTGGGTTTTATGACCTGCAAATAAAATACGCATACGCCATATACATCATTCTGACATGATACCCGATTGACGACGTTTCATAAAGTGTCAATTGGATTCAACAGTCGTAACGTCACTTCCCTCGTAATGACGCATGGTAACTTAGTAACTGGCTCTAAACTATCGGAACAGTGGCGGACGCCCTTATAAAATATTTCTCCGACGAGCATAAAAGCGTATCCAGAGACAAAAAAAAAAAAAAAACATTATATATTATAAATCTGATCATGTTTTGACTTTTACACATTCTGATCACATGACATATGAAAAGTTCTAGCCAGCATGAAAAATAAAAAAGTACCGATTTTCTGTGTTTTGAACCACGATGGCCGCCGTTGCTGGGCGACTTGACATCAGACTTGAATCCAATTGCATAACACTGGAAACTCCAACACTGCAATAATCAAGTGATTGGTAATACAGTACTCTCCAGCACGCTCTGAAATACAACACGCTGGAATTTGGTGACCGAATATTATTATTTATGCTATAGATAGCATGCACTTGGCTAAGAAACTCACAACATTGCCATCCGGAAGTATAACGAACCAACACACAAAACTGTGTGTAACCTTGAACGTTTATAGTCTGGTTAATATAGTTAAGTGAGAATTGGATTCAGTAGTCTGATGTCAGGCGCCCGGCAACGGCGGCCATCTTGGTTCTAAACAAAGAAAATCATTACTTTTTATTCTTCATGCTGGCTAGAACTTTTCATTCCCTTTTCATATGCCTTGTGATCAGAATGTGTAAAAGTCAAAACATGATCAAATTGATGGGGGTTTTTTTCCTCTGAATACGCGTTGAAGCTCGCCGGAGAAATATTTCATACGGCGTCCGCCATTGTTCCGATAGTTTAGAGCCAGTGTTACTAAGTTACCTTGCGTCATTAGGAAGGAAGTGACGTTATGACTGTTGAAGACTATTACTCATAAACGCGGATGACAAAAAACAAATAACAAAACCCGAGTGACGTCAATTTCGTTCTATCTATAATTAGCCGTTACCTCTTATGAGCATCGGATTCTAGCACGCTTTTTGGCTTCTCGCGAGAGCGTGATTGAGTCCAGCGAGTATTGTATTTCCACATGATACAATGCAAAACTAAACATAGAAATAAAGAAGGAAAAACAAATAATTATCATGTCAGAGAAGCAGTGGCGGTTCTAGCCTATTTACAGTGGTGGGGCAAAGATGATTCGGTCATAAATATATATATATATATATATATATATATATATATATATATATATATATATATATATATATATATATATATATATAATTTTTTATTTTATTTTATTTATTTATTTATTTTTTAATTAATTTTTTTTTTAATTATTATTTTTTTTCACCTTTAAAAAATAATATTTCAACCACAAATAATCACATTCACAATGAAAGGACAATACAAGTAGATTTTAATTATTCCAAACGTAATCAAAACTAAATCACGAAAGAGAATACCACTAAAAATAAAGCGACGAGACATAATGCGACACCTTGACAATACAAGTCCATTTCGTTCACTCGAAAAAATTAAAGATTTGCTTTAATCCCTCAACGGCGAGATTAATATTTCTGTTACATTATTGGTTTTCAGTAGTATGTAGTAACCTTAAAGTTTTAATCGAGAAGCAACAATAGCGATATGACTCGAGTTTCATTCAGAGCTCAAATTGTATTTCACTGCTGTCTTGATGATTAGAGTGATTGTGCCGGTGGTGGTAGTGGTTGGAATAGTGGTAGCGGTGGTGGTGGTGGTGGAGGAGGATGTAATTATGGTAGTGGTTTTGGTGGTGCTGTTGGTTAGAATGATAGTTGTGGAGACGATGACGGAAATGTTATGATGATGTTGATATTGTTTTTATTGCTATTGTAGTACTTGTTGTTAATATTGTTGTTGTTGTTAATGATGAAGATGATGATAATGATGATGATGATGATGATAATGATGATTATGATGACAACGACGATGTCGTCGACAATGATGGTTACCATACGATATTACAAAGTTTATTCAATCTTAGGCTTTCGACAATAAATCATACAATTTGATGACCACATGAAAGTGGGAAAAAAAATGGTAAATGGAACCATACAATAAACTGATACCATTAATAACCACACAAAAATACAACAATAGTAATACCACCAATACGTACAATAATAATAATAATAATAATAATAATAATAATAATAATAATAATAATAATAATAATAATAATAATAACAATAATAATAATGATGATGATGATGATAATAATAATAATAATAATAATAATAATAATAATAATAATAATAATAATAATAATAATAATAATAACAATAATAATATTACCATCATCATTACTACCACCACCATCATTACTACTACCACCACCGCTACCACTATCACTACCACCATCACCATCATTATTACGTTTCCAATCATTTTTTCTCGTTTAAAAAAAAATTGATATCTATCAAAAAAGTCGAAATTCCGGTCATTTTTTTAAAGGGTAGTTAAAATATCTACGATTTTATTAGCCCTGAAAACTACGATTTTTATTTTCCTATTTCAAGTAGGCAGCTCTGCTATGACAAGTACTCGTATCAGTATCAGTTCCATAGTCAAAATAAGACAAACAAAAACAACGTTTATTTAATCTTAGGCTTTCGCCAATACTTCATACAATACAATTAAGACAAAATAATGTTACGAATTTCTCCTCATGCATTCGTTAGACTATAACAATAACGACCGTGTTATCTTTACTCCTTACCCAACCAACCCCGAGCTTCCCGCCTCTTCATCGCGAACTATCTTATGTATGTATTAGCTTCAGGACGGGCAAGTACGGAATCTGCCCACCCTTCCGTATTTCCTCTATAAGTCAGTTAGAATTCAACTCTCTCCTTTTCTCAGAAGAGTATTTCTCGTATACTAATTCAAATGTTGAGCAAACCAAAATGGTGGTTGTATTTTATATATTTATTTAGTCGTGACTTTTGAATAAAAGTGTTTTGTTTTATTATACGGAATACAATAGAAAATTACATTGTTTTGCAAAATTATTTTGTCTGGCAATAAAAATACAGGGGTAATTACTTTAAGAATTAAAAAAAAAAAGAACTAACAAATTAATTTGTTAAAAAACAAAACAAAAAACAAAAACAAAAAACAACAACAAAAAAAACAAATAAGAAAACAATTTAAATAAATGAGTTTTGAGAAGCACTAAAGAAAACGAGGAAAAAAAAGAAAAGTTTAAATGGATAAACAAATATATAAAAACAACACAAATTAATACTAAATTGATATAAAATTAGTAAATTAATAAATTTAATTCAATACTGGAACATTCCCAAAGTCATTACATCAATGGTACCAGCACAAGTAAGGCAATAAATAAGAAAAAGTTCGTTTGCCAAAATCTCTATTTAGTTTTCACTGGTTAATAAGGTGGGCTCATTTGAATTAGCCCGACCTAGTACTAGAGAGGCCAGACAGCAAAAATCGGAGTTAGTTCACCGTCAGGCGACGAGACGATGAGATGACGATGTGGGCGGAGTGGAGTGGTTGGGGGGGGGGGGGTGATAAAAAAAGAACAGGAGCGTATCCTGGTTTATGCATTAAGGGATGCATGGTGATTCGCAATCTATCAAAAATACACACAAATTGATTTCAGTATGAAGTATCACGTTTAAGTAGTAACTTTTGAAATTATCTAATTTAAATTTGATTATTTCAGAGCTGGTAATACAGCATATAACTTGAAAAAACAGGCTGGTATTTGCCCACCCTGCCCATTATTACCAGCCGTCCCTGCAGAGAAGTCAAAGATTGTGTCAACGGGAGACATTCTCACCAAGAGTACAACTGAAGCTGCGATGTCTGACGACCTTGTAAGCGAAATGCATTATTTTATAAGTCAGCTGCGTTTTTTGCCCTTCTACATCTTGAGCACCGGAGTTTCCTCACAACAAAATAAATATTATTTTCAAATACGAGTCCTACTACGAAAACATTTAAAACAACAACAATGAATATTATAAACAACATTTTTTATCTTCACACCGGGCGTCTGGTGTCAGCCATAACTCGTTAACCCGCCCTTCATCCCGACAAATCCCTTCATCATTGACATCCAGATTGTGTATGTAATTATTTCATGGAAAAATAAAACGAAGAATGGCGAAAGGCACCATGCATGTCTTGGTTACAAGTCACCGGCAACTTGCACACCGCTTAAAGTGTATTTTGTCAAAACAGACGCTCGTGTATAAACTAATACTCTTCAACAGTCGTAACGTCACTTCCCTCGTAATGACGCATGGTAACTTAGTAACTGGCTCTAAACTATCGGAACAATGGCGGACGCCCTTATGAAATATTTCTCCGACGAGAAATAAAAGCTTATCCAGAGGGAAAAAATATTATAAATCTGATCATGTTTTGACTTTTACACATTCTGATCACAAGACACATGAAAAGTTCTAGCCAGCATGAAGAATAAAAAGTACCGATTTTCTTTGTTTAGAACCACGATGGCCGCCGTTGCTGGACGACGTGACATCAGACTATTGAATCGTATTCTATTTGAATCGGAATTTAATAAATGAATTTAATTTATATAGCGCATTTTTACTTTTCACCATATGTTAAATGCTCTTTGATATGATTAATATTTACATCTGCAGCTAGCAGACCATTTGTGACAAAATTTCAATTTCAATGTTCAAGCATTACTTGTTGCATGATGATGATGTGATGAAGATGATGATAACGAGGATGATGGCGATGATGATGATGATGACGATGATGATGATGATGATGATGATGATTATTATTATTATTATTATTATTATTATTATTATTATATATTATTATTATTATTATTATTTATTATTATTATTATTTTATTATTATAATTATTATTATTATTTTATTATTATTATTATTTGTGTTGTTGTTGTGTAATTATTATTATTATTATTATTATATTTTATATATTGTTATTATTATTATTTATTATATTTATATTTATTTATATAATTGTTGTTGTTGTGTTGTTGTTGTAATTATTATTATTATTATTATTATTATTATATTATTATTATTATTATTATTATTATATTATTATTATTATTATTATTATTCATCATCATCATCATGATTATTATCATCATTATTATTATTATTATTGTTATTTATTTTTTTAATTATTATTATTTATTATATTTATTATTATATTATTATCATCATCTTCATGATTATTATCATCATTATTATTATTATTATTTGTTATTATTATTATTATTATTATATTATTATTATTATTATTATTATTATTATTATTATTATTATTATTATTATTATTATTATTATTATTATTATTATTATAAGGAATTGTGATATCATTTCTCATACTCCTATCCAATCTTTATAAATGCAAATTTTCATAAACGCATCATTTTCCGTGAATATCGTTCATTTACATGACACATAGAGATTGAATGTGGAGTAAGAGCACACGGTGCACCGGCAACATTCGGTATGCACAAAATTTGTCTTCATATCCCTTTTAATTACATGGAGTAATTCTACGGATGTTTTACATAGACCGCATGTTTCAAGTGTTGTTGATCAATTATTTCAAAAATGAATGACGCTCTGAAAATGCGGTGCACGTTTGAATTTCTCGAATAGATGGTTCCATATTAGTAGATATAAGAGAAGAAACGACTGAGTCGTCTTCAAGAATTATGTGACCCTTTAAGACAGAATATGTGTTAGTGTGTCAGTTATGTGTCATAACCGGACGGAAGGTGAATTTTTGGATTTGCATTGTTTTGCATTTTCTGAAAGAATATGCTCCCCAGAGCATTTTAATCTTTATTTGACGTAAATCGGATGATTTTTCACGAGGTTATGGTCAGATTTATGGGAAAGGTATCCAGCAACTTTTCTCAAATTTCATACTTTTTCAAATTGACTAGCTGTAAAAAAATATTTAAAAGTGAAATTAAGCTTTGATATTTCCCGAAGATGCACAAAAAGTGTTGATTTAATCATTTATGATAGGAACTCATTTTTGATTTTTTTAAATTGACCTTCTAACTAAACTTGACAATATCTCAGTTGAAACCTTTTCACCATCCGACTGAATATGTCATTCACTGTAACATATGAGCATTGCATTATGAGCTGGTTTCTGGAACATAAAACAAACTAACCTACATGCTGATCACATGAGGATATAGAGCACAATTTTCGTAAAATTTATGTCTCAGCCAAATCTTAATTTGACCAAACCATCTAATTCATGCTAGTTAATAAAGCCCTTGTAGAAATATTGCTTTTTAATCCAAACGTGTAGATTATTGCTTTGAGCTTGTTGATATACGGGGTAAGGCGCTATATAAAAACCATATATTATTATTATTATTATCGCCCTTACTTTAATGAGAGTGTGTGTGTGGGGGGGGGGGGGGGGGGGCGGAGACAAATTAAAATAGCGTTTTTAGGCTGGTTTGGCCTCCCATTAATAAAAGTGACAAGTTATACCAAAACATCACTACGACCATTTGTATAAACTACAAATGTAAAGAAGTGGGGGGGGGGGGGGGTTAAAACAACTCCCGGTTCACCTTAATCCGACCGTTTAAAGGCATCATTTTACGACACCAGTCATATTGGTTACTTACAATTGTGAGTTTACTGAGGGTACCTACCAAATATGAATTTGTCGCCGATATGAACTGAAATGACTATTTCCTTTAATGTGACCAAATTGTTTTTTAAAAAATCTATCTCACTTCTCAGATTGTTATAATAATAAACTCGGTTTTAAAAGTAAGTTCAGATTCTTCATTTTGGTATAGCTCCTCACTTATGGACACGACAACTTACTGGAAAGAGGATGAATATAATATTATGTTAACAACGAATGCAAAACCATTACAATTCAAATAATTTATTTTGACATATTGAATTGTTTCCTTTTCCTTAACAGGTTCGTTTGTTTTGTTTTTGTTTGTTTGTTTTGTTTTTTTTTTTTGTTTGTTTTTTTTTTGGGGGGGGGTTGTCTTTTTTTTTTTTTTGTCGCAGCAAAAAAATAAAAGTTTAAAAAAAAAATAAGTATTCCCCACTTAATATTGATAATTTTTTGTATGAGAGCCATTTGCACTACAAAGGTGTATGGTTCTATACTGCGTGGATGAGGTCCATGTCAAGTTGTAGTCATCAGCAAACTCATTCTATATTCCGTTGAGTGATTCGGATGTAGATATCTCATCAATTAACTTTCTGTTTCTCGAGACTTCAAGCGTTTTCGATTGGATTCACGTACATGCCCTTACAGAGAGAATATCAACATAGCATTGCGCATGCGTCTCTCTTATCAACTGAGGAAATCTATCGTTTGGTGAATGAGATATCACTAATTAAATTTGATAAATCACTTTTCAAAATGTTATTATATACATATTTTTAATCTTAATCTGGGGTGCATTCCTTTTCATTCTTTGCTACATATCACTGAGAACTTTTCATCAAAATATGTTTATTGGTTATATTTTTATTTAATAAAAGTAAGTAAATAAAAACATTTTAAAATTGATATCTCCTCATTAACCCAAACGATAGATTTCCTCAGTTGATAAGAGAGACGCATGCGCAATGCTATGTTGACGTTCTCTCTGTAAGGGCATGTCATTCACGTTGGAACTCACAACATACAGTAGCAGATTAGGGATAGCGGTGTTTTCTAGAAGATTATTGAACTCCGATGTTTGGAAAATTCGAGCGCAGCGGCCTTGGGGATGAGTTCGCAAAAACAAATGCAGAAGTAAAATAATGCTTTTATTATACCCTTCCGTATAAAGCCCTTTAGAGCCATGAGGCCCATAGAGCCGGAGTTTATCCCGGATTGTGTAGCATGAAATGGTCAATAACAATTGCTTGCTGCCCTTTTGATAGGACGCTAGTCTATCGTAAAGTAGTTTCCGCCAGATCTAATAGACCAAGCTACCCGATCACTGTTGGGTGGACAAGGGGTGTTAGAAAAAAAGAATCTCTGTCACTGTTTCATAAACACTTTTTCACATCAAGATATCATTGCGCGTGAAAATCTATGTTTACTAAAAACCTATTGTATGCAGGAGATAAAAAAAAAAGTTCTTGAGCTCCTTCGGTTTTTACAAAGGATAACAGGGACACCTCATACAATTTTTTACTATTATGTCATGATGAGAATGCGTTTGTCAACGATTCTGTCTCTTTGTTATGCCCAACAGAGTGAGAACTGTTTTAAAGACAACACACGAAAATAAACAACTATTTTTTAGGCTCGATAGTTACTGGTTACGAGTTTCCGTGTGTGTGTGTGTGTGTGTGTGTGTGTGTGTGTGTGTGTGTGTGTAGGGGGGGGGAGGGTCT
>NC_088361.1:122907649-122912649 GCF_034508935.2 Berghia stephanieae
TTAAAGTTGACGGGCTGAAAGAGTACAAGTGAGCGTCCATTTTGAGCGGAGAACCATAAACTTGGATGTTTCGTATTATTTTGTTGAATATCACCAATGTGTTGTATTCATTAATTATTGTTGTTAAAGACGAATTATTAATATGACGATTCGTAATTGTTATAACTGCTGTGACTGATTCTATTCTATTGATCAATTTTTAATAAAGAGTAACGTCTTCCGGCTGTAAAATAGAGCAGTATAATTAGGTGCCCCAAACGTAAACAATAACAACTTGCTAGTGATTTTCGTTAGGGAGCGGAAAAATTTACGCACAATATAGGTCTCCCAATTTTGTAGTTTGAGTTGTAGGCAATACACTTTCAGTATTGAAAATATGTTTACATAAAATCTAACAGTTGCAGAAATAATAATATAAGACTAAATTATTCTGAAAATCAGGCTCCGAATAATTCTCGTTTTGTTCACACCAGCGCAATAATTTGCTCTGGTCTAAAAATAGATAGACTGTAACTTTTGATAAATTTTACCTTTTGTTCCATAAAATATCCATATCTAGACATTATTTGATGCATGATCGAGTATTTATGAATATGTGTTTCTTTTGCCACCTAACTGCCAAATTTTAAAGGTTATTTTTTTCTATAATTTACATTGGAACTTGAGCTGTCAAGACAGGAACATGTGGTTTTCCATGTGCTTCTAGACCTTTGTTTACGTTTGGGGCACCTAATTATACTGCTCTATAAACGGTGTTTGAGACTTGTTAATATTATGATAATCGAATCTTTTCCTCTTGGTCGTTTAGGCCTTTGCAAAATATTTGTTACTTTGTCATACTTTCTTCTCCAAGGTAACGGTTCAATGTCTTAGTATTTTGGGGTGTTTTTTTCTCTGTTGCTTTAATTAATATATTTGACTGTCCTGCTTTGTATTCGTTCGATTTCCTGGATTTCAAGTTTGTGGGGAAGATCTCATGTATGTGTTGTGCAGTTTTAATCACTTTGGTCGCAAATGGCCATTGGTCCTTCGATTTAATGTCTAGCATTTGAGATTTTACAGTTATCTACAATCTTGTGATTTAAAATACCATCACAATTCAAGTCAATATATATAATATGTATTTATTGTTTTGTTGGGAGTTCTTTCTCTCGTTTCTAAGAGCACGACATACATATAACAACACTTAATCATTTCGAATGTGTAGCTGATTATATTTTTCTCTTTAAATCATGCACAAACAAACGCGATTTCATAGTGATAAGAGCTCATTATATGAACTTTTTTTTCTAATGGAATTATTATTGCGTTCTTTACTGTAACATTTTAATATTAGACACAGACGCAGATAAGAGAGTGGAAATTCTGTTTGTCTCAATATGGACAACCACAGGAAATTGCTCCGCTGAAGTAGTCCCTCGTCAACGGAAGGACTGAGGCGGTTATCCGGTCGAATCTGAGGCGAAAGAGTGCGTGACTGCTGTCTGTTTATCAGCCAATCTGTGAGTGCTAACAAATCCGCACAAATAATCACTAGCCTATTAGCTAATGCACTTTACTCCTTTCAAGAGGATAAAATATTTTAACTTTATTTATTGTCGCCTCTCAGACGCGATGAATATTTCCCTGTGAAACCTGTTCATTTAGGGTATTTGTGTTGCGTTTTGTTTATTTTTTCTTATTTTTAAAAAATATATTTTGGTCGTTTATCTGTTTATTTTTTGTTATTTTTTTCGGTTTTTTTTTCTCTTTTTTTTTTTACTCCAGCTTATTTGGCAAGGGGGAGGAGGATTTTTTCAGGTAAAAATTGAAATTTTATCATTGGACGGGAAGGGGGGGGGGCGAAGGGATAAAATGTGTTATACCGTCCTATAAGTTTACAAATTTCTTGTTGGATTTTTAAATATTGTTTCCTCGGACATAGAAATACACTAATTTAATGTAATTTCTTAAATATTTGAAATGGACGAATTAAATATGCTTTTATTAATATTTCATGTTGGCATCGTTCATTGTTTTTTAAAACAAAACAAAACAAACAAAAATACAACGAAAGAAAGAAGAAGAAAAAAAAGGCCGACAGCTTTGCGAAGCGAGCAAGAGGGTGACATAATTTGTGGCTTTAAAACAAATAGGATGCATCCAGGAAACACCAACAATAAAGTACCGTTTTGCGGTGTTGAGGCAAAGATTATAACTTGTATAGCAACATTAATCTAGCACATTTTCAGAGTTTTTATATTACGTTCAATTAGCCCCACAGTGGGTCAACCATCCCACAGTAATTACCTGTAAAAAAACAAAAAACAATCCTCCTAATTTGCAGCAATGTTCACCTATTCAGTCACTGACCACGTTAAAAGTCCCTTGACTTTGTTACAAAACCTGACATGCATGATAGCTACTTCTGCCACCGGCTCGATTCTATTGATGATTTGCGTTTAGGTAAAATACTCACAACATCCACGAGTCGGATATAACGTACCAAAATTGTGTAATCTTGAACGTTGATGACATCTCGTGAGAAGTAATCACCAAAATGGCGGTCTAAAAACAATAACAAAGAGCTGAATCACGTAAATTTCGTTCCTTCTGTTCAAAATTCAACCATTTCTTTCCCTCTCTCTCTTTTTTTTTTTTTTTTTTTTTTTTTTTTTTTTTTTTTTTTTTTTTTTTTTTTTGTTGGCCACTCTGGCTTTATTTTTCTTCATCCTCTTGCTCGCCGTTTGGCCCAGCACTAAGCTCCCCTCTACTGATGACCCGCCATTGTCTGCCATTTTCTCCGTGATGAAATAATCTCATTTCAGAACCAAACTGATTAATCTAGCTCATATGCCCGAAGCTAACTGGCCAATTTTCCCTATTCAGTCCTCATTTCCCCATCCGCTTCGGTAGCCAATTTGCTTTTGGCAACTTCTGATATTTGGCAATGTTATTTATTTTTGACGACACAGATTGACCCCAAACAAGACAAAAGAGGGTTAATTCATTTAAAAGAAATCAATTGGTGAACTGCGTAAGTTATTTCTGTTTCTATTTTTTTTTTTAATTATTTACTTTCCTTCTTCTTATTTTAACTTATTTCATGCAGGATTAGATTCCAATCTAACAGTTCATCATACCTTTTCTGCTTTACGTTTCCGTCTTATGTGCGTCTATGATGTGATCTTGTGGTGTGACACACGCCCTTGGACTGGAGGATTTGAGGTTTTAGTGCCGCTCTGAGCGGCGCATGGTTGAAATCTTGGAAAAGGCTTTTCCTCACATTCTATTATCGTACTCAGATGTAAAAAGAGTACTTAGCTATTAAGAACGTTGTCTCTGTCGGAGGAAAAAAAATGCACTATCACCTGATGTGTGCCATGTCTTGTCCTACATGTTAAGCGTTGCTGTTGACGAGGAACCCATTGTAAAGCGCTTTGAGTACGATTAAGAGATACCGCTCCATATAAATGCTCTTTTTTTTAAAGACTGAGTTTCTTGCTGTAACAGATTTCTCCTTAAAAGCGGTCAGACTAGTTATGTTGTTACAACCGTATAAATAATATTTAATTTGTCACACCTTAAAATTAATCCTCAAGGGAATTTTTTTATTTAGTTTTCTATTTCGAGAAGAGATCAAGATTACCCGGGCGTTGGCAGCAATGAATCGCCAGATAGTGAGCAACAGGGGATACATTTCTTTAAAACAAAAAAAAACAGAGATGCCGATATTGAGGCAGGGCTGGCAGATGGTGGCGTACGATTTGGCCACAATTATTGGTCACGCAGAGAATATTGTTTTTATTATTAATTTTTTGTTTTCCAAAAACATTTTTTTCTAGTCTAGTTAATTTTTCGTTTATCGAAATGAGTTTTGCAAGGGGGTCAGAATATTGGTATTGTTTGGCCTCATGAGGAACTGTAGCTATCTTGCAGACCAACAGAGCGGTTTGAATCCGGACTTCCCGGATGGAGTTAGAATGCCATATCCACTAGGTTGCCTAGTACGTAATTCTGTGAACAATTTATGATTTTTTTTAAATAAAGCAATCTCGCCGATGAAGGGTTAATTGAATTTAAAACAATCGTAAATCTGAATATTCTACGAGGCCGACTGAGGAGATGTTGGAAAAAAGCGATGCTCAAAAACTCAATGTTTGTTCCTTGCAAAGATCTGGCGTTGAGTGATAAAAATATCTCATCAGCCTTGTTAAACTATCAAGTCAGACAAAACCGTTAACAAAGTGGTAGTGGATTTGAATTGGATAAAAAATTGAGACCAGAAAATAGAAAGACACGTTTCAAATCGAGCCCCCAAAAGAAACAGTTAATCACAGCTCGGACTAGCTGGTCTGTCAGATTGTTAATAAACAGATTTGGTTCCGGACATGGCGGACAATGGACCGATATGAATTGGGGATAATTCCGGGCTCACGACTTAAATGATGTTATTCATTTCACAACAATCTGGGAGTTGGTTAGTAAATTGGAGCGACATTGCCAAACGGTCTCAGGGCGTACGCCGGGGCGCGTGCATTTGGCAGCTGATTGGAGATGGAGGAGAACAGAGACTTTGGCTTGGGGGAGGAGATTGGTGGGGGGGGGGGGGGGGAGAGAGAGAGAGAGAGAGAGAGAGAGAGAGAGAGAGAGAGAGAGAGAGAGGGGTGGGTAGGGAAGTGTGGTAAGGAGGTGGGTGAGGGCGGAAGGAGGGGGGTTAGGGTGTAGAAATTGGAATTGAATGATGTCAATCACACGATAAACTGGACTTGGGATTTTAACAATCATTTTCACTTGTCTAATAAAAGAATGAGAACACTATCCGATTGAATTGAATGGAGCTAGATAAATAGTTCATCTCAAATGAATGAATGAATGAAAACATAATACCTACAACAACAACAAAACTATCATAACCAACGCAAAAGTGTCTAGACTCAAAGCCATCAGTAAGGATTTTTGGATTAGAATTTTTTTTAAATAAATGAATGAATAATTATTAAATCAAAAAAACAACAAAA
>NC_088361.1:122915149-122925149 GCF_034508935.2 Berghia stephanieae
AGCAAACAAGTATTATTCGTCATATATAAATCTCCCATCATATAATTCCCTGTCTACTAACACCTTGAAATAATCCATAGATTTTGCATTCTTTGTTTCAAATTTCAAACTGTTCCATTTCTGAACAATACGAATACCGAACCAGTTTTGTCTTATGTTTGTTTTGCATCTAGAGACAAAAATCTTAAACTTGTCCCCTCTAGTAAAAGTAATATTAGAATATGAAAAAAAATCAGAAAAGTCTATCCTATCCAGACCATGTACCAATCTATAAACCTGAATTAAATCCCCACGAATTCTTCTATATTTCAAACTGGGTAAGTCAAGAAATTCTAACCTTTCCTTATAAGATAAATACTGTATTGTATAAATGTTTTTGGTAGCTCTCCTCTGTACACTTTCAATACAAATAGATTGTCTTTTATATAATGGGCCCCAGATGCAATTTCCGTATTCTAGAATTGGTCGAACGAGCGATTTATACAAATATAAAAATGTGGTTTTATCAAGACTTATAAAGGTTCTATATATTATTCCATCATTCTGTTTGCACGGCTTACACAATTATCAATATGTAAATCAAAATTCAAATGTGAATCAAAAGTAACTCCCACATCCTTTTCATAAGGCACAACGGAAAGTAGATTTGACATAGAAGTATCGGTAAAATAATTATGACATGGATTATTTTTTCCTATATGTAATACTTTACATTTCGAAACATTAAAATCCAAATGCCATGTTGTAGACCATTTGAAAAGTGAAAATATATCATTTTGTAGTATGTTATGATGTTCAGTTGTACTATAGATCTTTGTATCGTCTGCAAACAGTTTGCAGGCTGAATTTATGCCACATGGTAAATCATTTATATATAAAAGAAATAAAAGTGGTCCCAATAATATAATAATAATAATAATAATAATAATAATAATAATAATAATAATAATAATAATAATAATAATAATAATAATAATAATGAATAATAATAATAATAATAATAATAATAATAATAAATAATAATAATAATATAATAATAATTATAATAATAATAATAATAATAATAATAATAATAATAATAATAATAATAATGATAATGATAATAATAATAATTAATAATAATAATAATAATAAGAAGAAGAAGAAGAAGAAGAGAAGAAGAAGAAGAAGAAGAAGAAGAAGAAGAAGAAGAAGAAGAAGAATAATGATAATGATAATAATAAATATAATAATAATAATAATAATAATAATAATAATAATAATAAGAAGAAGAAGAAGAAGAAGAAGAAGAAGAAGAAGAAGAAGAAGAAGAAGAAGAAGAAGAAGAAGAATAAGAATACTGATAATAATAATAATGATAATAGTAATGATGATGATGATGATGATGATGATGATGATGATGATGATGATGATAATAATAATAATAATAAATGGCATTTATATAGAGCTTTACCCCGTTGTCACAGGCTCTAAGCGCTTTACAGTAATATAAAACAAAACATATTACAATGAGACAAGTGTGAAGGAAACGTGATACGAATTCAATTTAACAACAACAAAATATGAAAATAATATTGCAACACTATGACGTAAACAGATAAAACTTTAAGCGAGATTTAAGCGAGATTTGAACGTTGTCAACGAATCCGAGCATCTCACGTGTGATGGGAGAGAGTTCCAAAAATGGGGGGCCGAAAATTGAAAAGATTGTTCACCTATTTTACGCAATGGCTTAGGTTTGACAAGGATTGATTGGTCATTGCTTGACCTCAAGTTTCTATTGGGGACATATATGTTTAGAAGGTCTTTAATATAGGAGGGACTGTTCGTGCTCAGGGATTTGTAGACAACAGTACAAATCTTATAGGCAACTCTTTTTTCCACAGGAAGCCAATGTAACTCACGGAGAAGAAAAGTTGCTGACAGGTATTTTTTGTTATTGCGTACAATGAGCCTGGCTGCGTTATTATATTATGATGATGATGATGATGATAATAATAATAATAATAATAAAGTAATAATAATAATAATAATAATAATAATAATAATAATAATAATAATAATAATAATAATAATAATAATAATAATAATAATAATAATAATAATAGTAAGAAGAAAAAGAAGAAGAAGAATTATAATAATGATAATGATAATAATTACGATGATGATGATGATGATGATGATGATGATGATGATGATGATGATGATGATGATGATGATGATGATGGTGATGGTGGTGGTGGTGGTGATGGTGGTGGTGGTGGTGGTCGTGGTGGTCGTGATGGTCGTGGCTGTGATGATGATGATTATGATGATGATGACTCGTATATAGCGCATGGTATCTTCGGTCACGAGGCTCTTATAACCTATCATAGCAGTCGTCGTTTAGTGTTAATCGTGCTGTTCACAGTAGGAACAAGCCGAGGAACTAATGGAACAAATGAAACAATATACCCAACAATCTATCCATCCATTCATTCATCTACACACCCATCCATCCATCCATTCATCTGTCTATCCACTCAACCATCCATCCATCCATCTGAACATCAATCCATCTTTCCTCTATCTATCCATCAGTCCATACATTCATCCATTCATTACTCCATCCATCCTTCCATCCATTCGTCTATCCATCTATATATCCATTTATACCTGTTTAACCATCCATTCATCCATCTATCAGTTCACCCAACCCTACATCTATCTATCCATCTATCCATCCGTCCATTCATTAATCCATCCATCCTTCCATCCATTCGTCTATCCATCTATCTATCTATCTATCTATCTATCCATATATCCATCCACATTTCCATCTAACTAACCATCCATACATCCATCTATCAGGTCAGCCATCCTTTCATCTATCCATTCATCCTTCCATCCATCCATCACGGTGGTCTGTGGTGAATGAATGTTGTGCCTTGTACAAATGGACCAAAACGTCAAACAACAACTAGAGGATTACAGTAATCAGCAGATGCTCAAAGTCTCCACTCGCCACTCGCCACACGCACGTCATCATGGTGGTTATCACAAGGTCGCGTGGATCCGTAGATCCTGTTTTAACCCTCTTAGCACTCTGACCACTAATGCGATTAGGATGGCTTTTAAAGTCAAGCAGCGACCACCAAACAAAAGCAATGTGTCCGTCGTTTTAAATAGATTTAATTATGACCGTATTATTGATGTCACCCTAGTAAAGTAAATTTCTTTTCCATGATGAGCCAAAATCAGTCTGATACGTCACCGATTAACCATAGGTATTTTCAACCATTTAATGCAATTTTGCTTTATTAATGTTATTTTGTACCACAATGGGTAACAAGAGTGCAATGTCAGAAAACTGGTTCTAGTCTCATTGGAAGTGTAAAACCACTCTTCCAGAGGACTGAATGCATACCTTCTATAATGATCTTCTAGTTTCAGAGTGATGGCATCTTATTTTATAATGTCTAGTCGCCAATAACGAAAATCCATCCTAGTTATTTTACGTCCTGTAATCCTTAGAATCTGCCGAAACATCCTGCAACTAAAATAGTTATGCCACCATAAGATTTAATATGAAACCTATTTATTATTAGTTCTCCGAATGACTGGTTACATATACTTCCAATGCCTTTGGAACCGGAAAAGTAGATGGTGTAACGCCACGACTTTTCGTCCCCATTCAGCTTTGGAATGAGTATCAAAATATATTATGATCCACAGTTTACAATCGTTACTCTTTCGGGTTGACACACATTTGTTGAAAAAAAAATAGAAATATTAATGTGAAACTGAATGTAAGCTTCAATCTAATAAACGAAAACAATATACCGTGGACGTTTCAGGTTATCCCTTTATCAACAGAACAGGATGAATGAAACACTACAGATGAATAAGATATTATCTCATTCCTCTGTAGATTTTCATTCATCCTGTTTTGTTGATAAAGGGATCTCATTCGTCTGTATTGCTCCATGATGGGCCAGCCTATTGGCTATGAAAGACTACATGAATTTATTTTTTTTTATTGTACATTTTAACAACAACAAATATATCATACCTTACCCAGGTACTCTCTCTCTCTCTCTCTCTCTCTCTCTCTCTCTCTCTCTCTCTCTCTCTCTTTCTTTCTTTCTTTCTGGAGGTTAGATATCATGGCTTCATTCTCTACGACCATTAACATCTCTACTACTGTTTACGACCCACTGTAGCCTTATTACAACAGAATGTATTTTAAGAAGATGGTTGAACGAATGCACGATTTTGACCCTGTTACGGACACTACACTGAGAATTGGGGGAGCTGTGAAATTCATGTCTCTCTTTTGCGAGAAGAGAGACGCAGAGTTAATAAATAAGAAATAAATAGATAAATAAATAAATAAATATATAATATTAATATATATATATATATATATATATATATATATTATATATATAATAAGTAAAAATAATTTTTAAAAGAAATAACGCTTTTGGTATGGATTTACTAACACAGAACATTAAAGAAATTAATATTGCTTTTAATGTATAAATGATAAATAGTGAGAGGGGTCCTAATAGCTCAGTTGGTTGAGCACTCACCTCATAAAACATGGGACCGATTTCAGTTTAAGTATAAAGGATTTTTTTTCTTGTACTTCCCACCACCCAGATTTGATAGCTGATTCTGTTAGATCTGGGGAAAGTACTTTGTGATAATATACTTGCGTCCTATCCAAGGGATAACAATATTGAAATTTCCTTTAACATTACAGAAATGTGGATAAATTTAAATTCCGACTCCAAATAGGGCTAATGGCTCTGGGGGGGGGGGGGGATAGTGAGAGAGATAATTGTATTAAGTGACAGGAGATCGAACCTCAGATCTCCTGACTATTGGTCTGGGGCCGGGGGGGGGGGTCTAACCAGAAAGGTTGTACTCTCTGTAACTTAGAGGTTTTAATTGAAATGCGCACTACATCCAGCGAGTTTGCATGTTATGCTGTGAACTCATTGTGCGCTATTTTAAAAACAGCAGTAATCACGTAAAGACTAATACGAGTACGACATAAAAGCTTTCCCCCATGACGTATGTCTGGTACTGTATTGTTCACGCCTTTCCATGTTTTTATCGGTTAATTGCGGGATTGTATTCCAAAAAGGGGCCACAACAATCAGCAAGTAAGACAAATAACCACGTGATCTACAGAATGGCGGTGAGTGCCCGTGTGGTCAGGTACAATCAAAATTCAACACCTGCTTACCGTGTATTTACAAACACCTTTTTTTTCTCTCTCTTTTTTTTTTTTTTTTTTGTAAACTTTGTCCAGAATTTTTTTACTTTAAGTATCAATTAATTCGGTTGACCCTGCACGTCAAAAGTTCTTGACCCCGAAGCGTCAAAGAAGTCTTTATTTTAAGATTTTGGACAATTTTTTAGTCATATTAATCCATCGATAACCGGAGTAAAAATAGTTCTGATCATAATGTAGAGGAAGGTGTTTTGTCAATGTTCAATTTTTGGACAGAAGAGCAACAGTCTGTCACAACACAGTTATCAGTTAACGTGCTTTAGGAATCAATTAAGCTCAAAGAACAGATAACGTTTGAACGTCTAAAACAGTCACGCTCCTCAAAGGCCTGTTTTAACCTTCAACTAAAATATTGACCAAACTACAGTCAAATCTGATTGTACCATCCCCGCTACGGCTTTATATCATTATTCTGGCGTACGCTCAACTTAATATTGATGATTTGGTAATCAAATACATACTAGAAAATCTGTTCATTATTGGTAGCTATCAACTTAGAAATTTGTTCACAGTTGTTCTTCAATAATGATAGCAGAAATATTGAACGCATCATATGAACGGATTCGCCTGTTAATCGCACCCAGATCTTTTGATATAACTTGGTGAGAACGGATTGTCTCTCATTGCCTAGTTAAAAATCAAAAACTGTAGTGTGAGCTCAACAGCAGTCTATGCACATGCCGTAAAGATTGCTTACCACTAATAAATAAATTAATGATTTTTTTAATATGTTCAATATTTCGTGTTCTGAAGAGGGGTTCTTATCTAAAGCCCTGCTGTAGCTCCACCCTTTATCAACATTTTCGTAGTGTACATCGCCTAGTAGATGGTTGAGAGCGGTAGGGGTGGGTTGCCTGAAGCCTGGGATTTTTAAAATACTAAGAAAAATGTAAAAAAAAAAAAGGGGGGGGGTGGGAATTGGAATGGAAACAGTAAAAATAATAGACGTTTCGGCTAAAAACACTTCGTGTACTGCTTCCATCCAAAACCTTTCATTTCCACCTTTGCAATAAGAAAATGGAAGAAAAAAGGTTTTTAGTGTCGGAAACGTCGTGTCCTCTGAACTAGAAGGGCAGCTCCTCGGAGGACATCAGCAAAGGGAGACAGACTGCAATCCTTGATCTGTCTACATCAGTGGGATAAGCGACGATGTCACCCACTTGACCTTGCAGAAGCCGTTTCCCATATAATATTCCAGTATAGTGTAAACCATAAGAAAATGTTGCCACTATATTATTCCAGTATAGTGGTAACCATCAGAGGGTGTTGCCAATTCAATTGTACTGTAAACCATCAGAAGATGCCGCCAATTCAGCATTCCAGTGTAGTGTAAACCACCAGAAGGTGACCCAATAATATAATATTGTGTAGTTTGAACCATCAGGAAGATGCTGCCGATATAATTTTACAGTATGGTGTACAGCATTAAAAGGTGCTGCCAATATAATATTCCATGTAGTGTAAGCCATCAGAAGGTGCTTTAAACGCGGTGTTGATTCTATGAGGAGGCATGGATTGCGATCCGTACACGGCGATACAACAGGGCTACACTGTATTCCCAACTTTTTGTTGTTTCATTTGCAGACGTGATCAATACTGATGATGATGATGATGATGATGATGATAATAATAATAATAATAATAATAATAATAATAATAATAATAATATAATAATAAAATAATAATATAATATTAATAATAATTAATAATTATATAATAATAATAATAATGATAATAATAATAATAATAATAATAATAAATAATAATGATGATGATGATGATGATGATGATGATGATGATGATGATGATGATGATGATGATGATGATGATGATGATGACATTAATAATAATAATAATAATAATAATAATAATAATGATAATAATAATAATAATAATAATATATAATAATGATAATAATAATAATAATAATAATAATAATAATAATAATAATAATAATAATAATAATAATAATAATAATAATAATAATAATAATAATAATAATAATAATAATAATAATGATAATAATAATAATATCAGTACAACAAAATTATAATCACTTCTTTCTCCCCCCGTGTCTCCATCCCTGTGAAAATAGCTTCAATGGTGATACTAATTGTCGTCTCAGACAGCCACCCCATCACACTAAAAGTGCATTTATTTTGACTAACACCCATCTGGAACCACAGCCGTCAGGCGTTCATAAATTGATAAGCGTGTGTTTGTTTTAGTTAACTAATTAATATCGCTAATCTCTCTTTGTTCTGGGCTTATCAGACTGTGCCAATTTCCGCCCATTAGTGGACCATCACTGTTGATCGATTAAGTACTGAGTGACACAATTGGAGAGTTATCTTCCCGTGTCGAACGTCACCAAGGTGAAAGAAGAGCAGTTTGATCTCATGTCAGAGAGAATTTAATCGATTCCAGCCATTTCTACCTTTTACATCGTGGCTGATTTTTTTATTTTCAAGCGTGACCTAACTCCTCAAACTGGTACTATGTCGTGTGGCATAATTAGCAAAAATCTAATCTATAGTGAGAAAATACAAGACGTTGGTTAAGGTTGTAGGTTTTACTGATGGATATGTTTTGCTGGTTTTTTGGGGTTTTTTTGTTGTTGTTGTTTGTTTGTTTGTTTGTTGTTTTTGTTTTTTGTTTTTTTTTGTTTTTTTGTTGTTGTTTTTTTTTTTTTTGGGGGGGGGGCTTTTTTCGTTGGGTTTTTTGTTTGTTTGTTTGTTTGTTTTTTGTTTTTGTTTTTTTTTTTGTTGTTGTTTTTTTCTGTTGTTTTTGTAAAAACAAATATCTATAATATTACATTTTGATCCATTTGATATTTGAATCACCTCTATGGCATCTTTTTCAACACGACATAACACCTTTTGAGACAATAAGCCTCAAATATTAATTTCCATTGTTTTTTGGGGGGTTTTTTTCTATTTAAATATTGATTCTTCAAAAACAAAATAATAACAACAAACTTATCAATTTGAAAATAAAAACTTGGCTTGTTCTATGGATGAGATAACTTAAAATATCTGACGCGCAAATCTTTATATTCTTTTTAATGTCTTATTGAACTAGATAGATAAGGCCATTTATTCATTTTTGGCCTGATATTAAAAAATGAACAATAATCTTGGTACTAATATGATTATTATGAGAATATTTTTTAAAGATTAGAAATAGACTGTTTTTTCTTATGGCTTTCAAAGCATATTTTTAAAATTGTAAAAATGAGCTTTTTGGCGCAATATCCAGTTGATGTGCTCAAATTAAAGATCTGAACACGTATGTATGAAACTGCGCTCCCCAAAGCAGGATTCGAACCAGAGTCGAAAGCGAGTGCTTACCATATTACAAGACCACAAATCCATACATAATATGCAATATTTGTGCATGTCTATTTTGTTGTTAATTTCATTCTGCAAAACAAATTAATAACACAATATCTTTAAATAAACATCAAAAATCGGAACTGCACTCAAGGAACTGTGAAATTAAAAGAATTATTAATGCCTGCAGAAATATTGGCACACAATAGGACAAATCTGTGAAAACACTTATCCGGCACCTTTTGAGGGGCGCAACAAATCGTTGTATCAATATTGTAATAGGAAGGGGTTTACCTTTAATGACACAATAAGTCATTGGTAGTGACTGGGTGAGATTGGTTTTCACAGGGCATTAGGTCGTGCTTCACTCGGCCACTCAAACGTGTCAGGGACGACACGGGGGCAATTCTGGGGATTCCATCCTTTGTTGAGGTGGTTCACACGGTGGTCACATATTATTATTGTGTTCTTTTTTTTTTTTTGGGGGGGGGGGGGGGGGTTGTCGAGGACGGTCCGTCTTCTTGGAGACCATAATACAAGAATTCCACGTCGCGCGAGGAAACGGATGGCTTAAATATAGAGCCTTTTTTTTTTGTAGAGAAAACGAAACTGGAAATAAGGGTAGATCTCAACTTGCGGGGGGTGATTGCATTCGCTTCACACGAAAAGGGAGCTATGTGGTCTAGTGGTATGACACTCGCTTTCCTGGGTCCTGGGTTCGAGCCTCGCTCGGCGCATAGTTGAGTCCGTGGAAAAGGCTCTTCACTCACATTCTCTCACCGTACTGTAAAATGAGTACCTGGCCGTTAACAGCGTTGTCTATGTCGGAAAAAAAATATTATGTAGCCTAACAGGCTTCCTGTCTCGTTCTACATGTTACGTGTTGCTGTTGGACAGGGACCTATTGTAAAGCGCTTTGAGCACATTTAGTGGATACAATTGCTCTATATAAAAGCTCAATATTTTTTTAAGGTAACGGAAATGATTCCAAGTGAATTCGAGACATTTTTTTCTGATCCCTTCTATACACAGCAGTGATTGGATAGCTGCTGGGTCTATCAGATCTAGCACAAAATACATTTGGGAAGGACTAGCGTCCTATCAAAAGGGCAGCAAGCAATTGTTTTGTTTAAACCGGGACAAACTCCGGCTCCTTTTATTCAATATGTAATAAATTCATTCTTAGTGCTCCGAAAAATTTGTTACACACACACTCCCAGTGATTTTGGAACCGGAAAAGTAGAAGGTGAATCGTCAAGACTTTTCTTCCCTCTTGTGTCTTTGGAAATGATAAATATAAAAAAGACACAGTGTCTCAAAATGTATGTAGGTTTGGGACTACCTGTAAAGCCCTTTTCAGTTTAGTAGTCGAAATTTGCCCAAT
>NC_088361.1:122937649-122947649 GCF_034508935.2 Berghia stephanieae
TAATAAACCAAATTGTTGTGAACTCATTGTTGTAATGGAAATGCTCTCAAACTAACACAAAATATTGTCATTTACAAAGTTAAATCAAGCCCATAGTTGCATTCAGTTATCAGACCTCCTAATAGCTCAACGTCGGGCATGAGATATACCAATCAATATACCACAATGACACAATGTCACAAAATTTAAACTTTGACCCCCTTCCTGTTTTATCGTCATTTCTTTTACAATAATTCTGTCCCCACCCCATTCCTCTATCAAATCACGTAAACTCTCTCTCTCTCTCTCTCTCTCTCTCTCTCTCTCTCTCTCTCTCTCTCTCTCTCTCTCAGTCCCTCTCTCTCTCAGTCCCTCTCTCCAATAACCCCCATAGTTGCATTCTATCCCCACCCCCTTTTCCCTTATCAAAACATAATATGTAAACTCTCTTCGCTCCTACTATGTCCTCCTACACTAATCATAATAACCATGTATGTACGTGTGTACAACCACTGGACATAACGTCGATTAACCCAAGGAGCCCCTAAGCCGTTTTAAGAGGACAATCACAGATGACACACGGCAGGATTTAACCGCGCGCTGACACCAATACAATGACTGCTAAGGGGCTGGACAAATGTTATTGTTTTCTTTTAAATTATACACACCTGGTTGGCATCCGTGTATGTATGTATGTATGACTAACTGATCACCCCCGATCACACAAACTGACGGCTTCTGGCTGCTGATGTCGTTAATTTGAGGGTTAAGTGTATTGGTATTTACAAAAAACTAATCGGCCCAATCATATACACCTAGGGATAATGTCTTGATACAGTTAATTTAAGGCTGAGGGGTGTTACAGTATTTTGTCCTAGTCCAGTTATTAGTGTCATTAGTATTATTATTATTAGAAGTAGTTCACTTTCACTGATTGTAGTCTTGCTGGGCCAAAAATGATTAATGCGTTACGTTATAAGTGATGGAATATACAACCATGCTCTAAATAACACTTCTAAAAAAAAGAAAATTTGGCTAGAAAACCTTTGTTTGGAAATATCTCCGTTGGTGACGGGCCTTTTTGAATGCACTAATAATCTACAAGATGTCAAATTATTATTTTTAATACGTTGTCCTTCGGAGCACATTAGGCCCATTAACCCGGATTTTTTCCCCGGTTTATATAGCATGAAACGGGTCATAGCAAGGCCCTGGGTCATAGCAAGTGCTTGCAATCCCTTGAAAGGACCATAGTCTTTCGCAAAGTATTTCCCGCCAGATCTAACAGACCCAGCTTACTATGCGTCATCACGAAGGAAGTGACGTCACAGCTGTTGAATCCTATTTGAACTCGTCACTTCCACAATGATTATGATCATTGGTGAATAGTCTGAACCTTAACGGTTATCAAATATTTTGACGTTACGTTAAAGAATATAACGGGGGATTTAGAATTGTGCATTTATTTAGAGAAACGTCCACTAAATGTACTGAAAGAGCTTTACAAGAAGTCCTTCGCCAACAGCAACACTTAACATGTAGGACGAGACATGACGCTTATGAGGCGATATTACAATTCTTTTTCGAACAGAGACAACGCTGTTACCGGCAGGTACTCATTTTACACATGGGTACGGTGAGAGAATGTGAGTAAAGAGCCTTTTCCAAGGACTCAACTATGCGGGAGCGGGACTCGAACCTGGACCTTCCGATCCGAAGACGAGTATCACACCACTTGACCACATTATAACCAAACACAGTCCTAAGTCACATTTTGTGAGTTCGATCTATTCTTTAATCGCCATGCCGCTTTGCATGTTTAGTAACAATGGGCCAAATTCACGACCAGGAGAATTATTTTCTTTTCTTTTTTTTGTTGCTGTTTTGTTTTTTAATGTGTTGTTTCTTTATTTAGTTTGTTTGCTGGATATTTTGTTTGTTTGTTTGTTTGTTTTGTTTTGTTTTTGTTTTTTATTTTTTGTTCTGTTATTTTGGGAATGGAGGGAGTCTTTCTTTATATTTTTCATAGACTAAATACGACCTATTTTTGTTTGGCATTTAATTTAATTTAAGTTAATTTAATCCTTAGACTCAAAATACGCTTCAACAGTCGTAACGTCACTTCCCACGTACTGACGCATGGTAACTTAGTAACTGGCTCAAAGCTATCGGAACAATGGCGGACGCCCTTATGAAATAATATTTCTCCGACGAGCATAAAAGCGTATCCAGAGGAAAAAAAAACCCATTATAAATCTGATCATGTTTTGACTTTTACACATTTTGATCACAAGATATATGAAAAGTTCTAGCCAGCATGAAGAATAAAAAGTACCGATTTTCTTTGTTTAGAACCAAGATGGACGCCGTTGCCGGGCGGCGTGACATCAGACTACTGAATCCAATTAGCCCATTCTTGGAAGACAATTCAAAATAAAATCACAAAAGATCACGAAACGAACTGATCTTTATTCAATACAAGAATTATCACAAAAGATTACGAAACAAACTTAATCTTTATCGCTTTACATAGTAAAACCCATACCATGCATACTAAATCCCCTGTATTCTCTTTTCTGATACTATTATAGTCGATTCTAATGTCAGCTATTGTCTTTCACTGCGTGAAATACTTTATGTATTGCTGCAGGGCAATGTATTTAGTCATAATAATGTCTGCGATATTATCACAGAGACCACCGCCATGTGCTCTTTTTTAAATGATGGCGCAATTTGAGTATGTGTAGTTTATTATGATAGTGATTTGCATTATTTTTTATAATCACCCCCCTCTCCCAGATTGTAAAAGTCTCTTCATCAATTTCGTTCTCACTCTCATATTTCGTCTCATAATAATTATAAATATAATGATGATGGTAATAAAATATCATTATTATTATATTATTATTATATTATTATTATTATTTATTATTATTATTATTATTATTATTATTATTATTATTATTATTTATTATTAATATAATCATACATATCATTATAAAATAAGAAGATATATAGAAGAAGAAGAAGAAGAAGAAGAAGAAGAAGAAGAAGAAGAAGAAGAAGAAGAAGAAGAAGAAGAAGAAGAAGAAGAAGAAGAAGAATATCATCATCATCATCATCATCATTTTATTGTTATTATTACAAGTGTCCCCATTCCGATTAATTTTAGGAAGAAAGTAGTTTCGTACATAATGCTCTAGTACCACACTATGTAGGGGTCGCCTTTTTATCTATGTATGTATCGTTTCACACGACTTACTTTGTTGTCATTATTATTAGGAAAGCGCCTTTCCTATAATTCGTTGCAATAGTTATCTATTTGTCAACAAAGATCTAAAATGTAAAATGCAATCTCAACAATTCAAAATATGTCCAGGTGTTTCCTATATAAATAAATCATGCGTTCTGGTCACGTGATCTTAGTTCCATTAGTACATAAATTATATTGTTACTATCTATCTATTTATCAGTCGATGTATATCTTTGGTTCGTAGTCAATCTCAGTCAATCTCTTATTGTTACTATTTGTTTTCATCGGCTTTCAACACACTTATTAAGCGTGGTATGTGACCGGATAGATGACAATAGTTATAAAAATTCTGACTCTTAAGGTTTGGTGAGAATTTTACACTCTTTATCCACTCGTCTTATGTGTAAATGAGTCACTATCTGGCATCGATAGAAATGTGCTAACAGAACAAGGACTCCTAGCAGGCTACTTAAACTGTAAGAAATGGAAATTCAACTTTCTAACAGCCTGCTGAGGTAATTAAGGACGTATTTTGAAGCAAATAGAGCCATGTAAGGTTGTGGAAATACCCTTTTTGAAATCATATAAATTGGAATAGAAAGATGGATATCGAATAAGGAGAAAACTATTGTAATTCTAATCCAAGTCTCAGTGTGACTGCCATTAATTTGATCTCTGTCTTCAAGTTTAATTCTTTTTGCAATGCCAGATATTTTTTTTCTCTCTTTTATTTTATGTTATTTTCTTTTTCTTTTCTTTTTCTTTTCTTTTTTAATTTAATCTTTTTTTTTTCTTTTTTTTTTTTTTTTGGTTTGTTTTTAGTTTTTTATTGGTTTTGTTTTGTTTGCTTGTTTTGTGTTTTGTTTTGATTTGGTTTTTGTTTTGTTTGTTTGTTTGTATTGGGGAGGGGGGATTTTTGTTTTGTTTTGTAACATTTTTAAAAATTTTGTTTGCTTTTGTTTGTTTTTTTTGTTTTTTTGTTTCCTTTTATCCGTATGTCTGCATGCCTTCTTATTCCATTGTAATGATAAGTAGCTTTCAAGTAAAACTACTTTAAATCCACCCGATTATCGATCTATCTGTCTCTCTCTCTCTCTCTCTCTCTCTCTCTCTCTCTCTCTCTCACTTCCCCCCTCTCTCTTCTCTTTCTCTCCCTCGCTCCTCTTTCTCTCTCTCTCTCTCTCTCTCTCTCTCTCTCTCTCTCTCTCTCTTTCTCCCTCTCTCTCTCTAAAGGGTCTCCCTGATGACTCGATGAATTCTGGACGAAACAACGTTGTTGGAGAATGAGTAAAAAAGAAAACGATGCGAGAATAAATAAATTAATAATTCGCCCCAAGATACTGTCGAGCATTCTACGTGATTCCAGGTAACTCCCCTCAATCATATATATATATATATATATATATATATATTATATATATATATCCATCTATCTATCTATCTATCTATCTATCTATCTATCTATCTATCTATCTATCTATCTATCTATCTATCTATCTACCTATCTATCTATCTATCTATCTATCTATCCATCTATCTATCTATCTATCTATCTATCTATCTATCTATCTATCTATCTATCTACCTATCTATCTATCCATCTATCTATCTATCTATCTATCTATCTATCTACCTATCTATCTATCCATCTATCTATCTATCTATCTATCTATCTATCTATCTATCTATCTATCTACCTATCTATCTATCCATCTATCTTCTATCTATCTATCTATCTTCTTCTTCTTCTATCTTCTACCTATCTATCTATCCATTATTATCTCCTATCTATCTATACTACTTTTGCTATACTATCTATCTAATAATCTCCTATCTATCGATAACATCTATCCTCTATTATCTATCTATCTATCTATCATCTATCTACCTATATTATCCATTATTATCATCTATCTATCTATCTATCTATCTATCTATCTATCTATCTATCTATCTATCTATCTATCTATCTATCTATCTATCTATCTATCTATTTTTTTTTTTGTCCATCTATCTATCCCCTCTCCCCCACCCCTCTCTCTCTCTCTCTCTCTCTCTCTCTCTCTCTCTCTGTGTGTGTGTGTCTTTCTCTCACACACACACGAACACACACACTCTCTCTCACACACACGAACACACACACTCTCTCACACACGCATACACACACACACACAGATACACACACGAGACCCGTCACTCAAATTGCCTGCACAAACGGGTACATTATCATAACACTGGCATGAATCCTTTACAGCCACGCCCCCTCCCCTCTTCAAAAAGCCTCCGGAAGCGCGTGAGAGCGACAGGACTAATCCAGCAGCCAACGGTTATCCGACTTTATTATTGGGTAATTCAAGCTCAGCGCCTTGGCCAATCAGTGACTGTCAATAAGTATTCAACTCCCACCTCCCTCAACCCCCCCCCCCCCCCCCAAACTCTATTATACTATGGTTCCCACCCTCGCTATATTGCATTATAATATTATTCTGTGTATGAATACCCTTTTAATAATTTCGTCTTTCCTTCTCTTTCATTGTATCAACTATCCTACGCTGAAAACGATTGATATTCTCTACCACTGCGCGCTGTTTCGAGTTGCAATAACGTAATTAGGGCGGTATTTTTCACCCCCCGAATCCGAATTCTTTTATTGACGGAGTAACATTGCTGAGGATGTATATAAAGAGGAGAATGAGTGTGTGAGATATTTTCTAACCAGCTTGTCAAAAATTGGTAATTTATTGCTTGTCGTTTGTGATATCCCTTCATTCTTGGCGATCTGGAGAGACAAGCTAATCTCAATTTTCTTTACTTTTGAGTTTTGTGGTGAATATTTCTTTCTGGAGGATTTTATAAAATTTTCACATATAACATATAATCTTCAAGTTTGTAAATAGAGGTTTAGTCTATTCATCAACATTATGAACTTTTACATAATATTCTATTATGAAAATATTTACAAAATAGTAGGCAAAAATGTTCAGTTCCGAAGGTTAATATAAATCAATATTTAATTTGATAAGATTGTTCAATGGATACGTTCACCATAAACGGCGAGAATATTTCTTTGGCTTTCACAAACCTTTGCTTCAAATGATCGTTCATCCTTTTGTAAAAATGATATAATATTTTTTTCGAGATAAAAGTGTCCATGGCCAAGATAAAAACTCCATCAAATTTCATCTCATGTCCGTTTATAAGAACCAAAGTCATCAAATTTGCCGATTAAAAAAAAATGAAACAACAACTTTGCTCTTGAGCTAATTTGTATCATCAACAATACTGACAATAACAAACAACAACAACAACAGTAACATTAACACAAATAAATATGGACAATCCTAGCATTCAAATCAAGATGCCAGGTATAGATATTCAAACATCTTCACCATTAATATCGCCTTCCTTATCCTCGTCGTCGTCCTCTTCATTATCATCATCCTCCCATTCGGCGTACAACTCACCTTTGTCTTCCCCTGAAGTGTCCACTAAAGTCCCCTCCAGCACCTCAAATCCATCCTCATTGGGCAGTCCATGTGATACTTCTAGGCCCGTCCCTGTTGAACCCAGAGTCCTGGCAATATCGCCAAGTCATCGGGAATGTCCCACAGTATAGACAGTATTCTGGGAGGTGGAGGAGGAGCTGGAGGTGCGGTTACCTCTAGAGATTTGTCTACATCATCGGTACCAACATCAACACCTTTGTCATCTTCGTCATCTTCGTCCTTATCACCAAGACAGCATCTAGTCAATATTGGTAAGATCTTTTGAAAACACCAATACCTATGTTAGGCCTAAATAAAAAAAATTAAAAAGTAGTCCTACCGAGCCACCGGGCCCATGGAGCCGGACTCTATCCCTGTTTCTGTAGCGTGAAACGGACAGTAGCAATTGCTTGCTACCCTTTGGATAAGACGCTAATCTATCGCAAAGCACTTTCCGATAGATCTAACAGACCCAGCTACCCGATCACTGCTGGGTGGACAGGGGAAGGGGGGGGGGGGTCAGAATAAAATCTCGACTGCACCCGGGATCGATTTCGGTCCCTATTGCTTGTGAAGCGAGTACTCTACCAACTGAACTATCGGAAACCCATGTTGGGCCTATCGCTTTACATATTTCCTTCATGCTTTTTCTGCCATTTACTTTATTATTTATTATTTTCCTTGTTAACGTTTCTGTGCTTCTTGTCTATGTTCGTAAATATCAAATTGATAAATTAGGGAACAGGCTCTGGTACTTGATAAAGATCTTAAAAAGTGGATATGAACAGGGCTAGATAAAACAAAGAAAAATACAAGAAAAAAAAAAACCATCCAGAAACATCTAAAAAAGTCAGTCTTCCTTTCTTGTATTTTCCTTTCTTGCTTTGTCTGGCACTGTTTCATACACACTTTTTCAGATCTTTATTCTTGTCGAAATGATTAAATATTTGATTCGTTTATTTATGTGTGTAGGGGGGGGGGGGGTAGGTTTGTTTGTTTTGGGTTTGTTTGTTTTTTTTTTTTTTTTTTTTTTTGTGTTTTTTTTTTGGGGGGGGGGGGGTTGGGTTTTTTTTTAGGGGGGGAGGGGGTGTTTATATTTCTATTTTTTTCTTCTTCATTTTTTTTCTAATTTCTAATAGATTTAATTTCTTTCATTAACCCATTCACCTCGTAATTTTTACAAATCCCTGGCCCCGATAGCTCAGTCGATAGAACACTCCCTCTACCAGTGTCGATCCCGGTTGCAGTCGGTTTAATGTTAAGCAAGCCGGAATAAATTTCAGCTTCATTAGTCTCATCGATCTGAAGGGCATTTTTTTCATACTGACAAAGAATTTCAAATAAACGATTATAATATGATTAAGATAAAAGTTTATAAGTAAATAAAAGACTATATTTGGTCTTAGTTTGGCTAGGATATTAATGAATTAAAAAAAAAAAAAGACAGGTATTTCATCAAGAAAATTAAACGTAAAAAAAATAAATAAAGGAAATAAACACTCAGAATGGCACATTCCCTAACATTTCAAAATAAAGCAATTCACAAAGGGTGGACATTAAATCGTTTATGGATCGGCCCTTCGTCAGCAATACAAAAACAATTTCTAAAGTTGATTCTCAAAGAAGTAGATAGTTTTCTGTTTTGTTTTGCATTGTTTTGTTTTGCATTGTTTTGTTTTGTTTTGTTTTTGGGGGAGGAAGGGGTTGGGTTGTTTGTTTTTTTTTTGTTTTGTTTAGTTTTGTTTTGTTTTGGCTTTTTTTTTCCCCAAATGACTACCGTAATATTTCAATTTATTATCCAGAGACTTCATTGATTTAATCATTGTTCTTATTTTTTTAAATACTCTATTCAGCTCTGATCTTCTTAGCAATTGTTTATTTATTTATTTATTTATTTATCTATCTATTCATTTATTTATTTATCTATCTATTTATATGCTTACTCCTTTATTTATTTAATCAGTTATCCATTTAATTAATCATTGACTATTTAATTTACTTATTTATTTACATATTTATTTATTATTTATTAATCTCAAATTTATTTTATTTTATTTCTGAAAGTTGGAATTTCAATTTTATCTAACATATTCCAGCTTTCATAGACAATCTTTTTTAAAATATAGGAATATCTTCATCAACAAATGAATGATCATCTCTCATTTGTCTTTAGTAACTTTAATACGCCTTGTCTATTCTCCTCAATAAACATGTAAATTTTTTACACATTTTGTACATTTTGCTGTTAAAATCAATCTCAAGCATCCAGATAACACCGGACATAATGATAGTTTTAGTCGGTGAGACACAATATATATATATATATATATATATATATATATATATATATATATATATATGTATATATATATATATATATAATATATATATATATATATATATATATATATATATATATATATATATATATATAAAAGCAAAAACCATGAAATAATAGTGCTCAACTTTTTGATAAAAGGGGCTATTTATAAACATTTCAAGTATAATTATTACTGTTAACTTCTACAGTACTGTTTCATGTTTCAAACATATATATATATATATATATATATATATATATATATATATATATATATATATATATATATACATATATACATATATATATATACATATAGACATGTGTATATATAATTTTTTTTATTTATTCACTGTCTTTAGAACAAACCAACTCAAACACACCTCAACCCGATTCTCCAAAGAAAAGATGCTATTCACCACAACCACATCCACAACACCATCAACATCCTCATCATCCACATCTTCTTGAATACCATCCCCAATTCCACCATCCTCCCAATCCCCATCTTCACCACCATCCCCAACAGCATCAACATCATAACTACAGAAGCGGCAATTACAATAATGGTCACAGTGTCAAAAGCAACAAGACAATCAACAATGACAATGAAGATCACGAAATAAACAATCGAGAAGAGATCGAAAGAGACGGGTCTTTGTCGCCACAGAGCGATACGACAAACGAAAAATCTAATAATAAGAATAGTATTAACAATAATAATAACAACAGCAGCAGTAATAGTTATCACGAATCGCTGCAGCATCCACATCACCATCATCATCAACAGCAGCAGCAACATCGCAATCCCTACCTACATCGTCCTCAAGACTCGACGGAGGCTTCCACACCGCCATCAAACGGCCATCACCACCATCACCACCACAATCACCACAACCATCACCACCACCATCAGGTCAGCGGGATAGACTCCTATCGGAGACAAGATGAAGGCGAGGAAAA
>NC_088361.1:122950149-122957649 GCF_034508935.2 Berghia stephanieae
TATAAAACTGTTCAAAAGTGAATTAATATGCTTCACAAATGTGTGTAAATTGCGTCGTGTCTATGTTACAAATTATATCGCAGAATGGCCCGCTTCAGTTCCCCTATTCATTTATTCTATGACATTTTTCTTATCACCTACTTGTGAAATGGCAAATATTTTTGTGTTTCCCATTTATCCGGTCGAATATATAGAATGCTATAGGCTAATGCCACTTAAATACAAGACCTTAAACGTTTCTAAGCTAATATTGTCATGTGATTTATGATTTTGAGAAGTTTTACTTTTGAATTAAAAACCGTAATGGGCAAAATTCGAGAGGGAGAGAGAGAGAGAGAGAGAGAGAGAGAGAGAGAGAGAATGAGAGAGAGAATGAGAGACAGAGAGAGAGAGAATGAGAGAGAGAGAATGAGAGAGAGAATGAGAGACAGAGAGAGAGAGAGAGAGAATAGACTATAGTTCAAAATGACCGAGTTGATAATGAAATGCATTGCATGCCATGCGCTGAATTTTGGAGATTTTCAGTACATAACGAACTTTCAACCTTTTCATATAATTTGAGATTTAATTTTGCGCATCTCTCTGAATGACGGGTGGTTAGTTTCTTTCCTTTGATTTTTTTTCGTTTGATATCGGGTTTTTCGTGCGTTCCTTACGTATTTAATGATGCTTTAATTTATTTGTGTTTCGTCTTCTTTTGATATAATCTTCTTTGTTTTTTGTTTTTTTGTTGTTTTTTTTTTTTTTGTTTTCTTTTTGTTTGTTTGTTTGTTTTTGTTTTGCTTTTTTTTTTTATTTTGGGGCGGGGGGGGGGGGGGTTGTTGTGCTTTTCTTTTTTTTTTTTTGGATGGGGTGTTGTTTGTTTTTGTTTTTTTTTTGTTTTCTGTTCATTATGACAAGAAAACGTGTTTTTCATAAACGGAATATGTAATAATGACCCCTCGACTTGTCAAATTAAATAACCTTAAAACTGGGACTTAAAAATAAGTGACCACTTTGTTTTTGAATTTCCGGATTTTGGACTTTTTGGCAAATTTAGGATCGTTTTAATTTATTGATAACATAAAATAAATGTATGTGTTTTTTTAAATAGCAAAGATAGAAAAAGTCCCAGGTTTGAGAATGTTTGCCAAGATGAGGGTCATTTAAATCAATCAATATTTGAAGGATGAGTTTTCTGACCAAATTTGTCAGTACGGGTTTTTCCAGAGTACGACAGTTAACTGGTTAAATAAAGAGTTTAATATATTTTTTAAACGTCTTTTGTTTTCGTCTTCAGCTCCCAAGGAGAGTACGGAGAGAACGAGAGCAGCTTGGAAGATGATGGGTGTGGCAAGCCTAGGAAGATACGGAGGAGTCGGACAACATTTACTACATTCCAGGTAAGGAGTCGTCGTCGTCATCATCATCATCATCATCATCATCATCATCATCATCATCATCATCATCATCATCATCGTCGTTCATCATCATCCACTCATCATCATCATTCATCATCATCATCATCATTCATCATCATCGCCGTTGTCTTCGCCGTCATCATCATCTTCGTCATCATCATTATCATCATCACCGTTGTCATCGTCATCATCATCATCATCATCATCAACATCATCATCATCAACATCATCATCATCAGTAGCATCATTATCATTACCATCATCATTATAATCATCATCATCATAATCACCTTCATCATTAGTATCATAATCATAATTACTATCAGGTATCAGCATTTTAAAAAATCATTTAGTATTGATGAGTCTGCCTTGCACGACAGCTAACAACAAATGAACGTTCGATCCATTTCCCAGTTACACCGTCTAGAAAAGGCATTCGAAAAGACCCAATACCCTGATGTGTTCACACGGGAGGAGCTTGCTATGACCCTGGATTTGAGTGAGGCTAGAGTGCAGGTATGTATTAAAAATAAAATGAAGAAAACTAGCTTTTATAAAGCGCAATATCCACGAAACATGCTCAAGTGCTTTCCAATGGGTCCTTAGCCTACAGTTACACTTAACATACAGGACGAGAAACGACGCCTATTTGATATTTCATTTTTTTTTCGACAAGGACAACGCTGATAACGTCCAGCGTTATACCCAAAGGATAGCAAGCAATTGCGCTTCTCTGTTTCATGTTCCGGCTCCATGCAGAGGCCTTATGGCTCTGAAGGACTACCTTTTAAAAAATGATAAATGAATACAATAAATAGATTTGCTTTATTATAGCCCAATTGAGAATTTGTCTTTTATATCTAAACCAAAAGAAGACTGGAAAAATCCAAGCGTTAGCCGCAGTGCAGCGCCGCAACGTGATGACATAAAAATTGTCAAAAATTGTCAAGAAGTGCCTACAAATAAACTAATACTATTTTTTATCTCTATTGTACTTTTTCAAAATAAATCTAGCTATCCATTTGTAACGTTTATGTGTTAAAAATTATCACCTCATATCTACGAAGATTTTCTTATTTTATTTGTTACTGTATGGATTGCTGTTATTATGTCAGAGATTACAATGGGAATTGAGCAACGGATGTGACACTCATCCCCCTCCTCTCCATATGATTAGAGGCAGAGAGGAGGTTGAAAGAGGTGAGAGAGGGGCAGAGAGAGAGAGAGAGAGAGAGACTTTGGAGAGAGGCTGTGAGAGACATGACAGAGAGGCTGAGAGAGGCTTGATGAGATTGGGGAGAGAAGCTGAGAGCGGATAGAAGAGACACTCTCTCGGTGATCCATTTAACTCTTGACGTACTAAGCAAGGGCTTTTCTCGACACGCCAAATATGTGTTATCACAGTAGCTCCTCTGTCGAACTCTAACAAAACGACTTTTTTATTCTCAATTTAGTAACATTAATTTTTTTTCACTTTAAATATTAATGATATAAGGAACCGCCCGCCCCCCCCCCCCGCCCCCCTCCCCTCATCCTTTTTTTTTTCTCCCATCCTTTCCAACTTTTCAAACATTCCTTAGCCTGAAAATCTTTATAGTATTCTCAGGTTTAAGAATTTTGACCTACAGCGTCAAAGTAGTATTATATCGATTATTTAGGTAATTCAAATGCTGAACATTGTATTTATAGTATGAAATATGAGACGAGGCAAGATTTTGTTAATTATTTTATTGAGGATAATGAACACAGTACTAAAAAAAAATTTAAAAAATACATTTTTAAAAAAAGTTGTGGTCGATCGAACACTGAGATATAATATATTAAGTACCTGCATCACTCCGACAGGATATCGTGTTAAGGCATGAAGGCAAAGAGTTAAGTTTTTGAGAAGTGTAAGGCGGGGCGGGGGGGGGGGGGGGGGTTGGAGTCATCTGAATTCATCCACATAGTAAATACATATTATGAATTTAAAAGTTTCTGACCAAAATGAAAGAAAGTGATGTTTTATCATTATAAGGCGATTCTGTTGTTTTCAAAACGATGCTTTGTACGGATTTTGTTATAATACCCTTCGGAATATTTCATGATTATCTCCCCCTTTTTTCTCCTCCAATCCCCTCCTTCCTCTTGAGAGATAAATTAGTGTGACTCTTAATAGAGGAAATAGAACGATGAGAGTCGGTTGAAATAATTGTTTATTAATAACGTTATCAGCTTTTTGAGAGAAAAAAATACAATTGAATTAAATTATTATTATCAACGGAATGGGAAAGAAATTCTTGAAATTTAGACAAGAATGCTTGAGTTTGTAAAATTGTCACTTATTGTTGGGTTAAGTGATTTATATGTTTTAGGCAACTGGGGGGACAAGCAAGTGAAAAAAGAGTGTTATAGATATTGTGCTCTTGGCTAAGAAACTCACAATATTGCCATCCATATAACGGACCAACACACAAAACCGTGCGTAACCCTGAACGTTCATAGTCTGGTTAATACAGCTTAGTGAGAATTACTCATAAACATGGATGGCAAAAGACAATAACAACGACCTGAGTGACCTCAACTTCGTTCTATCTATAAAACGTTGTTTTTTTTGGACTTAATAATAATAAGGCGGTGTCAGATTTTGGTTAGGTCTTTAATGAATTCTGCATTAGTAGCTACTGCAGTTAACTTTATATACACTACGTGACCTTTCTCCCGATGGACCAGGTAGAGCACGCGCCACACATGCAAATGGACCAAGATTGATCCCCGGTGAAATCGAGATTTTTTTCCGACACCCCCCCCCCTCCTCCCCCTCCACCTGTACACCCAGCAATAATTGGGTAGCTGGGTCTCTCCTCGGTTTGGGGGAAAGTACTTTGCGTTAGATTTTAGAGTCAAGAGTTAGCAAATTGTGACCCACCCCATTCGATATGGTATTGTGTCGAAATGATTGATATAAAGAAAATTGAATTTAAGGTCAAATGATCCGAATAAAGAAAGTTGTATTTTGAAGTTGTATAGATAACAAATCTCTCTCTCTCTCTCTCTCTCTCTCTCTCTCTCTCTCTCTCTCTCTCTCTCTCTCTCTCTCAATTTCTTTCTTTCTCTTTCGCCCCCTTGCCCTCGCATCTTTCACTCCCTATCTACAATTACAGCGTTTTAACTCACCTTTAAAATGACCAGCTTAAAATCCAACAAACTCACATTGATATGACACAGTTTTGAGACAGCTGGTCACACACATTGCACAGATCGAAACAGGTGCGGTTGATTAGCGGTCATTGTTTAGGTAATCCATGGTCAGAACAACAATTTGTATACTTGTATAAAAGTCGTTTTATTTATTGTGGTCAAACGTAGCAGGTAGACTACAAAATACGGTCAATGTTCCCAGATTACGTTCATTGAGTCCATATACGTACCCAAATGCGATTTGGTTGAATTCAGTTAAATGAATCGGCCATTAATCTTTTATGAATGAAATCCATAAAAGGTTAACTTGAATCTCGAACAAATTAAATGTCTTGTCGCGTTACTTTTGAGTCAACGGTTATATGACCCATATTCGTTGCACGCGCTGTTATACTCTCAAAATCAAACAAACATACAAACGAACACACTACCTGACGTAAAAGTTGTTAGTATCATTTAAATCTTTATTTACTTATTTATTAGAAATGTTTACTGATTGAATCCGAATTGCTTGTATAAATTACAGAACTTACTATTATTGATATCATATTATTCTTTTTGGTGCTGAACCTTTTATTTTTAATAATTTCTATGTAATAATTGAAAGGGCATGTTATTCCTGGTAATTATGGTACATAATTGAATTTGGAATTGTATATAATATGCTGGTACCAGTAAATGAATGTGTGTCCTTTCGAACACTGTAAACTAAATAATAAATTGCCTTTTTGGACTTGAAAGACAATAGCATTATTACTCTGAACGTTGTGCTGGTTTTGATCAATGGTGACCAGGCCTCCCGTAACCTGATTGTTTTAAAATGAATTTTAAGCTTTTAAGCATTGTAACGTTAAAACACTGGACAGAGCGTGTTGTTTCTCAGGCTTCGTGTAATTTAAATTTCCTATTCGAAAACAGTTGACTTTAAATTAATTTTTTTTTCTCTTTTTTTGTTTTCAAATTTTTGGTTTTCGTTTTAGGGATTTTTATTGCTTTATTTTGTTTATTTTTGTTTTTGTTTTGTTTGTTTTTTGTTTTTTTTGTTGTTGTTTTTTTGTTTGGGATTTTAAAATTATTTTTATTTTGTATTTTTTGTCTGTTTATTTGTTGGTTTTGTTTGTTTTTTGTTTTGTTTGTTTTTTTTTTTTTTGTTTTTTTTTGGGGGGGTTGTTTTTTTAAAAGGGGGTGGGGGTTGTTTTTGCTTTTGTTGCCCGACTCATCTCATCATTGTTGATGAATGTCGTTGATAAGTGCTTGATCGTTTCATGTCAGCAATTTTAAAATAATCTCAGGATTGTAAAAATATGTCCCAGTAGGAATATTAAAGCCATAGACGGGATTATTTTAAAATCAAAATAAAGGTGGACGTGTTCGCTTGAGGATAAGATCATTAATTGGTGGATTCGTGATCAAAGAGGAACACGCTTTTGATTATTAATTTGTACCGTTGTGTAGCAGACAGACAATGGTGGTCTTTTCCAACAACCCACAACATCGTTAGTGTGTATTTGTTATCGAAGCATTGTTTGGGTTTTGTTTGGCTTTGAATTGTTGTTAGTGTTTGTTACTGAATAAGTGTTTAATTGTTTTTACATAGAAACATTTTACTTGATGTGTTCAATTCCTTTTTGTTGGATCAAGAGGAGTTCACGGATGAGTGGTACAAACCTTAGCCCTCGTAATCTTATAGCTTGACGCTTCGCTAAAATTTACGTCACAATAATAATAGTTTTACTCGTGTTAACATAAACCTCTGTGGTCACAATACAAATCAACAATCGTCGATGTAAAGTGAAAAGCGAGTTTGTTCAGTTTTTTTTTTTTAATTTTAGATGCTCAAGGAAACAAATAATCCCATTGGCTCCTGCACTATTGAATTCATATCATTGTTAACTTTCTTTTGGTGGTGATCGCCTTGTAGTGTAACATAATCATTGGCCAGTGTCATGTTATGCTTTTGCAAAGGCGACGGACCAACTAAAGAATAAGAATATCTGATCTTTGTTTAACAATATTCGTATATTTACCTCATGTGCGTGGTTATTGACAATAGTTCCGCTAGCTTTAACCTTAAGGAATGTTTTCCCTAGTCAATGCACTCAAGTGGTAAGCCATCGGAATGAAGGAAAGAATCCCGACAAAAATGAACAAATGAATATGTAAAAACGATAATGCCATTATAAAAGAGAAGGTATGTAAATTATCGACCCAAGTAGAGGGTTATCATTCTTGTCATTGTTAAACCACAATATATGTGTGTGTGTAGTGTGTATATATATATTATATATATATTATATATATATATATATATATATATATATATATATATATATATATATACCGTTTCTTATCGAATGCTACTCACATTTTTATTTGTTATTTTGGCAAGACGCTGATTCTGGCATGTGAAACTTTAAACAAAATGGAATTTAAAGATTGCCGACCGCCTCATGGTCTTTCATTCTATCTACCAGTGCGTAACATAAAACGAATTGACGTTTCATGTGCTATTAATGTATTACACACCTTTGCTGGTTTTCAGATATAATACAAACGTTAATATCCTTACAATCAACCCCAAAATGACCCTATAATTTTATCATTATACACTTCAATTTTATCCACTCCAAAACCCCGACGAAACTCAAGCGTTCTATCATTACACGGTGGCTTAATTAGGAACTGACATAACGTCTTAAACGGCCAGTTATTTGTCTGGACTCACCGGGCAGAAGTCGTTAAATTGCGCTGACATGGAAGGTGGGGAGGTGGGGGGGGGGGGACTATTAGTTCCAACAGTGTGTTCGTGATAGAGCCAATCTGAGAGACGTCGCTGATCCTATTCACCCGCAAACCACAAGAGATCTCGATAACAATAGTCATCTATCCGGATCATTTCTCGGAGGACCCGCCTTCTTCA
>NC_088361.1:122967649-123040149 GCF_034508935.2 Berghia stephanieae
AACCATGAACTTTTATAATCTGGTTAATACAGTTTAGTGAGAATTACTCATGAACGCGGATGGCAAAAAACAATAACAAAGGCCCGAGTGACGTCATCGTCGTTCTATCTATACGGATGTATGAAATGATTGGTATGTCTTGATCTCGAAAAAGCTATTTAAATTTAACAAGAGGATTGTCTTGATAACAGAAGAAATATTAACATGAAAACATCGGTATCGCTCGGTTCCAACTTTGTGTCGAATGCACGAATCTTTCCTTCCGTAATCATACCATAAACCAAAAGAGATGAAAATTGGTCTGTGTGTAATATGTATTTTGTTTTTAAACCCTCTAACATTGAATATCATGGGTCGAAACATACTCCTCAATATTATACAGGCGTGTTTTTAAAATGTGGTTGCTATCTTACCCAAAGTTGTCGTAAAACAAGATGCCAAACTCTTGTCCCCCGTGCAGGTAGAATAATATAATATGATCTAAAGTTTTCGCAAAATACAAATCTTATGCTCTTGGTGTGGATATGACTTCCATTGTTGCAAACCAATGAGAGGGGTCCTGATATGACTGGATTCGTAGCATGGGCTATAAAATCCTAATACATAAACTAATAAAGTCATGTATCGTTTTTGCCGTCGACAAGAATAAGTGGTTATTTGAAGAAAAAAAAAAAGGGAAACTTTTGCCTTATTTTAACCCAAAAAACCTGAAACTGGTATTAAAATTGTGATCGTTACCGTAAAACTGCATCCCGTCTATCATTATCAACATAATGCAGAAATTCGTTGTTGATTATCTTGTAGAAATCCAAAAGGTTGGGTATAATACAGTGTCAGACAAAGCAAATTGAGAGATGGAAAGTTACTTCTACTATAATCTCACATTAACTGAGGATTTACTAGAGCAACGAGCTCGTGTTATACTCTTGACAAAAAGAAATTTATTCTGACGATCAAAAAAAAAAAAAAAAAAAGAAGAAAAAAAGTGAAAGAAAGGAAATGCTGCCTTTATGATACCATGCAATTGGCCCTCACAAGCAGTAAAAATAGATGACGTTTTCTCTTTATCTCAAGTATTGCTATTTTGTTGGTTTTTTTTTGAAGTTCACGAGAACGAAATTAAAAAACAAAAGCAAAACAACAAAAAATATGTGCGAGAAGCCCACTCAGACTGAAGTCTGAATTTCATTGCTTGTTTTGTCAAGCATTTCAGATATTTAATTCCAATGAAATTTTCCTTGGACTTAATATTAAAGTACTAGTTCTATAATTTTTCCTCGATAACTCAATATATTTTGTCTTGTCAAATTTTCAATGAGACTCTTTTCAATTCTTTTTCAATTTCCAGAGCGCTTGACGAACAAACCATACTTTTCCTGTCTCAAGTAACTTAATTCCATCCCTCCAATTTTGTATAGAAATAAAATCAAGTAATAGAAAAGATCGAAAAGTAAAGGGAGTAGAAGCGAGAGGGTTAACGTAAGGAATAGGAGAGGAAGGGTTAAAAGGTCTGTGTTTGCAAAGGAAAATAATCGGCCATGGGGAAGGCATTGATGTTTGACAGTATTGCAAGGGAGAGAATCTGATTGGATCGAAGTCGACGGGAACTGTATCAACAATCATCTTATTTCGGATTTCCCCGAGTAAATCATTCCCCTTTCGGCGCCAATAAAGCCCTAACACATTCGGAATCAGAAGTCTATGGGCTTCGAAATTGGCTGAAATTACATCAAATTCCAATGAAGCGACGGAAGGAGGTGATGCGATGAGTGGGGAGAAACTCGATACTAGACTAAATGGGTAATTTCGAGTCGGGTTGGAATCGAATATATTCGAGAATTGATTGATGAAAACTTGGACAACTTGTAATTGGTTACGAGTGTAAAAGATCAGTATTCTTTCTAAACCCCCTCTCTCTCTCTCTCTCTCTCTCTCTCTCTCTCTCTCTCTCTCTCTCTCTCTCTCTCTCTCTCTCTCTCTCTCTCAAGTCTATTCTCAACACAAACATAACATAGAGACGACTGAAATTAATTATTGAGTAAACTCAAGACGCTCTTGATTGATTTCCTATTATAACTGTTTTGATAGAATAAATAAGATAAATAAAACATTATAAAAAATAAAGAATAAACAAATCGCACTTAGCTTCTTCAGAGCTTATGGAGTCGGAGTTTACCACAGTTTCTGTAATGTTAACGGACATTAATTTATTAGCTTTCTACCAATTGGACACAACCAATCACTGCTCGGCGAAGACGGGGACTCAGAGCAAATCCCGACTGCAGCTGGAGTCGATAGCAATCCCTTTGTCAGTCAGACAAGTGTTTTAAGAGCCATCGGAATCCTGAAATATCAAATTTATATAACGCTTTTAATCACGGTTTAATACCATTATAAGAATACTGGGTAATACCTTATCTATGCCATTCTCACATCTCACAATTCTTCTCTAGTGTTTCATTCATCGTGTTTTGTTGATAAAGCGGAAATCAGAAACATCTATATTATCTGTCTTCGTTTTAGAATTTAAGCATTCATTTCATTTCCCATTGTTATTGACTATCATAAAAGCACTTAACGGTAACATTGCGATTTTAACAAAAGCTTTGTAAAATTTTTAGAAGAAAAATGCTATGTTGGACTTAGATAGAACTTATAAACTTAAAATTTTATATAGCGTAATAACAACTAAACGTGCTCAAAGCGCTTTACTTACTGGATTTTGTTTTGGATATTTCTTAACAAATGTAAACAGACTGCTTTGTTTATGAAAGTTGTAGACATACCCATGTGTCAAGTGCAACAAAATGACCAATCGTGATATTAGATATTTCAAAAACTGTGAACACTTTTTACTATGAAGGTCACTTTGAGCACACTTTGCAATGTGACCAATGACCTCGAGCACGACATGATAAGGTAATATAGATCATCCCCATTCACGCAGGAAGTAAAATCTTATTTTCTAAATAAGGAGGGTGGGGGTCTATTTCAAGGGAAAATTATAATAACCAAGGCGTCAGAAGCAATGCAGCGCCGCAATGAACTGAGGGTGGTGGGCAAATCGAACTCGATTCCTCCTTGATACGCAGGAGAGTCCATACCGCTGTGCAAACTGCCCTTCCCACTAGAAATCATATAAGGAAACAGGATTAGTAGCCTATGGTGTTATTTATCATTCAAATCCTAGATTTGAAAAGAAACCATATTTACACAGACAGTTCCTTTAATACTAATCTTTCCATTCCCTAAAGCGCTTTATTATTTACTTCTTATATTGCCATTTAAATGCCTTCAATCAATTTCAAATTAGAATTCAAATCAAAATGTCTGAAAACCAAATTTAAATACGGGGTTGTATTGGTATTGAATTTTGGTATTGACAAGTCCACGAACGGGTATCGGGTATCCTACCAGCCGTCGTTCAGGGATGTTAAGGAGTAAACCAAGACTTGAAAAGGTTAGAGGATCGATACTAATCGGCTCGGTTTGGCCCCCAACGACGTTTGAGGGCAACTTAATTCCGATTCGCCACTCACAGTCGAGCACGTGACCCCTGATTTTTTTTTCAATAAAAGGAGGCGGAATCATCCTTTTTGTTGGGAAGTCTCTCTGTCGAAGTACTGATACCAGAGCCTCTGATGTTGTCAATTGACATAATGTATTTTTTGTACTCACAGGGAAACAAGCAGATTACTCGTAAAACCTATAACCTCTTTGTTACTTATTGGTGGTATGAAAGAGAAAAATAGAAGAGCAAGCACCAATTCAAGACTTTTTTAATGAAACAAATTGCGAATGTAGCAGCGCCAAAAATTTTTTAAAAAGAAATATATACAAGAAAAAAAAGCATCCCTAAAATAATCACTTCTTAGACCGAGCAAGGCTAGATTTTTTTGATTTTTTTTTTTCTGAAGTAATTGTGACTTTTTCCCCCATACAATAATTGTTTTATATTTTGTCATACCCATTCTCCACCTACCCATCTCCATCCCCCAACGCCAATTTTTTAAATAAAAAGTTCTTCCTTTATTTTTGTTTCCTCCTTTTTTTTCTAGGGAGAGGCCATTAAGAATGAGTGAAGGAGCAAGTCCAAAACAATAATGGTTTTTCATTCTTTTATCTATAATAAAATATATATCGGGGCGAAGTGAGCGAGTGGTTAAGGCATTGCACTGTGATCCGGATGATCCGGGCTCGAGCCCCACTTTAGGAACTTTCGGTTTTTACCTTGAGCAAGATTATTAACCACCAATTTGCTCACTTGGAAAACATGGGTGATTCCTGTTGACATCAGACATCTTGTTTGATGAGAGTTATCTATATTCCTTAATGGAATGCCTAGGCGGCGATATCTTATGATATCGTGGCGCAAAAGGCATAATTTATATATATATATATATATATATATATAATATATATATATATATATATATAATTGTAGGCCTATATATTACTTTATAGCAGTTGGCGGTTGCAGGCTTCTAAACATTTTTACTTTGTTTTTTTCTTTCGCATCCGAATCGGATATATGATATTAATTTACAATATCAAAATAAAAACACCATGAACAAAAAATATTTTAGGGTCACAATGAGGCAGAAATCCTAAGATTTTACGCGTGTTAATGGTTAATGTTATGATCAAGATTTACTGTTCATTCTTTTCCCAAAATAGTACGAGACACATTGTTTTTTCCTTATTTGGCAATGACTTATATTTATATCCGATTCGGGTGCGAGACAAAAAAAAAACAAAACAAAAACAAACAAAAAAGTAAAATTGTTTAGAAGCCTGCAGCCGCCAACTATTAAGTATCTTATAGACCTGAAGTTTTACCGAAATCAAACCCAATTATTTATTTTATGTATACACTATTTCAAAATAATATATTGAATAATGCCATATCGAAGATTTTGGATGTAATTCACAAATTTTGATTTGATCTTACCGATTGTTCATTTTGCTTTATGGCTGATTCCATATATTTTTTTTCCAATGATTCAATTGATTTTCAAATGTCTTGAAACTTGTTAGTCGATCGCATGCATTTTGAATTGACTCTTTTAACTCAATTTGAGTGTAAACGCTGTACTACCCTTATAAACCATCAATAACCAAACTAATGCTGTAGTCCATGGGATTCAAGTCAGGGAACATTGGAGGCTATTCATCTTTGGAAATAAATCGAATATGATTTCTGCTCGTACTGAAATTTATGTAGCATTATTAGAAGCAAGAAACTTATTCCAGACTTTGTCCCCATAGATCAATTGTTTTTCAACCAGACGCGGCAACTTACACTAGTAACGCTGCTCTGCCAAAACATGACGCAAATGTGGAGTCTTTGGACATCGTGATTTTTATACGAGTTTGGTTTTACCGGCATGATTTATTAACCAATAAAGCGTTTTTTAAAATTAAGATTGGCAATAATTAACATAAAGTTTTGTTCTTGTTGTAAATTTTCGAATATTTTAGGTTTCTACTTCATTGCTGAAATAGCGTCGTAATTTATTCCGAGTTTTTTTTCTCGCACACCACATACACACACACACACATATATATATATATATATATATATATATATATATATATATATATATATATATATATATATATATATATTGAATCGTGTTTGATACAAATATGGTACGAAAAGTGCTCGACATGTAGTAATGGAGCGAATTATTATTTAAAATATTTACCACAATGTTTGGGGCAGTCTACATCAATGTTTCAGGCTTAATTTGCCATCTTCAGGACTGAGTTGTTTTGTTGACTGTTGTTGTTTCTTGAAGTGGTTCCGGTTTGAAGTTAATTAAGAGGAATTTGCGCCGATGGGGACACTTTCCGTAGATCTCACTTTTCATGTTGAGTGTGGCTTCATGAGGTTGTTTGATTATTGTATATTTTTCTTCCAGGCATAGGCTACATTGTTTTGATGTTGGTGTGTATCCTGCTGCTTTAGATAAAATTTTCCATGAAATGTTGTGGTCTATTTTGTTGTCTTTTAATTTCCAAATATGTTCGCTGAGTTTTGTGGATGTTTTTTTGTTAGTGTTTCTAAATGTTGAGGTGTGGAGGTTGTATCTTGTTTTGAAATTATTTTCTGTTAGTCCTACATATTTTTCTTGCTTGTTTGTTTTAGTTTCTGTGACTGTGGTTTGGTAAATTAAACTTGATTCTAAGCATTGTTTGTTTAGCGGGCAATGTTCTTTATTTCTGCAGTTGCATTTTCTAGTGGGTGGGTTTTGCTCTTGTCGGTGGTTTATTAATATTTTTTGTTGTGGCTTGAAATTATTTGTTCTATGTTGCGCATACACGAGTAACTTATTTTTATGGTATTCCTGTTGATAATTTTATGTAGCTTGTGGTTTTTTGGAAAGTGTGTATCAATTAACTTCAGGAACTGCTGTCCTATGTTTGTGCTGACGTTTATGTCGAAAGGTGGGTTGAACCAAGTTATGTGTCGTTTTCTTGTTTTACGTTCTTCACTTGTGTGTTGGGGTTTACATGAGAGGGAGGCCTCTGTGTATACAAATGGTGTGTTGTATCCACTTTTTGTGAGTGCTTCTTTGTAGGGGGTGGCTGCGACGTTGAATATCTCTCTGTTTTCCGAAAGTTTGCTCACCCTCAGTGCTATGTTTTTTGGTATGTTTTCAATGACGGGACGGGGGTGGTTGCTGTTTTTATTAATGTAGCTAATGGTGTTGTTTGGTTTTCTGAACGGTTGGAATGAATTGGATTTTATGTCGAATGTGATGTCGAGGAAGTCAACTGTTTTTTTGTTTGCTTCTATCGTGATTTTCAAATTGTTGTTTTGGAATATTTTACAGATTTGTTTTTTGATGTTTTCGTTCGCTCTTGGTCGTCTGTTGGTTATAGCGAGTCCGTCATCTCTATAGAGGCCGATGTATGTGTGTGTATGTTGTAGTTGTGACAGGATGTAGAGTCCGACCAGTTCGCATGTTTCAGCACCGTCGAACGAACCCATTGTTACGTCGAAATCATTGTGTCGCTTTGTCCACGGTGTGTTGTCGTAGTATAGTGTGCTGTGCTTGGTGTGTTTGATGATGTGTTTTTCCTCTTCTGTGATGTTGTTGTATTTTGCTGCGAATTCCAATGCTTTGTTTAGTAAGTCTGGAGTGATGGAGGGGTAAAAATCGCAAATGTCGAAAGAGATGAAGGTGCAGTTTTCTTTGTTTTGGATATTTTTGAACAATTCAATGACTTCAACAATTTGAAAATCACGATAGAAGCAAACAAAAAAACAGTTGACTTCCTCGACATCACATTCGACATAAAATCCAATTCATTCCAACCGTTCAGAAAACCAAACAACACCATTAGCTACATTAATAAAAACAGCAACCACCCCCGTCCCGTCATTGAAAACATACCAAAAAACATAGCACTGAGGTGAGCAAACTTTCGGAAAACATAGAGATATTCAACGTCGCAGCCACCCCCTACAAAGAAGCACTCACAAAAAGTGGATACAACACACCATTTGTATACACAGAGGCCTCCCTCTCATGTAAACCCCAACACACAAGTGAAGAACGTAAAACAAGAAAACGACACATAGCTTGGTTCAACCCACCTTTCGACATAAACGTCAGCACAAACATAGGACAGCAGTTCCTGAAGTTAATTGATACACACTTTCCAAAAAACCACAAGCTACATAAAATTATCAACAGGAATACCATAAAAATAAGTTACTCGTGTATGCGCAACATAGAACAAATAATTTCAAGCCACAACAAAAAAATATTAATAAACCACCGACAAGAGCAAAACCCACCCACTAGAAAATGCAACTGCAGAAATAAAGAACATTGCCCGCTAAACAAACAATGCTTAGAATCAAGTTTAATTTACCAAGCCACAGTCACAGAAACTAAAACAAACAAGCAAGAAAAATATGTAGGACTAACAGAAAATAATTTCAAAACAAGATACAACCTCCACACCTCAACATTTAGAAACACTAACAAAAAAACATCCACAAAACTCAGCGAACATATTTGGAAATTAAAAGACAACAAAATAGACCACAACATTTCATGGAAAATTTTATCTAAAGCAGCAGGATACACACCAACATCAAAACAATGTAGCCTATGCCTGGAAGAAAAATATACAATAATCAAACAACCTCATGAAGCCACACTCAACATGAAAAGTGAGATCTACGGAAAGTGTCCCCATCGGCGCAAATTCCTCTTAATTAACTTCAAACCGGAACCACTTCAAGAAACAACAACAGTCAACAAAACAACTCAGTCCTGAAGATGGCAAATTAAGCCTGAAACATTGATGTAGACTGCCCCAAACATTGTGGTAAATATTTTAAATTATATATATATATATATATATATATATATATATATATATATATATATATATATATATATATATATATATATATATATGGTGGTTAAGGCATTGCACATTGTGTGTGTGTGTGTGCGTGTGTGTAATATTTCACTTATACTTATGATCATCAATATTATCATTGCTGAAACACATGATGATTCATAACTAATATATAATACATAACAAATAATTATCAAAATACACAATCCTAAACGAGACGAAGATCATCATTAGTCAAGAACCGCCGGAATGGATAATGACCAAACGCGTGGAACTGGGATCGTATTTCAAATCGGATTTTGCACGTGTCATTTTCCATCTAAAACCTCCAATGACTGGAGGGGAATCTCGTATTATTCTGGCGACGCCGAGATTTAACGTGACCTTTCGTCTCAAAACAGTATTATGTCGGGATGAGCCAGGTGACAAAAAACTATTTCAAAGACTTTTTTTTAAATGTGACCAGAAATGTGAGATTTTAGTTTTTGTCACTTTCAGAAACGATGTATCTATATTGACTTTAATAAATTCTTCAGAGTCATTAGCCCAATGGAGCCGGAGTTTATCCCGGTTTCTATAGCGTGAAACGGACAATAGCAATTGCTTTCTACCCTTTGGATATGACGCTAGTCTATTGTTAAGAACTTTCCTCCAGCTCTAACAGATCCAGCTACCCAATCACTATTGTTTGGGGGGGGGGGGGGGGGGGGGGGTCAGAAAAACTTCTCAACGTCATCCGGAATCTATCTCTGCCCCTTTGCGTGTGAACCGATGGCTCTACCTGGAGTTGTCTGGATCTCCAACCTTCGATAAGACATGTACAATTACCCAAAACCAACATTATTTTGTATATATTTATGTCGCTCACAGCGGTATTTTGTTGGCTTGATGTCGATGCTTAAATGGGACGTGATGTATTTTTTTTAAAGTTTTGATATATATATATATATATATATATATATATATATATATATATATATATATATGGATAAATATAAGCTCATTTATCTATCTGGTCATTATGAATATTTAAATCAGATATTTGTTCTCACCAACGTGTACTTATTTGTAGGTATGATAACTGGGTGCAATTATGGGCTTGATCGATTATTGTTGTAAAGGACAATATTTGGCATTGGTGCTAGAGTATTCCCATTACAACAATGAGCCCATAACAAATTGAGTTATCAGACCTGCAAATAAATACACGTAGGTTCTAACCCTACCCAATTCAATACAGTTTTGGGGCGATGAGTCATACATTAGCACGGAAATCAGACCGACATAATAAAGCGATGTTAAACGTGGTCAGTGGTCGGATATGTGACACGGATCGTGAAAAATTCTGGTCCTGGTGTTGCATTCTCGGGTCAGCTGCTAACACATATTACTCCACTCGACTCAAGTGTAAATGAGTACCTGGTTTTAAGCAGTGACGGGAACTGTAAGAGTTTTATGGGTCGTACCCAAAGGCATTGGGTTCGTTTCCCCCGTCGTACAGTGTGCTTTTGAGCAATTCACTTAGCCCTAGCTCATTTTGTGGTACTACAATGCTGCTTACACATGAGTTACTCCAGTCTCATATTGGATTAGATCCGAAAGAAGAAAAAAACATGGGAACTAAAAGTTTATATGAGTGTTTCCATTTTAAATAATAAGATGGACGAGTCTTGATTTCTTCAATAGAGAATCATTACTCCCACTTATCTATGTATTTCTAACTTCCTGTTATAACTGGTCTATTATTCATAAGATGTTAGATATGTTGATGTTCTCTCTCTCTTTCTCTCTCTCTCTCTCTCTCCCTCTCTCTCTCTATATATATCTCGCTCTATCTCCCTCTCTCTTTCTTTCTCTCTCTCTCTCTCTGTCTCTCTCTCTCTCTCTCTCTCTCTATCTCGCTCTATCTCCCTCTCTCTCTCTCTCTATCTCACTCTATCTCCCTCTCTCTTTCTCTCTCTCTCTCTCTCTCTCTCTCTCTCTCTCTCTCTCTCACTCACCCTTACTCTTGCTCTTTCCTCTATAAACACCCCCAAACAGAAGCAGAATTGTCCCAACCTCCAGTCTGGGGTAAGTGTATTATTGGCCTCAATAAAATCAACAAAGAATCTTTATAGGCTCGTTACTGGCTCGTTAGGCGAATTGAGCCAATGTAATGTTCCTATTCCACAATATTTATACAGAGATTTGCAAAATTGAAGACCAATGACGACTACCAATGGACGGCGACACAACTCGACTATCTTGATTGCCTCTCTACCAAGGGAGATAAACGGTTTTCTAAATGGATTTGGTGTGAGCGGGGGCATAGGATAATCGAGTTATGTCCCTTTACTCAAGCCCTCTTCATATCTGGACCTGTCAGCGGCCAAATTATTGCCCTTTTGTCCAGAAATATTGGACGCTTCGTGTTTTTTGGGGTGTTTTTATCCCAAGATGTTTTGAGGAAATGTTTTGTTGCTTTTGTCCTTTTTATGGCAATATTCTATCTTATTACAGGTTTATACTTGTGGACTCATTATCATCGTCTTCATCTTCATCGCCGTCGTCGTCGTCGTCATCATCATCATCATCATCATCATCATCATCATCATCATCATCATCACCCTTCTCTTCCCATCATCAATCTCACATTAATACATTCATCATCATTATACTAATATCATCATCTCACCTCTTCTCATCTCATCTCACTCACATCTCACATATCATCATCATCATTATAGCCTTTTTCCCCCTCCCCTGTCCAATGTCTAGGCCACTGGCATACGTTCCCCATTCTCTCATCCGTGACCTGTGTCTTTAACCTCTTCCATGATTTTCATCCTGTCTCAATATCCTTCTCCAAGGAAATCATGGCTTTCCTCATGCTCTCTTTCCCTGTAGAGCCTAAGCCAGCACCCTAATTGCTATACCATTGGCTTTTAATGACCCGTTTTTTACTGGGATTTTGTTGTTGTGTTGTTTGTGTTTTGTTTCGTTTTGGGTTTTTTTTGTTGACTTTTGTTGTTATTTGTCTGTTGTTTTTTTAATGTTTTTTTTTTGTTTGTTTTTGTTTTTTTTTTTCTGTTTTTTTCTTCTTTTTTGGGGGTTTTGTTTTTTGTTTTCGATTTATTTATTTTTTTGTGTGTGGATTTTTTCTAGCGCATTATCCACTGAACATGCTCAAAGCGCTTTACAAGGGGTCCCTGACCAAATGCAACACAAAACATGTAGAACGAGACAGGCACCTGTTAGACGATATTACAATTATTTTTCCAGCAGAGACAACGCTGTTAACGACCAGGTACTCATTTTACACCCGAGTGCTGTGAGATAATGTGAATAAAGAGCCTTTTTCAAGAATCAACTAGGCACCGAGCGAAGCTCGAACCCCGGATCTTCCGATCCGAAAGCGAGTGCCATACCACAAGACCACATAGCCACACGTGAAATTAAATGGAAGCTTCAATCTATTTTTAAAAAACACAGATCAATTTAAGCTTTCATTTCATTCCCAAAAGTTATTTATTTCTTCGAGCTTCAAACAGCAACATTTTCATTAAATATGAGTTAGAACACGAGTAACACATGTATGTATTTCGTCCTTTACTAAAGTCCCTTTTGCGCATTTTCAGATGAGTACGACTCTTTTGGACGCCTTACCTCCTCATATTTCTTGGAAGCTCAGCTGTGACTTTAACTTCTACGATGGCATGGTCATTAACACCTGGAACTGTTTTGACATTTGCAAAAGATTTGGAGAGTTTGCAAAGTGAACACACACACACACACACATTACACACACATACACATTATACACACATGCACACACACACACACACACACACACACACACACACACACTAACTTAATGTCTTGTTCTTGTTCTTGTTGCATGTAATTTTTTGAATGTTTCTGATTTCTGCTTCGCATTAAAACATAGTCGTACTTTTTTTCCATTTTTTTCTCAGGTTAAAACTGTAAAAAAAAAATGCTGTTAAATAAAGATCAATTAAGCACGGACACTTATTTGTGCGGCTATATGGTCTAGTGGTATGACACTCGCTTTCGGATCGGAAGGTCCTGGGTTCGAGCCTCGCGCTCGGCGCATAGTTGAGTCCTTGGAAAAGACTCTTTACTCACATTCTCTTACCGTACTCAGGTGTAAAATGAGTACCTGGCCGTTAACAAAGTTGTCTTTGTCCGAAAATTTGTAATATCGCCTAACAGGCGTCATGTCCGTCCTACATTTTAAATGTTGCTGTTGACCAGGGACCCCTTGTAAAGCGCTTTGAGCACATTTAGTGGATATTGCACTATATAAAGCTCTTTTTTTTCTTTTTAAAAAAAATTATTTCAATCATTATATTATATGGAAAAACCAAGTTAGACCGAGAGGAAACTCTGGAGCTATCTACTGTCAAAACCGGTCAAATTATCAATTTTGTAGCTGCGCACGAATCTGACAAACCTATGTTGATTGACTTTAAAACATTAAAAATATGTCAAAGCTTAGACATTGGAAATGTGAAAAATTTCAACGGCCTTCATTACACGTGGGTCGGACTCAACTTAATATTTTAAAGTTATCTATTTGTTATATAAGTTGACAAAACAATTTGCTTTTGTAGTATGCAATGTTAAACGGTCCGTTAAAACTGTGTCTGCACGATAATATGTTATGTTATTATATACAAAGCGAGAGCTGTGATAACTAAATATATAAATCATTTATTATATTATTATATATAAAATATTAAATATATTATGAGTGTTTGACATTGTACATTGAAGTACGTATAAGTGGCTCTATAATTTTAAGTTATATATATGAAATTAAATTTTCACGATAACAATATTTTGGCACAAGATAAACCCCATAAATGTGTCTGGCACGAATAATGGAGTTGAAAAATTACATATTATATATAATATTATATATATATATATAATATATATATATATATATATATATATGTATATATATATATATATATATATATATATATATATATTATTTGGCCAATAAATTTTAATTCAGCTATCATTATTGTTAATTTGGAAGGTTTATAATTCCTCTCTGTTCTTATGATCATAATATTTTGGCAATGTTAAAGGATAAATCTGGCAGATGAATATTTCCTTCTCGATGCCTTCAAACTAGTCATCCGCTAAATTGATTTTTGAAGCATAACATTTCAAGGAAAAGAATTACTTGAAATCTTCTAATTTTGATCACTAAATTTCATTATTTCATGAAAATCGTTTATGAAAATGTTTTGGAAAGTTATCATTGCCACTTCAAAAAGAACACAGAACACAAATCACCGACATGGCCAAAATTTCGTTTTCATTTGTCTTTTTCTCTCAAGAAATTAAGCAGTAACGGCTCTTACCCAAGAATGCAATAATCATTGAATTAGTTCGTGGCTCGTAGGCATCAATTGAAAATATCCCTTCGCCCTGTTACCCGCCTAGGCGTGTTAGGACCGCAGGCGTTTGTCTTCCTTTGCTTCATCCCCCGTCATCTTTCCGAGATGCTCCCTCGTCCCTTCATAATCCTGTGCGAGAGAGAAAGAGCGAAGAGCATGGACGGGTGCCTTGGTCTTTAATTAAAACAAAGGCTGTTAGCCCTTTATTAAGCGGTCGCGAAGTTGTTGATTAGCCACGCTCGTGACGGGGTGAGCATTATTTGCTCTCTGTAGACATTTCCCCTCTTAATTCTTTTATAGACTGGAAAGGAGATAATATATCCTACGGCTATTTCAATATTCGTGACGCTCTTTCTTTGTGATCGACAGACACAGCATTCAATCTTTTGTTATATCAAACAATGGTTTATCAAATCTAGCTTTAAAATGAGTTTTAGATCTCTATTCTGATATAATATTAAAGATGAAATTAATTTGTTGTTATACTTCATATATTAAATAACTTGAGCCAATATTTGAAGCGAATTATCCATCCAGTATCTTAGCTTCGTAACAGAGGACCGGAAGTACCGTAAAACTCGACAGATTCGAGCCTGTGTTGCCGGCAGCGAATTTGTCTAGTAGTCTCTAATAAGAAATTAGTTGATGGTTTGGAACTCTTTTCGCCTGAAAACATCCTAGGGTCTTGTCAATGGCTGGTTTGGATGATTAGATTAAATGGTAAGATCGGCATCACTAGAATCCTTTAGTCTGTGATCATTCAATGTTTAATTCAGACTGACAGCAGCTGGAGGCAATATTATCTCCATCATCACTCATCATCACTGTCTTGATTTCTGAGCCGTGTTGGTTAGTTCAATTCAATACCTTTTTTGTCGTGATCGGTTATGTTTGTAGAGGAAATCTAATGATGACAAGAAGAGTCTGTCGGAAAGTGTCAGGAAAAAAAATGGAGTTGGAATTGGAGTGATGTGTTGTAAGCCCATGTCCGAAAGAGGTGTCAACTGTCGTGTGATTGATGGCTTATGTGTTATTGCAGTTATCTTTTCTTGGACAATAAGATTTTTGTTGACTGTACTTATTGTAGACAATGGTTTTAACAACAAATCGCTGCCAACTTCTCAAATATTTTTGTTTGACAGCACCCTACAAAATCTATATTTGATTGGTGTGACAGCTAAATTACTTACTGTTTCTTTGTATATCACTGTTGTAGTACAGATTCTTTGACCATATGACGACGTTCCCTGGCCATACTGAGACCGACATTAATTCAGAGGTCTCTCTTTTGTCGCGTAATAATATTTTTCTCTTAAAAAATTACTCATCTCACGCCTGAAAAAAAAGTATGAATATTACATATTATGTTACTTTGATTGTTGGTTTTTTTTTTTTTCATCAAGAGTGGAAATAAAAGAAAACTAGATCTAATGAAAAAAAAAATGGCGGGAAGTTCCGAGCGAAATACCAGTGTCCATTCCTGAGGGTAACAAGAATATAACTATTATATTGTGCTCTACGAAAACAAAAATAAATGCATTTCATGAGTCAGTGGTTTGGGGGACATTCTTTTTTATTCTTTTTACTGGAATAATGTTCCACGCGGTAGAAAGATTGATCTAAGATTCGATTTGGAATGTTATAGGAGGTGAACTCTCTAACACCTTTGCCAACATCACAAGACTCTTTGGACACTTTGAATCGGCCTTTATTTACACAAAATTGCGAAAATAAAGTCAATAAAGCCATTTCTAAGATAATCCAAAACCTTTTAGGCCCCATTTTCTTCTTTTCGCTGCAATATCTTTTTATAACATGTTTGTGAGCTCCTTCATTTCAAAACATCAAATTAAATTCATTTTCCACAAACGAATAGAAGTGATTAAGATAACTCTTGGCCTCCAACCACTTTGCCTATTTTCTGGTAGTTGCCTGCCCCTGTTCTATTGAGCGATAAGGGAGGGAATGTAATATGGACACATCTAAATTGAATGAATCTCGAGTGATCCCAGACCCCTGATTCCGCCGAATTTCGGTTGCCGCCATATTAAACACCAAGTGGCGCCCGGAGCATGATGGGATGTCCTCTCATAGCTTTCTTGATTCCGAGTCTAAGGGAAGTCTCTCTCTCTCTCTCTCTCTCTCTCTCTCTCTCTCTCTCTCTCTCTCTCTCTCTCTCTCTCTCTCTCTCTCTCTCAATTGCTCTTTTTTCTTTCTTTTTTGTCTCTCTACTGTTTTGCTCTCTATCTATCTATCTATCTATCTATCTATCTATCTATCTATCTATCTATCTATCTATCTATCTATCTATCTATCTATCTATCTATCTATTTATATATCTATCTCTCTCTCTCTCTCTCTCTCTCTCTCTCTTTCACTCACTCTCACTCTCTCAATTGCTCTTTTTTCTATTCTTTTCTCTCTACTGTTTTGCTCTCTATATATCTATCTATCTATCTAGCTATTATATATATATATATATATATATTATATATATATAAATATATTAAATATATACTTAATATATATATATATATATATATATATATATATATATATATATATAATATATTATACCTGTCTATCTATCCAACTAATCGATCAATCTATAATACCATCCATCTTTCCATTAATCGATCTGTTAATTTACCTATACATTTGTCCATTTATCTGAATATCTATCTATCTACCTATTTATCAATCTATCTGTCTATCTACCTACCTACCTATCTATCTATCTATCAATCTATCTATCTCTATCCATTATCACTACTAATCTTTCTCTTTCTCCTCCTCCTCTCCTCGTCCTCTTCCTCCTCCTCCTCCCCCTCTTCTTCTTCTTCTTCTTCTTCTTCTTCTTCTTCTTCTTCTTCTTCTTCTTCTTCTTCCTCTTCCTCTTCTTCCTCCTCTTCTTCCTCTTCCTCTTCTTCCTCCTCCTCCACTTCTTCCTCCTCCTCTTGTGCTTCTCCTCCCCCTCCCCCAACTCTTCGCCGCATTTGCGTTTCTTCTTCTTCAGCTTCTCATTCATTTTATTGCTGCTTTCAACCATCCAATGTAACATTTGTTTTTTTTTAAAAAACGCATTCCGGTGAAGAAGAAAAAATAACAGCCGCAAAACAATGACAAACTGTAAAACCGCGAGTCGAATCATGTAGAAACAACGATAGTTCAAACATTAAAGAAATTTTGAAATGGGTGAAGAACATCAACAGCAACAAAACTTAAGACTGTCAAGCATTATTCTAAAACTTTGTTAAGCTCTGGTTCGATATTTCAACCACGCAGAATGTACTATCTAACGCCTGTTATTAGGCGATATTACATTTTTGTTCGACAGAGACAACGCCGTTGACGACCCGGTAGTCATTTTACACCTGATTATTGTGAGAGAATGAGAGTAAAGAGCCTTCTCCAAGGACTTATCTCACTCAACCCTAACACCGACTATATCCGTAGTATACACAGGGTTACTTATACCCATGCCTATTTATTATATTTTTCTGAGACAAAATATAGGCTTAGAATCAAAGCGAATGTTCTTAATTTTTACATGTTAATGGTAGTTGAATAAAACCATCTATGCACATGCTCATTTTTAATACATTCTTCCAATTTTGAAAAGTAGCAAAAATCTCTAGGATTGAGTGAGTTAACTATGCGCCGCTCAGACTTTGATTCGAACCCAGGACTTTTAGATCCGAAGGCGAGTGTCATACCACAAGACGACACACTAACTACATTCTACCACACTAACTACCTTCTGTAATATTTCCACCATTTCTAATCCAAACCAATCTATATAGATAAAACGAAGATGACGTCACTCCAGCCTTTGTTATTGTATTTTGCCATCCGCGTTTGTGAGCGATTCTCAAAGGTTTAAGATTACTCATAGTTTTGTGTGTTGGTTCGTTATACTTCCGGATGGCAATGTTATGAGTTTCTTTGCCAAGCGCATACTATCTATAGTCATTGTTTTGAAGACAGGAATGTAAGACGCGAAGTAAGATCGAATTGGTCGGGTTTGGATGTTTTTTTAAAGTTTATAGAGCCTCGTGATTGAGGGTACCTTGCGCTATATAAACATTTATTATTATTATTATTATTATTATTATTATTATTATTATTATTATTATTATTATCATTATTATTATTATTATTATTATTATTATTATCATTATTATTATTATCTGTTGGCTTGTAATATGTCATTCGGCTTCTGACTTAAATGGTCTTGGTTTGTGTCTTACTGGGTGGCGCAAAGTTGAGTGCTTACAAAAGGCTCTATACTCACGCTCCATAAAGTGTTGTCATATTATATTATATGACATAAGTGCGGGGCCGGTAACAATGTTGTTTCTGTCGACATAAAAGTATGATAGCGTCTTCCGGTGTTCTTTGTCGTCCTGCATGCTAATTTTGACTTATTTGTGTGTATATGTTGTGTCTAAGAATATGGCTTTCTTTTTCTGTCTCCTTTTAACTTAGCAACCATTTATATACATAAATTGTAATTGATTGGTGACTTAGTGGTATTTATGTTGGTCCTTATAAAGTGGATTAATTTTGTTTTTGCCTGTTACCCATTTATATACTTTAAAATTGTGACTGATTGATGATTTAATGGTAAATAGGTTGGTTCTTGTAATATGGATGAATTTTGTTTTTGCACGGTACTCATTTATTAAAAACGTAAGTATTATAGATAGCTACGATTTTATTTTGTTTCCTAAAAGAAAGGATTTGCTTGTTTTATATGGTGCCCACATAGTCAAGAAAGGGTTATTTATTTATTTATTCACTTATAAATCTATTTAATTTCTGATTTATCTATGTATTATATATATATATATATATATATATATATATATATATATATATATATATATATACATATATATGATTGAGGTGACTTAGCTGGAACCAAGTAGAGTGCTCGACCTCCCTGAGGACTCCAGGAATTCTGGACGAATCAACGTTGTTGGAGATATGTGAAAAAGACGAGGTGAGAACAAATAAATTATATATTAACAAATTTTATATATATATACATATATATATATATATATATATATACTATATATATATATATATATATATATACTACTACTCTATTTCATCTATACATTTATTTGTTTCCTTTGGTAAATTATTGCTATTACCTGTGTTAATTGGAAATTCTATGTTAATGCATGTTTCAGATTGGAAAACAACCCTTTGAATTGAAAAATTGTTAATTTTTCTTTGACTTATGACCCCTTGAAAAACGCTTTGAGCGTATTTAGTGGATATTGCGCTATATCAAGGGGTGCTCTATTGACTGACTTATAGCCACAAATGAAAGTTGATAAACGCAACCATTTAAAAAAATCATGGTTGATTAGATTTTTAGATTGCAGCATAATAGTATAGTCATAAACGCCTTGAGGGCATGTGGTCAATCACGTGACTATGGTACACCAACTGTAAACGAATCTCAATTTCTTTTTCATTGCAACCAATACCAAAAGATGAGACAATAGTGACTACAGAATTGGAAAATGAATCCAAACTGACTTGTCATTGAGTCACCGTCAAGTGGGCGCATCCCACAAAGAGCCATTCAAAGCGAATAACACTCGCCGTCTTCACATATCCAATAATGGAAGCCTCGACTTCTCACAACATCCAAAATCGACAGCAACTGCCATCGAGAAGTGCTGCACGGAGTGGACAATTTAACTCGAATCTCTTTTCACCAACTGCATATTGCAAACCCTTGGGGCAGCCTTGTTAACGAGGTTGATCGGAGCAAGAGATGCAAAACAACTTCTGCAATTCAAATTGGTGGTTTTACTCGAGAGTCTTGAGAAAGCTTGCCTTTGGTGATATAATGAAATGGAATAATAATGGAAGAATGTTCATTCCAGAGACAATAGTTATTGCGGTTACCCAAACACTGGTGCTGCTGTGTGAAATATGAGCATCTTAACAAAATGGTACTCTAAAGTGATTGAAAGTCGGTTTGTGTAGTATGATGGAAGCTGCTTGTTGAAAATTTTAACCGTTACAAATAGTAGTAACTATTAGAAAATGATATCGAGTTTTTTTTTTTTTTTTTGTAAATGCTCAAAACAAAATAAGTCATTCAAGGGATGTCTTGTTATTGCGTTTCAACGAAAGATTAGTTCTTAAGTCCCATTTCTTTGCTTTAAAATCATTACTAGATTATCCAGTCGAGCGTTATAGGTACTAATCCAACTTCAATTTGAAAGTTTTATTTCTTTTTAAAGTACGGTTCTATCGCCTTTTCCATCAACGTTTTTAAACACTTCCAATGCTCCTCTTTTGTATATCACACATATCACATATTCTAGATCTTATGTTAAACAATTTTTACCCAGTGTTCTATGAATCATTGACAAATGATAAACTATCTTGTATAATATAATATAATTGTATTTTATTTCCTCTTCAATGATAGGCATTGATTTTTTTATCAGGCTACGGAAACAAAATTCCATTTTACACATGACACTAACTAATTGGGCGTTTTTTTGAAAGAGCAATCCCATAAGCTACATTATATTTTGTGCTTTATCTAAAGGCAAAATCACAATGAATTAAATCTAAAAGACGTTCATTGTGTTACTTTGCTATATTTTAATAAATATTTTATTTCATTGTGGAGGACACAATTTGATTTAAATATCAATTAAGATAGCCCCTAACTTGTTAAATTGTCTAATAATAAGATAAATTCACATCTCAATTAAAAAAATAAGAAGCAGGCACTGGATCTGGTGTAAGATAAAGATCGGTAATCAGGTCTGGAATTCGAACCCACGTTGAAGCAGGCTGGTTTTAATTTTTTTTACATTTTTTTTTTTTTTTGGGGGGGGGGGTATTTTTTTTTCTTGTATTTTTCTTTCTTGCTTTGTCTGGCACAATTTCATAAACATTTATATCATATTTTTATCTCAATTGATTACCTCTAAGTAAAGAAGTCTCAAATTTTTTAGTTATTGACAATTTTGACAACTAAAAGCAAACGTTTTCGTGCCAAAAAAAAAAAGTGTTGATAGAGTATATTAGCAACACTCACAACGATAATAGTATATTTTTTAAAAAGTTAATAGTACTTATAATACTATCTATTTCAGGATTTAGCTTTCAAAATCTGCTAAATTGCATTTTCACCACTCAGAGAAAACTGCAATTTTTTTTCAATGATTTAGTGACTTAAATAGGAAAATACTTGTCTTGTTAACTTCATAGAACAATTACAAATTTTTTTTGGTGATTTTATAGTGTCCAATAGATTGCTTGAGATTATTAACCCTCTCCGTGCCACCTGCAGCAAAATTGTCACATTTGTCACGACACAATATACATTTTTCTTATTCAAATTTATTTTGTACACCGCAAAATTTGAAGAATGATCTTTGTTTAATAGATCAGAACATAAAGTTGCTTTATAGAGAGCTTGCTTGAGTTTAAAAAATCAATTTTACTGTAGGGTAAGCCTGCTATTTTGGGAAAATACTGAAAATGATCGGTAACTAGAGAGTTATTATCTATCTGGATGTGACCTGCCAGGTTCAGAATGTCATATCCTCCTTTGGTTATATTTGGTTGTTAATTAGTTTTCATGATTAATGTCTCTTGACGTTTACCAAAGTCAAAATTTAAACAGTTAAAAAGCGAGGGGGAAAGAGGTAAAGATTTGAAGAGGCGGGTATGGATTGGAAGTTTTGAGTATTCTCTTTGTTACAGTTTTGTTGTTTCTGATGTTTTTGTTTTGCTTTGTTTTGTTTTTGTTTGGTTTTTGTTTTGTTTTTTGTTTTCTTGTTTTTTGTTTGTTATTTGTTTGGTTTGTTGTTGTTTTTTTTTTGTTGTTGTTGTTTTTGTTTTGTTTTTTTTTTTTTGTTTGGTTGTTTTTTTTTTGTCTTTTGTTTTATCATTTTCGGAGAGGGGAGAGGGGTTAGTTTTTCGTTTGTTTTCTTTTTTTTTTTTTTTTTTTGTTGGTATAATTTAAAGGATCTAACGGCGCCGCAACAGACACTCTTGTATCATTTATTTATTTATTTATTTATTTATTTATTTATTTATTTATTTATTTATGTATTATTTATTTATTTATTTATTTATTTATTTATTCATTTATTTATTTATCTATTATTTATTTATTTATTTATCTATTTAATAATATATTTATTAACTTATTTATTTTTTATCTATTTATTTATTTTTACTTGCTTAATTATTCATCTAAATATTTGTTTGTTGCTTTGTTTTTATGTTTGTTTGTTTCGTTTTCTTGTTTTTGTTTGTTTTCAAAAAATGTTTTGTGTCATAAATTGGGATATTTTATAGTTGGATTGTCTTAATGAAAACACCAGTATACGTAGAGATATTGCAAGGTACACAGGGCTTTCTTTTTTCTTTTTTTCTTTTTTGACACAGTAATAGCAGCAGTATGAATATGTCAAGTCCCAAAACAGAAAATGTTTTTATTTCAATGATGGTTAGAGATGTATCCGTCCAAAATCTGATGGGATACCTGAATGGTACAAGAGAAAACATAAAGTTGAAAGGCCCGAATAATAGTCCCGCCGACAGCTGAATTGTTCAAATGCATGAAGTAACAAATCATAAAAGAAAGTTGGGGGGGGGGGTCAATTTCTTTCCCAGAAACAGGTAACAATCTGTGGTTTCAATTATAAAGAGGATGTGTGTTTTGAAATTGAAAATGTACTTAAAACTTTGTAGAGTCGGATCTTGTAGTGCAGGAAAACAATTTCTCGCATAGGTTTGGCTAATGGGTAAACGGGAGGCAATTCATGAAAATACTTGTTATCCTAAATCCAACCATGATTACTTCCCTTAAAAGATTCACATGGGCTGACCATGCATTTGCTGCTTCTTTGGCCCATACGTGTTGATATAAAATAGGTAAATTTATCCATATAATTCAACATAGTGATAAATTATTTCGATGACTAAGTGGCTTTGTTAGTGCAATGGATGTAAAAAAAAGTATAGAGAAAAAAGATCTTGTTATCAATCACAATATATTTTGCATTTTTCTTTCTGTTTTATATAATAATCTAGCATACTGTTTTCCAAAAAAGCATTTTCTCTAAATTTGATCTCTTCTCTTCGTTTTAAATATATAATGCCTTTAAGTTTCGTCTATCTAACGTTGATGTAAAAGATTTTTTTTTAATTGTATATTTGTATAGTACCGGTATCCATCTGTGATTTCCCTGTACTAGATTCTTATTCATTCTTTTATTCATTTACTCACTCAATCATTTAAAAGAGGAATATTTGAATGAGCTGCTGTAGAGGTAAATTTTAACATGCTTTTTGAATGAATCAAAAGCGTGTCAGATTCTTATAAGGCTGTAAAAGGATTCCTTGCCTAAGGAAAAGTTTTTTAAACCGCTTTGACAGTTTGTTTTTGGAAAATTTTTATACAGCTGAATGGATGTGTAGCTATAATTCTCTAATAACACACCCTTCTTCTCCTCCTCTGTAATCCTTCGGAGTCATAGGGCCCGTGGAGCCGGAGTTTATCCCGGTTTCTCTATAGCATGAAACGGACAATAGCAATAAATTGCTATCCTTCTGATAGGGCGCTAGTCCATCACAAAGTACTCTCCGCAAAATCTAACAGACCCAGCTATCCAATCATTTCTATGTTGGACAGAAGAGTCAGAAAAGTATTTCGACTTCACTCGAGATCGATCTCTGTCCCTTTGCGTGGAAGCGGGTGCTCTATCAACTGAGCTATTGTGACCCCTTCTTATAAGACATAAGATGCACATAAAAAGCACGGCCATGACATAAGAGTAAAAGAGATCAGAATCTCATTGGCATGACTTAATATCATCATGATGCATCTCAAGGAATCTTAAAACGGGAATTGTTATTTTCAAGTGAGCACAGTTGTTCCCTGACCTCCTTAATCTGACATAAATATATGAGTGAGTGCGTGCAACACTCTAAACTCATATAAAAGTCCACCCCTCCCCAAGTCACAGGCACAGACACGGGCTAACCACCGAGGGGAGTACTGTCAATTTGTAACAAGATAAATATCGGGTTAAAAAAAGAAAAAAAAACAAGAACAGAAACTTGAGCTTTTACACAGCGCAATATCCACTACACGTACTCAAAGCGCTATACAAGGGATCCCTGATCAACAGCAACACTTAACATGTAGGACGAGACAAGACGCCAGTCGGGCGATATTACAATTTTTTTCCGACAGAGACAGCGCTTATAACGGCCAGGTACTCATTTTACACCTGAGGAAGGTGAGAGAATGTGAGAAAAGAGCTTTTTCCAAGGACTTAACTATGCGACGCCTGAAGCGGGACTCGAACAAAGCACCGTCCGATCCGAAGACGAGTGTCATACCGCTAAACCACAGAGCCGCACAATAAAATATTTGAAAATGATAAGAGGGAATTTTTTAAAAATTATATCATCTCCTATTAAGTTCAAAGAAGGAGCTTTTAAGTAGAAGCACAGTCACAGTATTTCCAAAACGACAGTGGCACACAAAATGGTTGCAAAGATTAGTAATCAAATAATCAATATCCAACTATGAGAAGATACACAATAAAGCATTCGTATCATCTCTGAAACAAAAATACATATACATACCTACATCTCTCTGTTTCCATCCAGGAAAAAATAACGTGAATTTTTATACAGTGCACTATCCACTACAGTGCTCAAAGCGCTTTACAAAGGGTCCCTCACCACCAGCAACACGTAACATAGAGAACGAGACATGACGCCTATTGGACGATACAACATTATTTTTGCAACGTAGACAACGCTGTTAACAGCCAGGTACCCATTTACACCTGAGTCCGGTGAGAGAATGTGAGTGAAGAGCCTTTTCCAAAGACTCAACTATGCGTTCAACAAGGCTCGAACCCAGGACCTTCCGATCCGAAAGCCAGTGTCAAAACACAAGACAATGTAGCCGCACAAAGAAAAAGTCAAAAGAATTTTTTTCGGGCAATTTGATCTTATTCCAGAAAAAAGGGTACATAAACACTTGGAAAGGACAAATTAGGATAGAGGATCTGATAGTCAATTTTAAAGGGACCTTTATAGTTCCCCCCCCCCCCCCCATTCCAACCATTAGCACCAAAGAGAGACAAACGTTTTCCACTTTCTGTGGGAGAATAACCGCCTTATGCTGACCCTTTTAGAAAGCTCTTTATACATGAGCTTTTACATAGTGCAATACCTACTAAATGTGCTCAATTATAACTTTTTTTTCGACAGATTATAACGTTGTAACCGACCAAGTACTTATTTGACACCTGAGTACGGTGAGAGAATGTGAGAAGAGCTTTTGCCAGAGACCAAATTTACGGTGCTCGAACCAGTCCGAAGTATGTTTTTTTAAAATGTTTTTAATGGTTTTACGGCGCTTGCAACTCATTAAGGTTATATCAGCGCCAGTAAAAAGAAAGAAAATGGGATAGTAAAAAGTTCTAGAATTACAAATAAAGCACCCAAGAAAAAGTAAGACATAGGGGAACTGGGAACAAATAGGGAACATGTGTAGATTCCAAGAGTACACTATCAGTGAACTTAGTTTGAGATCACCTAAAAGTCTCATCTAGACACAAGCACAGGTCCCTACTATGAGGAACACACTCAAATTTTTACAAATCATATATAATACACAAACAAAGCATAATACAGTGCATAACAGAGATGATTTACAAGGAAAAAAATATCATCTCCCAAAACTATCAATACATTTGACTGTTTCCCTCTCAGCAAGGGCATCCGGTCAGGCCAGGACAAAACCAAGTAATCTCATTCCAAGACAAAGACGGAAAGCAAGTTGGAAAACAGATATAGGGAGATAGAAGACACAGAGGTACCTCCCTGCCCACTATGGGAGGTTGGAACCCCACCAGTCCGAAGTAGGTATTATACTACAAGATCATAAATCGAGGAGAAAAAAAAGGGGGGGGGGGGAGGGAGAGTATAAACAATATCTCTTTAAATTTGAAATAACAAACACAAACATACAAAATATGTACAATGAGAATTAGGTTTAATAATCATATAATCACATAAAGATACATAGTACATTATCATTCATCTGCAAATCGGAAAATCTGGAGAAATATACATCACATCAAAAATCCTATTTACTTGAAAGTCCAATATAAAACAAATGTGATTCTTATAGTTCTTTTTTTTTTTTTTTTACATCACATCAAAAATCCTATTTACTTGAAAGTCCAATATAAAACAAATGTGATTCTTATAGTTCTTTTTTTTTTCATTAAAAAAAATCACAAGACATTCCTTAGAACAGGAAAGTAAATCATCCTGGCTGAGACAAAATTCTTCTCCACTGACTTTTCAAAAGAGACGTTTTTTTCCATAAAGGAATTCATTGAATATGGACGAAAAGTTATTTATGCCGGATATAACATTATGCAGGTCTGATAACCCAAATTGTTATGGGCTCATTGTGGTCAGGGAAATACCCTCAAACCAATGCAAAATACTGCCCATTACAACATCAACAATGTTAAAATTATAAGCCCACAATTGCGTTCGGTTATCAGACATGCAAATAAGTGCACCTCGGTTTCTCAAAATTGATTTTACAGTCAATACAAAATTTGGGTTAATTTTATATACTTATTGGGGATTTTAGTCAAAGTTTATTGATTATTATCATTATTAAATCAGAACTCTCTAGTTTTACAAAAATTTGGGTCCAATTTCACAACTTCTTGAGTATCTGTAAGTCATTACATCTTATTGGAAATGAAAGTTGATGCCAGACTACATAATTTCAAGGATTTTGAGTGTCATTTCATCCTTGTGAGGGTAAATTATTTATTTTTAATGTTAACTATAGCGACTACAATTTTCATTTCCTAAAAATTACGAATTTATAAAGTTTCAAGTTGGCAGGTCTGCATAAAGTAAAATCCCACATAGATCACTTTCAATGTAGAATCTTTGGAAAGGGGAGGTGGGGGGCTGAAGACCCTGACATAATACCGTTTTGAGACGGAAAGTCACATTTATACTGTATTTGGGGTAGGAGCTACCCAGTTAGAGAGTTATTATCTTATGTTAGCTTGCGGAAACAATCATTGCGTATTTCACTGTAAGAAAAGCTAATTAATTCAGTTTTCTTTTTTTTAATACGAAGACTAGACGGGGAATGTACGAGAAATTTGGTATTTTGATGAGAAATATAAGCTACGAGCATTCCAGAGCAAACAAGTGTATACAAATGTGCTGCAAGGAAACATATACAAAGATACAATATTCAATGTTATTTTAAGTTGTCTAAATCTTAGGTTGATTTTACTTTGGTGTGTCTTGGAGCAAAGTAGAAATATAACAGAATGGTGTAAGAATGGTTCAACAAATATTATGTATTATTTCAAGGAAAAAAAGATATCGCTTGAAACACGAGACAGTTTTATGATGTTATTGGCAGTTATGATAATGATGATGATGATGATGATGATGATGATGATGATGATGATGATGATAACGATGATGATGACGACGACGACGACGATGATGATGATTATGATGATTGTATGATGATGATGATGATGATGATGATGATGATAACGATGATGATGACGACGACGACGATGATGATAATGATTGTTTTGGTATGAGTTTCAGCTTTGGTTGAGGTGTAGGTGGAATCAACAGATTAACAATGTTGTTGGTAAGACAAAATTTTAATGTCATGTTTTAATATGATTATCTCACATAAATTAAATAATCAAATATGATATCCTGCTACACTTTGTCCAGTCTTCTGGTGTGTAAAACGTCAACACCAAGACCTTTTGTTGTCAAATCGTTCGGAGAGGAAGGAATACTCGGGAGGTGAATATGACGGGAAAATTTAGGGCTACCGTCTTCTCCGCAGCCCATGAGGTTTTTACCCGTGGCAAGAAGAGGGTTAAAAATGCCCGACAACGTATGATGAATCTGAGATGAGGCCATGACAGACGGTAAGAAGTCGGGGAAAACCACGCTGCTATTGCCTGGTCCCGTGCCGATGACGGTGGTCGGGAGGGATCGAAGAGATGCGCCTGCGACATCAACAGCGGTAGGACTGGTGATGCCCGCTATAGGGTGAGTGAACCAAGGATCTAGAGGAAGGCCTGCAGACACGATGGAGGATTGGGACGCGGGGAAGTTTGGCAGTGTCGGGATGCTGGGTCCTTCGGGAACTTTGCCGAATTCAACTTTCTCTTGGCGACGCCATTTGGCCCGTCTGTTTTGAAACCATACCTGTAGGAAAATAAACGGGTGCAATGTTAGAATGTTATGTTTTTAGAATATTCTCCGGAAATTTCTAAAATTATCTTTATTTATCCACACAATCAAGAATATTGAGTTCATGACAAGTGATATTCCTTTTTAAGAGCGATATGTTTTCGTGTGCTTTATAGCATTTCTAAACAAAATAAATCCCCATGAGTTATTGATATAACCAAGTCGTGAGCAGTTGACCGAAACATTTTGATGCCATCATTTATCCACATTTTTCATTGTTTTGGTTTCTTGTATCATACGACGTTTAATTTGGGCCGTACGGTGCTTTCAGATTAAGTCGTCTCCTGAGGGTCAGTGAAATATTCTCAATGTATCTGAAGGCATTCTTCAATTTGGAGACCTTAAGGACTCCCTTATACGTCAACTTTCTCTCCTAATGGCTCAATTGACTCAAATGATTCAAAAACAAATGGGTGATTTGAGCCCGAGTTGACCAAGGCTTTTATTTTTTAATCCATTCCTCTGAGGTGGCCAAGTGGTTTGCACTGTTACTGGGGGAAGGGAAGGGGGGGGGGGTCGAGCCCCTCTTGAGACATTTTCATTTATTTTGTTCCCCTTGAGCAAGATTATTACCCCATAGTTCGCACTCGTGGACATCATGGGTGATCTCTGTTGAGATCAGACGTTTATTTGATGAATTGTCTATCTTCATTGAATACTTATTCTAAGGGTAGAAAGTAACGATCTTTACTGTCCCCTTTACTCCTAATAAACCCATTTAAACAAAGATTTCAATGATCTGGTGGCCCTGAGGCTCCAGATTCGTTAATCATTGTGGCTACATAACATTCTATTCTGGCCTTCAAATACTCATGACCCTAATTTCCCATTAAGCCATTGTGTGACTAGAATGGCCAATTTCATCCATCCCACATCTCACCACACATGAAGTCGACACCCCCCCCCCCCCCCCCCCCGCTCCATCATCCCTTTAACCACGACATAGTTGCTACAACCTCAATATAATAATATTATTATAATGGTCTTGTCTGAAACAGATTGGCTTAACAGGCCAGATATACCCGAGTTCTAGCCATTTAATCCCCCCATCACTTTAGAAGTTAATCGGACATTGCCCTATTATTTCAACAACACTAATATAGAACGTCGGATGGCATACATTTAGCTTTATTTTTATGTTTTAAAAAATTCATAAAAAAAGAGGCATTTTCAAAACAAATAGATAGTCATGGATGGATTTCAATAATGAATGTTTATACATAAACGGATTGGGGGCGGGGGGAAGGATCCACTATGAACAATTTATTTTTATTATTCATATTAAATTTATTCATATAATTTTGCTCATTCACCTTTCTTAAGCTCAAAATGTTATTTGCTTGTTCTTTTTTATTTTATTTTTTTTAAAGATGAAAGAAGTGTAATTAGTTAGCCAAATGATGATCGAGTAACATATATGATAACATACAAAAACGCATGGCTTTCTAAAAAAAATGCATACGTCCATCTGAAAGTTTCCCAGATGATACTCAAAACAAGTCCCGGGTAAAACCGAACGGTCTCATTTCAGAACCAGGACACAGAGCCACGTGATTTGGACAATAAATGCGGTCTGTCATTTTTAAAATAAATATTATATCGGAGTGATTTAGATGTAAACAATTGGAGTTATAGCCAGAAATGAGACTTGGATATATATTCTCTGATATTCTATTACCTATAAAAGTATGGTTAGTTGAAGTTAGAAAAATTAACATTCCGTATTTCTGATCATGTAAATCCTACATTCATAAAGACATAATATCAGATAGAGGCGATGGTTCAAAAATGGTATAGAGTGATGTCGGAGGGGGAGGGAGGTTGGAAGACTTAGCAAGTAGGCCGCCCCAACCAGTAGCCTAACATTACAAGTCTCATACTCCAGACAAGCTCAATTCTGAAACAATAATTATCATAATAAGTTACTCCTTTGGAGTCAAGAATTTCAAGGAATAGAAGTATATCCTAACGTCGGTAGCGTGAAATACAACACTTACAATTGCTTGCTACCATTTGGATAGAATCCTAGTCTCACAAAAAGTGCTTTCAGTTAGATATAACCAATATCAAGATACCCAATCAACAATGAGCGGACAAAGAAGGAGACGAAATGTTACGCAGATTTGCACCAATTGTGTTAGGGTGGAATTGAATGCTTTAGACAAACATGTTCCCCTATCAACCCTATCACACCTAATTATTTCCTTTTTATCTTAAGGGGAGGGGGTGATGAAATGGCTGAGTGGTTATGGCATTATTGTAACATCCGCAGAGTCAGGTTCAAGCCCCGCTTCAGCATCTCGTGTTTTCTTTGAACAAAATACGTAACCTCCTTTTGCTCATTCTGCCGTAGTGCAGCTGAGGCTTGTTATAAATATCGGTCATTTTCTGAGATATACATACTCTAAAGAGAAAGAAACCCCGCTGAGGACGAATAAAGGTTTTTTTATACGTCGATTACAGTGCCAGTCATAGAAATTGAAATTGAGCTTTTATATAGCGCAATATCCACAAAACGTGCTCAAAGCGCTTTACAAGGGGTCCCTGGTCAACAGCAACATTTAACATGTTAGGCGATATTACAATTTTTCGGACAAAGACAACGCTGTTATCGGTCAAATACTCATTTTACACCTGAGTACAGTGAGAGCGAGAATGTGAGTAAAGAGCCTTTTCCAAGGACACAACTATGAGCCGAGCGCGAGGCTCGGACCTAGGACCTTCCCATCCGAAAGCGAGTGTCATACCACTAGACCACATAGCCGCACAAAAATCAGAGCCAGTCATAGAAACACTACCAACCAACTGCCAACTCCCTCTTCCTCAAACAGCTTTTGCCTAATTATTCGAACCTCAATCTCGAAGTTCCATTTCATTATTCTTCCATGCTAATGAGAATCAAATCCACGCATGGTTAATAACCCATGACCACAACCCCCTTAACTGGTCAGTGGTCAACAACAACAGACAGACCTGTAATTGACGCATCAGGGTGACTTGTGCCCTTCTCTAAACACAAAAATGGACACCATTGGTGAGCTAGTGGACACCAGGACAATAGGATTGTGTCGCTGTAGTGCCCCTATCTTAATCCATTCACAAATTTCCTTTAACTTCCACCTCCACCCCATAACCTCTCTCTCTCTCTCTCTCTCTCTCTCTCTCTCTATCTATCTATCTATCTATCTCTCTATCTCTCTCTCTGTCTCTCTCTCTCTCTCTCTCGTCTGTCATATGTGTGTAAAAGACAGAGAAAGAAGGAGAGAGAGAGAGGGAGAGAGAAAGATGGAGAGAGAGATGGAGAGAGGGAGAGAGAGAGAAAGAAAGAAAGAAAGAAAGAGAGAGAGAGAGAGAGAGAGAGAGAGAGAGAGAGAGAGAGACGAGACAAGACGAGAGAGATGAGACAGGGGGGGGGGGAGACAGAGAGAGAAAGAGAGAGACAGAGACGAGAGATTGAGAGAGAGAGAGAGTCTTAAAGATAACCACAAAGAAAGAGAAGGAGAGGAACATCTTTGACAGATACCCCACTACAAATAATAATAAAATCATTATTAACCGTCCATTCGATTCAACATGCCTACCGCCACACCCCTCCATAATCATCACCTGCTGCCTCAGGCTACAACAGCGCCAAGCCAAAACTTCATTCCAAACCAATACAGGGGAACAGAAATCGAAATGAACCTCCCCCACCCCCACTCCGCATCCCCTCAAACTACCCGACAGAGTGCTGCGGTCATTTCGTGGTCAACTTGACCGACAGGAGAACATCCCGAGCGGACATGACACGAAGTACCAAAACGCCCCTGCTATTAGACGACAAGAGATGCTAGTTAATTTTTCACCCCTCAAAGATTATCGATGGAGAAAGTTCCTTGTGGTTGGTGGGGTAGTGGGAGGATAGATTGATTAATTAATTTGCTGTCCCCTCGTCAACTGTGATTACCATTCTTCTCCAGGCTAAACACCAAATTAGAACCCATTGTGCTACGAGTTATAAAGAGGAATAAATGAGATGAGATGAACGAGTTGGCAAGTTGGTGTCGTTGAATATATTATGGCTGTGGATTTCAATGACGTATTTAACTTGCCACTTTCACTTTTAGGTCATATCAGCGCCGATGAAAAGAATGATAGTGCAAAGCATACAAGGTATATCGATAATATAAAGCTTTATCTTACAACAGCCTTGGACCAAAATTACCAAACAAAAGTTAAACACAAAGGGTCTGATAGATTTAGAAGTGTCGAAAGACTTGTAGACTAAAACTGTTTAGCGTAACAGAGCTTCCTAGGTCTGATTTTTCTGGTTTTTTGGGGGGAAAAGGAAATCGTCAACTTTTTTTCACCGCTTTTTTGGGGGAAAATAAGATTTTGCCATTTAAAAATCAAATCTGCAACAGAGCTTCGAGAATCCAATGGTCTTGGACATACTGCAAGGGAGATATTCCATACTACCTGATTCACATTTAATTTTTAATTCGGCAGACTTGCATTCCCCAAAGTTATGAAAAAAAATTATAATAAATATAATAAATTCAAAGATATCACTATTTTTTGGGTTCAATTGTTAGAAACACTCAAACAATCTGGCACATTAAAACCACCAAGTCACTTCCGATCGGTATCTGTCGTAGATTGAATTATCATTTTATTTATTTATTTATTTTTTTTTTTTTTTAATTTAAATTTTTTTTTTTTGGGGTTGGGGGGGGGGTGTACTTTATTTTCTTTTTGTCTTTTAATCCACAGGTTGTGGGGTGAAAATAGCAGGTCAAGAAATGAGAAAGTTATTGTCCAGGAATTTTTAACCTCGAGCCGCTAAATCACAATGAACCACAACAGACAGCGCATTAAAGGAGTGAATAGTGAATATTTAAGAAGTGAAATACTATTAGCACGGAGCATCGGATCATTAGTTTGAGTTGAAGTCTGAGTAAAGATGAAAAGAGTCTTGAGGATCCGTGAGAGGGCGCTGAAGGACCTATCGGTGGCATTAGTATGGTACTCATCTTCACTGTCAACTCCACACCACGCCTAATTTCCTCCCCGCTGTGTCTCTATTATTGGCGAGGCCTCGGCGGCGTGTTGCGGTGCGCTGAGGGTAACAATGAGACTAATAGGCCAAATGGACTCGCCTAGTTTATGGAGTGGGGATGATAATGACAGAAATAAAAGTTGGGTTTGGAATGGGATGGTGGGAAGGTGATGGGGGTGTTGGTGGAATATCGGCATGATTTATTTATTATGATCATTGGAAATGACTGATTTTTGGTTTTGTGTTGTAAGACTCGTCTTCGGACCGGTAGACCCCTAGTTCGAGTCTCGTTATGGACAGTGTAAAACTGTGTCCTTGGAAAAGGGTCTTAAGTCACACTCTCCGACCGCATTTACGTAAAACAGCGTTGTCTCTGGGAGAAAAAAATTGTAATGGCCCCTCATAGGCATCATGCCTCTTCCTTTCTCGTCGTTCTGTGTAAGTGTTGATTTAGGACACCTTTTAAGACGCGATTATTGAATATTGCGCTATTTAAAACAAACTCGTCAAACTATTATAATCGTTAGCTTTACACGCATAGAGACGCTCGTTGCACATCTCCTTGTATAAATCTATTCACTAGGCGCCGAGTTTGTCTCTTTTTCCCATCCAGAGTTATTTCCTTTAAATGATTTTTAAAAGGGGGGAAATACTGAGTTAATTAACATTAATTTTATGGGGATGATGATGATAGAAATTAGATTTGAGTTTGAGGTCAACGTGCACATATTTACAGGTCTGATAACCGGACACAATTATGGGCCTGTCTTAACATTCTTGTACGTAATGGACAATATTTTGCGCCGATTGGAGAGAATGTCATTACAGCAATGAGACTATAACAAATTGGGCTATCAGACCTGCAAATATGTAAACGTCGGTTGAGATGGAACTGGAAAGCGGTATGGCGGGAGTTGATTATTTTAAAGAAGATAAGTAGGAAAATCGGTCACCAAATCATATAGACGTATCCTGTCATTATAAAATCTCCATCCAATGATAAACGAGAACAAAGCCAGAATGAAGTGTGTCACTGTCGATTTAATCTCAAACTTATAAAGACACGCAAATTGCTGGCTATAAATGTGTGAAGGTCTGACAAAAAGTGTCGGTACTCACGATGACTGTTTCCAAGATTTGAGCTCATTTTTTAAAAGTCAAAAATTGATTAAAAACTGTATAAAATAGGGCTTTAGTATACTGATATTATAACTGTGACATTGTATCCCTGTTAAGATATATTGAAAATGTAAACTGCAATTTTGTTTGGGAAAAATTACTCTGTACATTTGCACTAACTTCAGGGGTTGCAATTTGAACATTTTTACCATATGGCACGATTTGTCAGGCCATGAGACAAATTATGTCCTTATTCATCACCCCCCCCCCCCCCCAACCCTTTCACCCCTCTTTACCCTGTTTCCAATCTTATTACCCATAAAACTCCAATGGTAACGTAATTTAGAGTCGCTTAGAGGAGTGTAAAGTGTTCTATCCCCTCGTCTTTCTATCATAATTCTCTGACTTCTCATTCCATTATCTCTCTCAGCCTTTTATCATTCCTACACCAGTTTTCTTTTCTCTCTCTCTCTCTCTCTCTCTCTCTCTCTCTCTCTCTCTCTCTCTCTCTCTGTGTGTGTGTGTGTGTGTGTGTGTGTGTCTCTTTCTGTCTCTCTCGTGTCTATGTTTATGTGCGTGTGTGTGTCCCTCTCTCTCTCTCTCTCTCTCTCTCTCTCTCTCTCTCTCTCTCTCTCGTGTGTGTGTGTGTGTGTGTGTCACTGTCTCTCTGTCTATCTCTCCCTCTCTCTCTCTCTCTCTCTCTCTCTCTCTCTCTCTTTTTTTATATATATTTATATATATATATATTTATATTTATTTATTTATATATATATATATTATATATATATATATATATATATATATATATATATGAGTATATTATTTGAGTAGTCCGTGCCACGGAGTTCGAGATCAAAAATTCGGTCGAAGACTGGGACACAGCTTGTTAGAGAGAGAGAGAGAGAGAGAGAGAGAGAGAGAGATAGATAGATAGATAGATAGATAAATAGATAGATAGATAGATAAATAGATAGATAGATAGATAGATAGATAGATAGATAGATAGATAGATAGATGTAATTTTATCCAACTTCTACAATATTGTTTCAAGCATTTGCTATCATCAGGAAGTGAAAGTGGATAGATGTATATATATATATTTATGAATGGATTGATTGATAACTAGGTAGATTGATACCTAGGTATGTTTGTAGATTATAAAAATATATAGATGGATAGCCATATTGTGAATTTAAAAAAAATATTGAGCTTTATATTGCGCCATATCCACTAAATGTCCTCAAAGCGCTTTACAAAGGGTCCCTGGTCAACAGCAACATTTAACATGTAGGACGAGACATGACGCCTGCTAGGCGATATTACAATTTTTCGGACAAACACAACGCTGTTAACGGCCAGGTACTCATTTTACACCTGAGTACGGTGAGAGAATGTGAGTAAAGAGCCTTTCCAAGGACTCAACTATGCGCCGAGCGCGAGGGTCGAACCGGGACCTTCGATCCGAAAGCGAGTGTCATACCACTAGACCACATAGCCGCACGAATAGCTAGATGATATGTAGGTCAATAATCATGAACCGAGACATGCATACGAAAAGGACACATGCAAGAAGTTTTAGACTTGAAATAGTGTATGGATTGGCTTTATGGAATGATAGATAGATGTCTTCTTTCCGTCAAACCTAATAATGAAAGGATTAATTACCACTACAATTCAATCTACCCCCCCCCCCCCCCCGCGCCCCATCCCTCCTCCTCCTCCTCCCATCACTACCATTCTTTCCATCAACGACAATTCTGTTACACACTGAGTGAACAACTTTTTAAACATTTTAGCCAGAACAGAAAAGGTTTACTCCTAAATGTTCAAAAGAATAAAAAAGGACTTTAAACCTGAGATTTAACTCTGAAATAAACAAGATAAATATGAACATTTATAGAGAGCATTTCCACGGATTCATCAAACTCAATGCGCTTCACAGTGTTTCATTATATTTCCATTTCATACAATACCAGTCGTTTAATTGACGTCAATTTTGTACAAGCACTCTTACAATATTCGTTATCGAAGTATAGCCATATATTCATTCAAGTTGGATAATCTCAAAGGATCACCGTCATCCGTCTGCCATTGACCACGCTTAACATTGCTTGGTTTTGCGACAAAACGAGATAATACACCACTAAGCCACCAACACTGTGTTGTTTCATTAAAGTCTTCATTATACTATAGTTAAAATCCTATGATTAGCTTTGAGTCGACTGAATCTTTCGATATATTATGAAGTAAACGTTTCCTGGCTAAAATGAGAATACGGCATTTTGTCAGTAGCAGACAGAACAACTCCTGACAAAATCTACTATTAACCGTTATAATAATGCCGTGAATCTAATCCAATCCATTTCTCAAATCCATTCTCTTCCTCCGTCCTCGCCATAAAACAAACTGTCATTAAAGTGATTCATTTACTCCTTGCTGCGACATTTCACTCAAATATTATTCTATTGTATTTGAATTAGACTGACACATCGCTTCGTAGCATTTCTAGTCGAATGTTATAAATCATCGTTGGACCTATATAAAATATATGTCAGAGTGAAAATGGAGAGGCTTCGTATGGGGACAATATAGACAAGGACGTTTCGGGTATAAACCCTTCGTCAGCACAGCAATACACAAATTAACGTGGGGAAAATGTTTAAAAGATTATTTTATTTTTTTTTATTTGTTTTCCACGTTAATCTGTGTATTGTTGTTCTGAAGAAGGGTTTGTACCCGAAACGTCCATTGTCTGTATTGTTCCCATGCGAAGCCTCTCCATTTTCACTCTTTCATTAGTATTTCCGCGATCACTGGCTTCAGGCAACCCCTACCGTTTTCTATTGTCTATGTCATAATATGACAGACACAAAATAAGATATTATTATCATGTATTGTTTGTGAAGGATTGCCCAATTATAGTCTTTCTAGAGACTTTGGGTGTTATCTTACGTTTGTTTAGATACCATTATTTCCAAACATTGTTTATTTACTACATTACAACATGTCTCCATGTCTTGGGCAGACTTTTCCAGCTGCCTTCTTAATATGACTAGATTGCCAACGAAGAGGAATTTCCCGTGGGTCGATCAGCTGTTATTACTGTGTCATAACGGAAGTAGCTCTTTTCGTTTGATGAATATGAGGATCGGGCTGTCAATACACTTTTCTTGTCGAATGATTAGTTATGCGAGGCACTATCTTTCGCTAATTTCACTCTCCTCGATTCAAAATGAATCGACTTTATCAACATGTATTTCTCGCGGAGTTATATTTACTTATATTTACAAAACCAGCATGCTTCATACATGTTGCGTTTATAAATGCAACAATCGGGCTGCGAATGATAGAAGTCGCCGTTTTCATAGATAAGATCAAACGAGGGAAGTGATCAGCACTATTTCTTGTTAAAGTATCAGTATTGCTGCTTTATCGTATCATATTGATATCGAAATTTTTTGATATCGCCCAACACTAATTTAAAAACAAGCCGGAAGTAACTTCGGAAATGTTGACAGTAAACAGCTTGTTTTTATTTGCTACAAAATAAATACTTTATCTTATTTCGAAGCAAATAATAAAAAATCGTGACAATTATTATTTTGAAAAATCATACATTCCATACATATAAGTTTGAAATGAAACTTTTAAAATTGACTTGCTTAAAAGTTCGAAGAAAAGGGGGCGCGTCCATCGGTCCACGGGAATCTTTGAATCTAGTTTAAAACTAATTTAGCGTTTATAAGGGGGAAAGTAGTGTGAATTTTATAAGCCTAACGTTAATAATAATCATCATTGACATAAAGATTTATATCATAGCAACTCTAATGATTGCAAAAATTGCAAAGACTTCCGAGAGTATTTTATAGAGAATTAAGAGGTATCTGAGGTAAACACTTGAGATTTAGACCCAGTAATCCATTAAAATGGAAATGGCTCTGCGCATGGCGGAAGTCATCGTATTTTAACAAACGAAAAGAGGACCACGCCCACTTTGTTCAGATTTCTTCCTTTAAAATCAATGGACCAGTCTCACTTCCGTTCTCCTTATTCTATTTAAGGGTTAGACGGATATTAATTCCTTATTTGTTTGTTTTTCTTCACACAATCTGTTCAGTCATGGGGGGGGGGGGGGGGGGGGGGTTGGGTTGTTGTTTGTTTTGTTTTTTTTCTTTTCACTCTAGATATCAAAATTGCTGATCAGCCACAGTTAGTGAGTACGTTAACATTTTCAGAGGCTAATCATCATAATTTTGACAATTCAAACAAACGCTATGGCCTTGACGAAGAAGGATTTGATTTTTGTTTTCTTTGACACTTTTCTTGTTCCTGGACTAGAAAGAAGTTGCCTTTGCTTTAGATTCGTATAGGGAAATATAAGAAGCACTTAGTTGTGTAAGTTCGAATTGTTATTGATGAGCATGCCTAACCGAATCGCAACATATTTTTGCAAGATTCCTGGTCTTTTGCATTTAAAAAAAAAAGAGAAGTTCTTTATATCATTCTTTCTTTCGGTGAAATAGGTCTAATTATAACATTTATCCTAGTCCCTACGCAGAGATCGCGCGCTCAAATGATTCAAATAATAGGGTTAGAGTTGGTCCATATTAATTAAATAAGTAACCACAATTTTACGCTTGTGGCTTTTGATACAAGATTGTAAAGTTGGTTTAGTATTTCAGTTAATCCTTGTATTATACTCGTTGAATACTCTCATATACTTAATCCTTGTTGGATAAGCTACTTCAATATGGCCTATTGTTTGGTGTCCTAAATCGCATTCTCAAACATGACGGCTCACGCTGAGCACGGCATAGTTAAACACAATACATCAGATAAGATTTCATATTACAATTATGCAGATAATATGAATTAACTCTAGAAAGACCAGGTGAATGAACGAGTTGCTTCTTAATTTAATTGTATGTGTTTTATGGCAATATGATGTTCTTCATCCTATCCCCTCCCCTCCCCCTTATACTCTCACATTTATTAACAACAAAGAGTGGCCAATGACAATTCCTTAACTACTTTATCAACCTACACGGCTAGTAGATAATCCCCTAAAAAACGTCTTCTTCTTCCCGCTTCTTTTTTCTCCTTTGTCATACTCTCCTTCCTCCCCCTCTTTTTCTCCACCTCCTCCTTCTCTTCCCCAGTCCTTCTCGTCGTCGTCGTCGTCCTCCTCCTCCTTCTCCCCCCCTCCTCCTCCTCCTACCCCTCCTCCTCCTCCTCCTCCCTCCTCCCCCCTCCCTCCCCTCCTCCCCCTCCTCCTCCTCCTCTCCTCTTGTTGCTGCTAATACTACTAATACTAATACAACCACCACCGCCACCACCACCACCGCTACCACCACCACCACCACCACTACTACTACTACTACTACTACTACTACTACTACTACTACTACTACTACTACTACTACTACTACTACTACTACTACTACTACTACTACTACTACTACTACTACTACTACTACTTACTACTACTTACTACTATACTACTACTACTACTACTATACTACTACTATACTACTAACTAATAATAATAATATAATAATATAATATATATAATACATAATAACATATATATATAATATATATTTTATAATAATAATATATAATAATAATACTAATAATAATAATAATAATAATAATAATAATAATAATAATAATAATAATAATAATAATAATAATAAATAATAATAATAATAAATAATAATAATAATAATAATAATAATAATAATAATAATAATAATAATAATAATAAATAATAATAATAATAATAATAATAATAATAATAATATAATAATAATAATAATAATAATAATAATAATAATAATAATAATAATAATTAATATAATAGTAATAATAATACTATATTGATTTATAAATTTTTTATTGTTTTAGCCAGTACGGATTACTAAAATTATCTAATTCCTTTATAATCAATGTTACAATGGTTTGGTCAGAGAGATGTCAAGGTCCATTGGCCTAAAACATACTCTTCAACTGAACTGTAGTTTATTGTATCTACCCCATCTCACCTGTACTCGAACCTCTGGCAAATTAATCTTGATAGCAAGCTCTTCCCTGCTGTAAACATCAGGATAATGAGATCGCTCGAATGCTCTCTCCAACTCGTGCAGCTGGTAGGTGGTAAATGTGGTCCGGTTACGCCGATGTTTCTTGGTCTTACCACTGCCGCCGCCACTGCTGCAGTTAGGATCATCATCGACATCGTCATCATCGTCGTCATCGTCATCATTGGTGACGCTGATTGGTCTGTGGGAATTGTCTGAAGAAAATGACGATGCCGCTGTTAGTAACCTTTTCTCTTCGCGGTGATAATGGTTATTTAAATTATTGTTGAGGATATGTTGGTGATGGGTATTTTCAATGCTGTGATGGTTTGGACTGTCATTACTAAGGGCGGTATGGTGTTGATGGTGATGGTGATGCTGGTGAAGACGTTGGTGGTGGTTGTTGTTGTTGATTTTGTTGTTGATATGGTTGTTGTAGTTTGGGATTTGCAAGTTGAAGAGCCCTGAGTGGTTGGGTTTTGGCGATAAATCTTGAACATCAATTCTAGATCGACTCAGCTTAGAATCTGGGAATTCAAAAAGTGCAGGAAAATTAAATCAATATAACGAATTATTTAAAACATGATACACAATAATCCACTGAAATACACTCAAGAAATAAACACATAATTAACTTAATAAAAAATACAAAAAGAAGTAAAGATTCCTACAATAGCTGGGTAGTATTATAATTCTCGTCACCAATACGAGAGAGAGAGAGACAAAAAAGATTCCAAGTGATCGGTAACTGGAGGGTTCATCACTAATATGAATTCACAATTCGACCAATTGCGTTGTAGGATTAATTATTATTCATTGGCATTTTGCAACACTCCAAAAGATTCCAAATGAAATAAGTAAAAAGGAATTATGTTGAGTGACGAGCGATAGTTAGGTAGGTAGGTGTGTGTGTATGTGTGTGTGTGTGTAAGGGGGGGGGTCCCTGTAGCTCAACTGGTTAATCACTAAAATCCTAGTCGAACGAACCTCGTTCTAATCCGCATTTTTCTAGCCCCACTCTCCGTCAAGCAATGATTAGCTAGATGGATCTAAGTTAGATTTGAAGACGCGCACTCTGACGATAGATCATCGTATGATGCAAAGGTTTGCACCTTTTCAACGGATTCAACATTTGCGCCGGATGTAGCTGGACTCAAACTTACTTGGCACAGGCCAAAATCCGAGAGAGACATACTAACTAGACCGCAATATCACACAGTTCGGGTCAATTGAATTCTTCGGCTTTTACAGGTGCAAAAATCTGTGTGTTTACTTTAAAAGTAGAATGTCCCTCTTCGAACCTTACTTTTACATGTTTTGTTTGGCATAATATCATTTAAAGTCATAAAAACTAGGAAGAAAAATCGCTTCGAGTATCTTACAATTTGTCCACAAGGGAGATCATGCTACAAAAAGATCATAAAAAATTGTGCATTGAAATCTTGAGATAAGACAAATGAGGTTGCGAGTCAATGAACGACCCAGCAGGTGCGATTAATGATATGTTATGATTTGGTTCCAGATAACACGTTTTTTTCCCCCGACTAACTCGGTTTTTACTCTATGAAAATAATGGGACACCTGGCCATATTTACAAGTATGTTGATTGAATGTAGTTTAGTAAAATGCTAACCAGTTATGCCTGTCAACACATGGGCAACCAACACACTAACCTCAACTATAAGTATGTTAGAGAGAAGTTGTGGGAACTGATCGAATACACGACTGGCAGACATCAAACAACGGAATGCCATCAACCCACAGCTACTGTTAGTACATGCCTATCAGCCAGTTCGGGTGGCCTTCCAGTTTGTGAGCAACATCAAACCACAGCAATGTGTAGATTTGCATTGTATAACCGTGCAATCTCGAGCGTTTTCGAGTCGTTTGCAAACCTGCCTTTTTATAGAACTACAAATTATTTGGCCTCCATCGGCAGAACTACAGAAACACGAATTTAATAAGACGTGTTAAAAATGAAAATTTCGCACTAAGACACAAGGTCAAGTTAGATAGTATCTTGAAGCATCACAAAAACTTGCAGAGGGCAAATGAATACTAAAGCTTAATATATTGACATTATTATTATTTTCTATGAAAACTACGAATTGTTCAAATTTCAAGTAAACAGGTTTCCGTTTGTGTTATGTATTTGTGAGGCGTTATGGCTCGTCCAAACTATTTGAGTGTTGCCGTTGGCTAGGGACCCCTTGTAGAGCTTAGAGCACATTTGGTGGTTAGTGCTAGTTCATAAATTCTCACATGTTTATAATGCTTTATTTTTTCCCGGGTATGCCATTTTAAAAGAAATCTTAATTTTATATAGCACAAGTCGTCAGATAGGCTTTCTTGTTTGTATTCGCAATCTTACAGATACTCATTCATACATGAGATGAGTTTGTGTTGTGTGAAAAGTAATGCGATCATTGACACACTGATATCAAGAATGACAATGATATACATCGCTGGGTTCTGGGTTTTTTTTTTGTTTTTTTGTTGTTTTTTTGGTCATAAGACGAGACTCCGACAAGGGCAGTGAATGGCTCTTTAAATCAATCATAATAAATATGAGAAGTTGCATAGCCATCGGTAACATATAGCCTGACACTAGAACCGTGGCCTTCGTAAAGTTATGGCCTGATACTGACCAAAAAATGACGTCAAAATGCCAGTCTTTTGCCAAACCAATGAAATAACTTGTTTCCATGAGCACTACTAACGACAACTCACTAGGCGGTGCAAAAACCAACTAATGACGTCAAACTGCCAGTCCTTTTGGATTTCAGTACCAGGCTATAACATAACGATGGCTACGCTAGAACCCTCTAGGACTGGCAGTTTGACGTCATTTTTAGGTTTGTGTAGCGTCTAGTGAGTTGCCGTTAGTAGAGTTCAAGGAAACAAGTTATTTCATTGGTTGAATTATTGAATACAACTCACGACTTGTTTTCTTTTGTACAAAAGACTGGCATTTTGACGTCATTTTTTGGTCAGTGTCAGGCTATAACTTTACGATGGCTACAGTAGTTGTGACCAACTCACAAACGCCTGACATTGTTTCATGTCCACATTTTCAGGTTTATAATAAAGGTAGGTGAATCCCTAAGAGCTCCTGTTTTATTACAGTAAAACGTGACGTGAACCGGTCAACTCTTGGCTGTCTTAACTCACTCAACCCTAACACCGACTATATCCGTAGTTTTTTCCAGGTTACTTTTACCCCATGACTATTTATCACATTTTTCTGAGACAAATAATAATTATAAGCGTAGAATCAAAGCTATTGTTTTTAGTTCTTGCATGTTAATGATAGTTGAATAAAACTATGCACATGCTCATTTTTAATACTTTTTTTTTCTAATTTTGAAAAGTAGCAAAAATCTTTAGGGTTGAGTGAGTTAATTCAACAACAATAAAAGAATGAATAAAGTCAACCACATACAATCTATACGTGCTTTGCACTGTTCCTTGTTTTTAATATTCATACTTGCAGCGCATGTGTCTTCATAATCTGAAATTGTTTTCCCGGGGGAGACATTTTTGCATGCAAAGCAATTTTATTTCAAATTCAAGAAGAAAAGACAAAAATATTAGTCTAAAATAAATAAATAAAGAAATCATTTGAAAACGAGAGAAAAAATGGGGGAAATACACCATCTTCATCTAGGTAAGATTAATAATAATTGTTATTTCTTGAATTTCAAGTGAGAATTATGGATTATTTGTGAAACCCTAGCATGCTTATTATATTTCCTTTTACAGGATGATTTTTTTTAAATTCAACCCCTCCCCCATCATCACATTACGTTTATAGTTTGGTGTGCGTGTGTGTGTGTGTGTGTGCGTGTGTGTGTGTGTGTGTGTGAGGGTGTGTGTGTGTGGGGGGGGGTATGTATGTGTTTGTGTGTGTTTGTGAGTGTATGTAGATCAAAATGTGTGTTTAAGAATAAAATAATTTTTTTGCGTTATTTTTTGGATCCTAATGCAATTGCGATTTACTGATATAACGATACAATTCATAAATGATAGATTATGAGATATGTTGGATGTGATTAAGGCTGTCCTACACAATTACTGACATTTCATTCTAGTGCCATCCATTGAGTCACGGTGCCATCTGTGTGTTTTCGTATTGTTGAAATTAGAAAAAAATCCACTAACGTCAGACCATTTGTGATATACAATTCTATTATACCGGGGGAAAATTAATCTAAAGGGTTATTGAAATCATTGTTCCGCGTGGCTGGTACTCGTCTGCCGCCTCACTTCTCTCGTTTTGTCTAGCGAGACGAAAGGTTGAGCTTGTAACTCGATGCCACCTCTTGAACGGGACACGACAAGAGGCGCGTTGTTCCCTGCGCCAAAACACACACATGTTTTGTTGAGAAGAAAAAATTAAATTACCATGTATTATTTCAAACCTTGTCAATTGCCGAGGCGTAATTAATTCTCGTGGTTTGTTAAGCCTAGCGCTGTCTTCGACAAGAGCCGGCGGAAAACTCGTGTACAAGACCAGATCATTAAAATATCATATATCGTTTCAGACAAGCAGTTTTCGCCATGATAAAATTGTATCACACAGAGGGAATAAAAGTCTCTTCAGTCGTGGCAACCTTGTCAAGATGGGGGGAATGCGTACGTTTCGGAGCGGACCTTCTTATAAGCCCGACGTTTCACAAGACACTCTGCCTCTTAAATTATATTTCATTAATAGTTTTTTCATGGAAAATGTTGCTACAATTGTATCGAATAGTGCATCCATTTCATGCTGTTCTGATTCTTCAAGAGCCCCACAGATTCGCTGATGACACCTTGTTAATGTCATTTTTTTTAACGAGTTTATATTTTGCTCGTCTAATTCTCAGAACATTTAAAAGCCGGACAATTGTGTTTTATTATACGTCTTTTTAATTTCTGTTGGCTTTCCCCCCCCCCCCCCCCCCCCCTATATTTACATAGATAACCCTGCGACCCTCCTCATTTACAATCGAACTCAAATTGAATTATCGTCACGAGTGCTGCTTCCATTAAGACGTGAATGATTTTCTTTTCACGGCGAGTTACTTGCTCGTCAGATCCAGGTTGATAAGTTATTCTTGTATATATGTTATCATTACATCACCGCTTAACAGGTCCCTGGGTCTATTTCACGCAGCAAATGACATGGGGCTCGTCCAAATTTAGCCTTTTGATTTATGATCGGTATAAATTCTTATCGACTTGTGATTAGACTGACACCTGACAGGCATTATTACCCAACGCTTTTTCGTAGTTAACGTGTATCCTAAGCCTTTCACACTCACAATTATATCGGTTCCCGTATCATAATATAATATTATAATTAAGTCATGAATACAGCATTTGTCTTTTTCTTCGCCTGAATTGAATCTCAGTGATGTTATTTCTAGTGGAGCTATTTTTGAAAGAGGCAAATTCCTTAAAGATGATAATACTAATACCAGAAAAAATGTATTATAATTATTCTCTGATAGGGATGTTTCGCGGTTTCCTTTATCAAAAACATTAACTAATATGGATCGTAAACATCATATGGAAGGCTAACTAAATTTCTGCTGACGACCATTGTAAATCCCTGTACCTTGCTATCAACTCTGAAAAAAAAAAGTATTTCGAAATATATTATGCTTAAAGTGGTAACAATATTTTTTTTTAATTGTTCTCAACTGATTCGTACATGGCTATAACCTCCCCGAGATTATTTTTCCTTTTGATTGGGAAAATTTGATTTAGACTGCAACTCCGACATCAACTGGATCATGTCAGTCCCTGATTTTTGTTGAAGTCAGACTGTAGTTTTTGATTAATTCCATGTCAGAATCTAGACATGGTGATATTGTGATGACCAATCGTACTTCAAGTTTACATGAAATCGTGTTACCGTTACCATGACATTTGATCACATCACAGTTTTGTGGTTTAAAAAGAAAACGGGAATCAAATATACAAGGCTCGATATAAGGGTGCTTCTTGTTGGCATCCTCTATACATTATTTCTCTTGATTCGTTTGTGAACTGGTATTAATCCTTTCTAGACTTTACACTTAACTCTATGCCTTATCCTATCTTCCATCTTCAGGTGTATTCATTAGATTACGTATGCAAGTAAATTTGGAATCGTTGATGATGTATCAGATATTCAGAACATCCAAAAAAGGAATTATCTATGGCTTGAATAATTTAGGAAGATGAGCCAACGGTAGACGGGGTATCTCTGGGTTGAGTCCCAGGAGTGTCAAATATTATTTGCTAAGGGTTGTTATTCACCTGTTTCTTTTCATTTTCTTTTTCTTTATCCAAGTAGCCTTAACCAGTTTTTCCATGTTTTGTTGAAAATAATTTTAAATGATTATCGCGTAACGTTGAAAATTCCCATTGGCATATCATTTTGTTGTTTGATTTTTTTCCCCCTTCACTTTATCTCCTCTATGCTCCGTACAGGATAGAGTTTGGCTAATATATCAGTACAATACACAATCATTATGTCTGGGTAGATAATGCCCATTTTTGGCAGATCATTCATAGTCCTCATCCACCCTACACATTCATAAACCATTCACCATTCATACACCATACAGGCTTGGTGTCAATTTCTCGCTCCGCCCATCACCTTTTAAATAGCGCCCCCTGTTGTCTACTTTGAGTTTTCGAGACTTCCGTTTTTCCTGGTCCTTTTGTACCATAGTCTATACGACAATCGTTCAACCCACAACAGGTTTTAAAGAGCTTTCGGTCCGTGAAATGCCCGTTTAGGCAGGTATTTTCTGTTGGTTAATTTAATTAGAGACGGGGCGTGGGGACAATTCAGCCCTGGAATAAATGGGAGCTTAAGATTTTACTAGAGGCGCCGACCTCCATTTCTTGATTGTATTACTCACTTGAATTTTTTTTATTATTATTATTATATTATATCGAAGGCAATTTTCGCCACATGATCTTAATGCTGTATTGTATAGAGATCAACAGTGACAAAATGTGTATAATTTGTCTATCATAGTCGTTCCATTCAGCGATATGTAGTAGTTGGTGTTTATATATAAATATGGATGTTTTTTGAGCTAGGATAATTATGTTTCCCTTCCCTTTTTATAGGGCATTTTAACGTTCTAAGCTTTAGGTATGCATAAAGTTAAACATTTGTGATCTTTTAAATGAGAGGTCCAAATTGTTAATGTGTTGTATTGACCTAAATCACGATGTCTTCCTTTTTCACGCGCATTTTAATGTTTGAAACTCAAGGAATACAAACAAAGTTTAACTGCGATATTTTTCAAGAGAGCTCAAACTGTACCAGTAAGAGAAAACGCTGGTGGCAGCCAATAGTCTACGGTCCAGAATCTGTCTTCCACTCTTCATCAGTTGGTCTCGGCGGTGTCACCTATTTATTTATGGTAACGTTTTGATATTGGTCCGGAGACTGAAGGTCCTGAGTTCGAGCTTCACTCGGCGCATAGTTGAGTCCTTGGAAAAGGCTCTTTACTCACATTATCTCACCGTACTCAGGTGTAAAATGAGTACCTGGGCCGTTAACATCGTTGTCTTTGTCGGAAAAAAACTGTAATATCGCCTAACAGGTGTTATGCCTCGTTCTACATGTTGCTGTTGGTCAGGGAACCCTTGTAAAGCGCTTTGAACACATTAAGTGGATATTGCGCTATATAAAAGCTCAAGTTTGTTGGGGGTTTTTTTGTGAAGGGCATCTACTTGGACATTGCATCGTGAGGCAACTGTCAGGCGAGATCAGAATGGTTTATGAGTATGACTTTGTCCACACATTTTTTGATACTTTAAAAAAGTTTTCGGTTTGTTCTTCACTATTTAACCATAAAAAAAATTAAAAAAAAAAAAAATGATGAAAGCGAGTTTTTCTTAGTTTTTCGAAACAACCAAGTATTGAAGTATTTTAATGGCGAACGCACACATACACACACACAAACACACACACGCACACACACACGCACATATATATATATATATATGTGTGTGTGTGTGTGTGTGTGCGTGTGTGTGTGCGTGTATGTGTGTGTCGTTTTTGTCACGTTCGCCATAAAAAAATACTCCAACATTGAGAAAGAGAGAGAGAGAGAGAGAGAGAGAGAGAGAGAGAGAGAGAGAGAGAGATCTCGGCCCTTCATTTTTTTTATTTTATTGGTTTGTGTGTCTGTGTGTGTGTGTGTCTGTGCGTGTGCGTGTGTGTGTGTGTGTGTGCATGCATGTACGGGAGCGCGCAAGCCTGCGTGCCAATCAAAGGGATAATATATCGCCCCGTTTCCCGGACCTGGATGATTCTGTTATTTTGATCGAACTTGACACCAAACAAATTATTAATGACTTAATTGCTTTTACAAATGCCATTAAATGGTCTAATACCAAAGTTTATTTTTAATTTATTTTTTAATTTCTGAATTTTACAAAATATGTATTGTCTCGTTTCGATTTATTAATTTTTCGGGAAAGGGGGGGGGGGGGGGGAGTTGGATTTTGAAATTATCATTTTTTTGAAAATGAATTTGTGATTCAATTAAAACATAGTTGCCAATATTTTTTATTTGTATACGGCATTAAAAAAAAAAAGATATAATGTTTTTTTTTGTTTTTTTTTTGTTTTGTTTGTTTTTAAAATTTTTATTTGATATTATAATTACTGTGTATCCTAAAACAGATATCTCTCAATCTCGTTGCTGTCATTGGAACTAACAATGAAAAAAAAAATCCACACAAAAACGCCAGACCGTTTAGTGTCATGATTTTATCATGGTTTTCACGCCGTCATCCTATTCCAATCAAAATTCTTTCATAAGCTTTAATCTAATTTCTTTTCACAAATTTTAATGTTACATAAATACCCCCTGGCCTTTTCCCCAGTTTCATTCAAAATTAAACACCATCCATCAAATTGATTCTGTCAATTTAGATTTTCATCTTTTTTATATTTCTTTTTTATTTTTTATTGGACTATTAAATTCAGAGCCATCCTTGTTATCTCTATCAACGCTCTATCGACACTCTATCTATCTATCTATCTATCTATCTATCTATCTATCTATCTATCTATATCTATATTTATCTATCTATCTATATATTTATATCTATCTATCTATCGGTATATCTATATATCTATCTATCTATCTTTCTATCTATCTCTCTATCAGTGTATCTATCTACATTCATCTCTATCTATCTATCTATCTATCTATCTATCTATCTATCTATCTATCTATCTATCTATCTATCTGCATCTATATATTCACCATATTATACGCTCTCTATTCATCCATCGCTATCTCCCTCCCAACCCCCCTCTCTCTCTCTCTCTCTCTCTCTCTCTCTCTCTCTCTCTCTCTTTTCCGTCTTCCTCTTCTTTTCCTATACTTCTCTCTTGTTCATTTCTCTATCCTAACCTCCACCCCCCTCAACCACAACAATGTTTCTCTCACCTTTTTTCTTTTTCTTGACGATCAATTTTACTCATCTTTTCTCTACTATCAGTTCATCCTCCAGCCCCCCCCCCCCCGACCTCCCCCCCCCCCCCTCCCATTTCTCCTTAATATTTATTTCATACTCAGTGTGTTTCAATCCCAATCTCAAAGCCCCCACCCCACCATTTAACTCTTTCTCTCCCTCCTCGACCTGTCTGCAGATACAAAGAGTGCTGTCACAGTCCGCGGCGCAAGGTGCAACTACGACTAGAGAGCCCGAGGCGATCTGAAAACAGTTTCGTACAGAAAACATATTATTTGCTGCAAATCGGGATCCCTCCAAATAGGGCTATGCCAAATTAGAGTGATTATCTTGGTTTTATCGTGGTGACAAGCGTCACACAGGGGGCTCTCTATCCCGCTGCGACGAAACATATTTTGTGTACCTCCTCAAGGGTTGGAGCTTCTACAAACATAAGCAGATGGGCTTGGGACGATGCGGGAGGAAAATTTATGGTCCAATAAGAAACAAAGTGGAATTAATAATACAATTAACGACGTTATTGTTGAATGGGCTGGATTGATTGTTGTTTTAACTGATGTAATTAGATATAATAGGTGTTTTTTGTTTGTGTCAAAAAGATCTATTTAAACATTAATCTTTACACAAATATTGAATGAACTCGCTTGTTTGTTTTCAATCATGATATTTTTTTTTTAATTGTCATGTTTAGAAATTCTATTTATTTCATTTTAATGTTAAGAAATCATTTTAAAGTCATGAATCATACTAGTGGGATAGAGGCTATTCCGATTTCTGTAGCGTGAAAAAGGAGATAAACAATTATTTAATGCTTAACAATTTCTCGAAAGAGCGTTTGTTTAGCTCAGAGTAGACGCTGCACTTGATCTAAATTATAAAACAGTGACAACTAAAAGATTTCGAAATATCGAAGTTTTTGGATCAGCATAGAATAGAATGGAATCCAATGGTCTGCTTCTACCGCAGAAAAAAAACCCAACAACAACAACAACAAAAACAAACTTTTTTTAAAAACTGGAGCAATGAAGTCGGACAACCTTGCTGGCAGACGGTACTCAATCCAATAATTCAGTACCTATGTCAGAGAATTGGAAAGGAGGAGAGCTCTTTTATCATCAACGACTAGGCCGTATTCTATAATTTTGGCAAAAAAAAGACAACTTTTTACTTCATACTAATATATCGATCAATTATTGTGAAAATGAGATTTCTCTGAATATTTGAGATCAGCTTAAATTACGACATCAGGTCGCGAGTTTTGTCCATTAAGCCGTTTACTCTAAACAAAATGAAGTAAAACTTCCTGGATACTCTATCAGGCCTACCTACTTGAAAATTTAATAACTCGTAATTTTTAAGTGATAAAAATTGTAGTCGCTGTAGTTGACTTTAAAAATCAACAGTTTACCCTCATATAGATTAAATAACATTTAAAAATTCTTAAAACACGTAGCCTGTCATCAAATTTCATGTTCAATAATATGTTTTAATGACTTAGGGGTACTTATAAAATTCTGAAACTGGAGCCAAAATTTGGTCATTCTACGAAATTTTCGAAATGGTAGGCAGATCTGCTGATGAAGGCTTACAGACTACGTACGATCCAGGACCTGTCGAAGAGTAGCCAGTCTGTGTGAACGAACGTTGTCTGTAGTAACGGATCGGAGCACAGACTACTAAGAGTCCTGTATTCTCTATGGATCGGAGACCGCAGAGCATCTGGTTGAACATTCGACTGTGACGCAGCTGCATGAGGTTTCATTTATGGTTGATGGGTGTGGAAAAGATTTTGCAGAATGGGTAGTGTGCATCACGTGTTGTCTATGGTGTGCATGGCCGACTAGAGTACTATAGTTACGTCATGGTAGTGTGTCATTGCGTGTTGTCTATGGTGTGCATGGCCGACTAGAGTACTATAGTTACGTCATGGTAGTGTGCATCACGTGTTGTCTATGGTGTGCATGGCCGACTAGAGTACTATAGTTACGTCATGGTAGTGTGTCATTGCGTTGTAGTGTTACCATTTATTTGATGCTGTTGCATACCTCGTCAAAAACACGGAAAGTTTAAAACATTACAGTTTAATTTGCTATCGCGCTTATAGTTCCGAGGTAGTTATTCAGGACCATAAGGTCAATGGAGCCGGAGTTCATCCCGGTTTCTGATGCCTCAAAAGGACAATATTATAAAATGCTTGTAACCATTTTATAAGACGCCAGTCTAACGCAAAATACGTTCCGCCAGATGTTATAGAGGGGAACGGGGGGGATGGGGGGGGGGGGGGTGTAAACAAGCTGGGATCTAGCTTAATCTTATCGTAAAGGAAGTAAAAGTTTTCTGGCTAAAATAAAACATGTGTTCTGATATTGAGAATACTAAGCTGCTAGAAGCTGTGGTCTATTAAAAAACAAAAAGCAATATGAATGCAATGGGTTGAAAGAAGACGTCACTTTAAATCCAGACAAACGGCTGTTTAAAGTGATGTATTAACGTTTTGTTGTTTTTGGTATTAGTTAAAGAAATTTGAGCCCAAAGCTTACCCTGTGTGGTGGTGTTTTTTGTTTTGTTTGTTTATTATTTGCTTGTTTGTTCAGTTTTTTTTTCATTTGTTGTATTTTTGGGGGGTTGTTTTGTTTTTTTTTTGGTTTTTTTTTTCTGTTGTCCATTTTCCTCTACTTCTTTTTTAAACATTTTTTAAAAATTGATATATTTATTTATTTATTGTTTTGGGTTTTGTTTGGCTTCTTTTTCATTTCAGTTGTTATTTGTTTTGTACAACGACATTGTAGCTGTGACGTGTCTTTATTTACAGGAATGATAGAATGTAATCCGTTATGGGATCCATCGTCTCAATCCGTTATCATGTCGGAGTCAGAAATAAGATGAACTTTTCGCTTTTTGCAGTCAAGCAATCACATTCATTTTTTTTCAAGAAAGCATATAAATTTGACCTAATTTTGACAAATTTAATAAAGATTCACGTTAGAACTGTACACCTTAATACAAGATTGAGGTCTTGAGCCACATATTATTGGTGAAAATATCAAGCACCATATTTCTATTTCAAATTCTTAACTCACTCAACCCTAACACCGACTATATCCGTAATTTACCCGGGTTACTTTTACCCCATGGATATTTATTACATTTTTTATGAGACAAATTATAGGCGAAGTATCAAAGGTAATGTTTTTAGATTTTACATGTTAGTGGAAGTTGAATAAAACTATCTATGTACGTGCTCATTTTTAATAAAAGTAGCCAAAGTCTCTAGGGTTGAGTGAGTTAAATAGTGAAAATGGTCCAGTCAAGCTTTGCTGAGTGAGCCCTATTACTGCTTTACCCCTCACCCACCAAAAAGTGTTACAAATTGTGGCCTGATAAGCGATTTTTTAAAAATTCAGTGACATCCAACCGATCACAATTTAGAGCACTCGTTAAACCCGAGGACGAGTTGAATTGTGTATTATCTATTTCTTCGGCAATTCAAGTACATAATGTGCAATCGCTTTACTATTAAATTGTTTGTAAAGGCGAGAAAAGCTAATAAACTAAAAATCGATTAGCCATTCAATCATCATCCCGCCCTTCGTTTCCTTCTCCTCCTCCTCTTTCTATTTAACCCAACCTTAACCTTTTTACGGCGAGATTCAATTTCTTTAACGTAATAATTTTATCCATTATCTATATGGTAAAAATTGAATTTATAACCATTTTCATGGAAAGCCGAGTCGCATTGCTTTTAATGTTCTCTTGTTGAAAAAGGTTACGTTTGGGGGTCGGGTAGGTTAGAGCAAGCTCAAAACCCGTTCGTAAAGGGTTATTGATCAAACAATTTAATTCAATCCTATCAGTCGACGGTATAAATTAACAAGATATAACATTTACCTGTAACTCGTCATTATTCGGATGATACACAATATAATTGTCAATAATTATAACACACCAATCAAACCTCTAAACCTACTCTATAATTTGATACGATGCGTGGACAACTAGCTCGCAACCATTTGAATAAAGGGTTACAAGAGAGAAGAACGGATGAATTAGACGTAAGAAAACAACACTCCTTTATCCGATGGCGTCAAAAAGTCGCGTCCTTCGGCACTGGTTCCACTTCAGAGTGCACGACTGGCGTTTGGGTTTTGTGTAAGTGGCAAATAAGTTGGGATTTCTTTTACTGCCGGGTCGAGGCCTTAAAAAAGATTTAATTAGCAATTATCATGTCACCTGTTGTGAAGAGTACTTGATTGAATTGAAGATGTTGTGAAACTTAACAAATTTTGATATTGTTGTTGATAACGCGTTTTAAATTGGATGAATGGATGAGTGAGTGATTGAATGGGTGAGCGGATTAGAAGATAAATGAATAAATGAATGAATGAATGAATGAATGAATGAATGAATGAATGAATGAATGAATGAATGAATACAGTCGATCGTAGAGTTGATGGTGACAATTATATTGTTATTGAGGAAAATGAAATTGATGATTAGGAGGAGGAGAACTAATAAGAGAAATGAGAAAAGAACAGAAGGAGGAGGACGAGGATGGGAGATTATATGATACATTCCTATCATAGAATAATTCACCTTCTGATATCATATTTCTGATCATTATTGAGACCTTTAAAGATGCACTATAGACGATGAGAGTTGTTATTCTTTACAATTCTAAGGGCAAAGTACTTTCCTCCAGATCTAACAAACAACAAAGCTACCCAACCACTGCTAGATGGCAGGACGGTCAGAAAAAAAAAATATTGACTCCACTTGAGATCGATCCCGGTCCTGTTGCTTGTGAAGCGATGCTCTCAAATGAGTTATAGGGACCTCCCCACAGAAAATTGTTTTTAAAAAACAACAATTTTTCTGTTTCCTTGGGGAATGCACATCCATAGTCATACTCAGTCTGAATTAGTTGGTTTATCAAATGAAGAAGAAGAAGAAGAAGAAGAAGAAGAAGAAAAAGAAGAAGAAGAAGAAGAAGAAGAAGAAGAAAAAGAAGAAGAAGAAGAAGAAGAATGAGAAGGAGGAGGAGGAGAATATATATATATATATATATTATATATATATATATATATATATATATATATATATACATATATATATATATATATATCAATCTCTGTTTTTATATGTCTTTCTGATGATGATGATGATGATGATGATGATGATGACGATGATGATGATGATGATGATGATGATGATGATGATGATGATGATGATGATGATGATGATGATGATTGGGATCATGATGATGATAAATAAGATGAAAAGGAGGAGGGGAAGAAGAAGAAGAAGAATGAGGAGGAGGAGAAGAAAAAGAAGATAAAGAAGATAAAGAAGATAAAGAAGATGAAGAATATGAAGAAAAAGAAGAAGAAGAAGAAGAAGAAGAAGAAGATGATGATGATGATGATGATGATGATGATGATGATGATGATGAGGATGATGAGGATGATGATGATAAATAAGAAGAAGAAGAAGAAGAAGAAGAAGAAGAAGAAGAAGAAGAAGAAGAAGAAGAAGAAGAAGAAGAAGAAGAAGAAGAAGAACTTGAACATCTGTATACTTAAAGTGCTTTAGAAATGGTCCCTAGCCAATAGCAACACTTAACATGTAGAATGAGACATGATGCCAGTTAGACGATTTTTTTTTTTTCTGACAGAGACAATGCTATTCTGGTGACTTTATACAGCCACACACTAACAAAATGCCAATCGTATTTGAGCCAAATGAACAAAAAATACAATATTATACATAAAAATTTACATAAAATGACCCCCAATTTTCCAAATTTTCTTAAACACAAGACTTCTTGGAAGCAAACGATTCTTCAATAGTTTTATAAAAATTGTTTTTAGATCCATATTTTGTTGCTAATCTTGCTGCCATCATCGGTGTCTTGCTTCGTAACCTTGACCCCAATCCGTTCGACCAGTGATTCTACTAAACACGTTGACCTTCGAATACGCAAAAAAGCAGGAATGAGCTCCTTTTCTCATTTTGGGCCCTTTGTTTGGAACGCCTTATCACAGAGCATTGTCCCGTGCGTATATGGCACTTCCATGGACAGGTTCCCGTGTTGTATGGCAAGACTCATGCCTGGTATAGTTGGTGTCTGGTCCTTGTGTGTCTCTTGGAGACATAGTATATCGGCGTTGAGGTTAGCCAAAATTTCAATCTTTGTAGATGAGATTCCTTCTGCATTAAAGCTCATAATCTTGAATCCTTCCATGTTCGAGGCCGAGGGGCTATCCTTTTACCGCCTCACCACAGTATTGCACGTGTTGTAGCAATCAGTTCTCCTTCACAGGATTAACAGAGTCACGACGTGAACGTTTGCTACTTGCCCCCCATAATTATGAACAGTATAGACCTATCAGAAAATGGGGTGGAAATTTTGAAAGTCGAAAGCAGACATTTTAATATCATCTCTGTCTACAAGCCACCACCAACACCATTTGTATGGCCACTCTTTGACTTCTCCAACCAGAAACCCGTTATTGTGATAGGTAATTTCAACAGCCACAACACCAGATGGGGCTATAGCCAAACAAACAGCGATGGAGATGCAGTTGAGAACTAGGCCCTCAAACATAAGTTGTCACTATTACACAATGCCAAAGACATACTATCCTTCGCTAGTGCAAGATGGAAGAGAGGGTACAACCCTGACTTAATATTCATATCATCGAAACACTTCCAAAACTTTGAAAAATCAGTCGGTGACCCAAACCCCAGGTCTCAACACAGACCAATTATTGTTACCACAAGACCTGTGATCAAGCCAAAAAAAACAAAGTTGAAACGAAGATTTAATTACAGGAAGGCAAATTGGGGGGGGGGGGGATTTCTCAGTTGAACTCGACTCCATGATCTCCAAAGTCGAACCGGACCCAAAGAACTACGACGAATTCAAAAATATTGTATGGTCAGTGGCAAAGAAACACATACCATGTGGATGTAGGAAGGAATATATACCCTGCCTGACAATGGAAAGCAAAGACTTGTACGAAAAGTACATAGCTGCCTATAATGAAGACCCCTTTCACGACGACACCATAGAATTAGGAGAAGCCCTCATGTCAGCAATCGCAGCGGAAAAATCAGAGAGATGGAAGAATATGATTTACAACACAGACATGACCCACAACAGCAAGAAGGCATGGGCAACCGTGAAAAAACTTAACTCTGAAAAAATGCCACACACAAGAGTTGCCGCAGTAACACCAAATGAAGTGGCAAGCCAGCTCGTGCAAAATGGAAAACCGACCCACAAAAAAACGTGGATGTAAAAAAGCAATAAAACAAGAGGCGAACACCATCGCAAGAGATAGTGAAGACCAGATGGATCCATTCGCGATTGGAGAGCTTGAGTCTGCGATTAAACAACTAAAAGCAGGAAAAGCAGATGGGCTTGATGACATAGCCACAGAAATAATCCAACATTTTGGGACAGAAACTAGACTATGGACACTGGCTCTCTTCAATAAATGCGCAGAATCCTGCACCATCCAAAATTATGGAGACAAGCAAGAGTGGTTGCCCTGTTGAAACCAGGAAAGGATCCAAACAACAGAAAGAGCTACCGTCCCATATCCCTCCTATGTATTCTATACAAGGTGTATGAACGCATGATACTGGCTCGCATCACCCCGGATGTGGAAGATAAATTATCACCTGACCAAGCAGGATTCCGACCAGGAAGATCCTGTTGCGACCAGCTTCTTAACCTTACCCAATACATAGAAGATGGGTTCGAACAGAAACAGGTTACTGGGGCAGTGTTTGTAGATCTAACTGCGGCGTACGACACAATAAACCACAGGAATCTCCTACTCAAGCTTGCTAAAGTCACCAAAAACAACAGAGTTGTGAAAATGATCGAGTCCCTCCTCGTTAACAGACGATTCTTTGTAGAAATGGATGGAAAGAAAAGTAGATGGCGATCTCAAAAAAATGGACTACCTCAAGGATCTGTACTAGCTCCAACATTATTTAATATATATACAAATGACCAACCAAAATTTGAAAATGTTAGGAGGTTCATATACGCCAATGACCTGTGCCTTGCCACACAATTAAGAAATTTCAAAGAAATTGAAGACAAATTGTCATCTGCCCTGAACACGCTCACGACCTACTATGAGGAAAACTCATTAAATGCCAACCCGAGCAAAACACAGGTTTGCGCATTCCACCTGAATAACCACCAAGCAAACAGGAAATTAATTGTAACATGGAATGGTGCAGCACTTGAAAACAACGACTTCCCTGTCTACCTTGGAGTTACCTTGGACCGCACACTATCGTTTGCTCAACATGCAAAGAAGATTAAGGGGAAGGTGGCCACCAGGAACAGCCTGCTTGGGAAACTTGCAAACACAAGATGGGGAACAGACCCGAAAACCCTAAGGACAACGGCCCTGGCACTTTGTTACTCCTCGGCCGAGTATTGCTCACCAGTCTGGGCTAGGTCAAGCCACGCCAATAAGATAGACCCTGAACTAAACAATGCTTGTCGCATTATTACTGGGACACTGAGACCTACCCCCATACCAGCCATCTATAGACTAGCGGGGATAGCACCACCACACATTCGCAGAGACGCACAGACCAAAGTCCAGAAATACAAACAAGAAAGTGACACCAGACATCCTCTTTATGAGCATAACATCGTGCGAAGGAGACTGAAATCTAGGAAAAGCTTCCTGACAACTGAAGGCATCCACCCAGACCATGCAGCCATATACAGAGTGCATTCATGGAAAGAATGGGACTGCTGCCCAAATGATGCCATTCAGGAACCCAAAGAAGAACTGCCAAGCGGAGTAAATCTCCCCAGGAAAGATTGGTTGACACTGAACCGGGCAAGGTCAAAAGTGGGGAAGACCAAAACAACCTTACAAAAATGGGGACTTTCTTCAGACTGCCGATGTCAATGTGGACACATGGCTCAAAACATGGACCACATCTTTCACGAGTGCGAACTTGGACCACATATCAGTGATATGGACCTAAGAGGCTGCACCCCTGAAGCCATCCAATGGATCCACCACTGGCGCGACACGATATGATGATCACAGAGCATTCGTGAAAAAGATTCTTTTTCTATTTTTAAACGTTCGCTTAATTAAAAATTATCTGTCGATTTTAGATGATATGAGAAGCAAGATAGGAGTCTGGTTTGTGTTGTGTCGTGTGTTTGTATGTGTGTGTGTGTGTATATGTGTGTGTGTATGTCTCAGCAAAGTAATTTGTAATTTAAGCGATTAGAGTATGATATCTCAGAGTTATAGCGCTATATTATAAGTTTTCAGCATTGTTTCAGCATTATAGGTCACATAATACGAGGGTTGACTAAAAAGGCTTACCTCTTCCTTCATAATAAGCTTCAACAGTCGTAACGTCACTTCCCATGTAATGACGTATGGTAAATTAGTAACTGGCTCTAAACTATCGGAACAATGGCGGACGCCCTTATGAAATATTTCTCCGACGAGCATAAAAGCGTATCCAAAGGGAAAAAAAAACAACAGTATAAATCTGATCATGTTTTGACTTTTACACATTCTGATCACAAGACATATGAAAAGTTCTAACCAGCATGAAGAATAAAAAGTACCCATTTTCTTTGTTTAGAACCACGATGGCCGCCGTTGCTGAGTGACGTGACATCAGACTATTGAAGCCAATTTCTAAACAAATCATTCTACAAATACGAATTATACATCAAATGAAAGCTTAGGGTCTACCCTCTGCTAGGCAATGCTACACTTTTCTTCACGTACATTGTCTCTGTCAACACAGGAACGAAAATGATATACTAGTTGTTGCAAGGCATCGGCGAAAAATTCTGCCTTCTCCCGAGAAGCACATGAGAGTGGCCCGAATTGGATAGTTTTTTGTAACCTAAAACATCACTAATGAGTTACTGTACTCCTTCCAAAGAAATTCCAACGACTTCTGCAATGTCTGTTTAATGCTGAATCATTTCATCTACTCTCATCCGATGCTGAGCGTCTGTCACAGTGATGGGTTGACCACAAAAAAAATTGATTTTGAATACATGTTTCTGTTGGATTGTCTCCATTCCATTCTCTAACCCACCACCTCACAGTACTCACATCTCCAGAAGCACTACCTTAGACATTTTTAAAATACCTCTGGATGCTTATTGGCTCTTGTCCCTTCGGCGCTAAGAAACCCGGTAACCACACACTGTTTCAAAACAATTTCCTTATTTTGTGACATTTTCGCCGACATTCAATGACCTCTATGAGTAACGGTTTGGCAAATTGCTCCCGGGTGTGTTAAACGAAGTGCTTATCGCTTGGCAAATTCAAACGTGATGTAATAAGAAAAATTGTATCAAAATTTGATTATGTCATTTCAATTAGGAAAGAAAATGTCATACGTAAGGCAAGCTTTTTCATTCAAGCATTGAAACATCACAAGCGCTGTTCAAATTTTGAAAGCAACCGAGCCGTTTAGAAGCTCGTTTCAGTTTCCGAACCTTCAGACATGACACGGGGTATTTTTACTAACCTTCAGAGAAACAAGTCCCATCCGAAACATCGAACGATCCTTTGTTGCGTCCGTGAAAATTGTGTATAGGTTTTGACTCTGTGTTGGGACTGCTGTCTGTCCCTCGCTGCGGTCGGGTGATACCCAAGATGGCATCGATACTGTGGAATCGAGTAGCTGGAGAACTCACGTCTGCCATGCCCTAGAGTCCCTGGATCTTCTCTAACTACAATCTGGTGGGGGAAAAAAGAAACATTTATTTATATTGTTGCTTATTTACATAATAATATAATCATTTTCAGAATCCATAAACGTAAATATTTAATTTTCATTTTGGCGAAATGTCCGAATATTTTCTCAAACCTTTATCCATACAGTCTTGACTGGATCTTAGTTACATTTCGCAGTGAGGAATTTGAGAAACACCGGTATAGTATTGACGGCATCTTAGTTATGTAGAGTGCAATTTCAGATAGAAAAGCGTTCTCCACACACACACACACACACACACACACACACACACACACACACACACACACACAAATCAGGATTATCTCCAACAGTTTATGGGGCTCATGACTTAAAGAGACTGCAATGTGGTGGCACAGATATTAAGCTCAACCCTATTTTTAGAGCATGAAACAATACGCTTAATCAGTCGTAACGTCACTTCCCTCGTAATGACGCATGGTAACTTAGTAACTGGCTCTAAACTATCGGAACAATGGCGGACGCCCTTATGAAATATTTCTCCGACGAGCATAAAAGCGTATCCAGAGGGGGAAAAAATATAAATCTGATCATGTTTTGACTTGTACACATTCTGATCACAAGACATATGAAAAGTTCTAGCCAGCATGAAGAATAAAAAGTACCGATTTTCTTTGTTTAGAACCACGATGGCCGCCGCTGCTGGGCGACGTGACATCAGACTATTGAATCCAATTGGGACACGAAAGAGTCTACTGCATATGGTATCATCTTAGCAAAGATTTTTACAAATTGAATCTCAATTTTATTGAATCAGGAGACTGTGGTCTATAAATCAAATGCGGTTTTTGAAATAGTAAAATGCTCAGAGGAGATGTTCAATACAATGTGTGTGTGTGTGTGTGTGTGTGATCTAGGGCCAACATGCTATTAGAAAACATTTCAGGTTATCATACTTATAATCCGAAAGTCTAGCGTATAAAAACATTTGTTGGTTCTTAATTTCATCATATTCCCGATCTTTTTTATTTCGCATGTTTTGGGTTAATCAGTTGTGTTCCTAGTTTGTTTTTGTTGTTGGGTTTTCGTGGGGGGGTTTTTTTCTTTTAGGGGGGGGGTTGGTTTTATATTTATGCTTTTGTATTTTGTTTTGTTACATTGATTTTTATTGTTCATGTATGTGTGAGTGATGGGGTGGGGGAGTGGGGTTGTTCTTGTCTTTGTTTGTTTGTTGGGATTTTTTTTTGAGGGGGGGGGGGGGGTTTCTTTTCTGATCCACTTTGCTCAAAAGCAATGAACGTAAAGGTGCAAGTTTTGACAGTTGGATAACCCCTCCTTTCTTTCATATCCCTTCTAATGCCCCACCCCAACCAGTTGAGAAGTTAATTCAGTTTCTTCCTTAAAAAAATACTTCAGGACAAGCAGGTTCCAAGGCACTATTGCCGTAAACATTATTGTGTTGTGTTAATTATTACCGAGGATTCGATTCCATCATAGGCTGAAATGATTTCCAACTTTACCTCACATCAACTCACTCAAAGAAGCCATACACATTACAGTTCACACAGGGACGGACATAATCAGTCGAAGAGAACTCGGAACCAATCAAAGATAAGCATCCCGTGCTGACAAACAAATATTATGGCCAAATTTTAGTTTCCAATGGGGAAATAAAATGCTTTTGTAAATAATATGCATGCATTATACAATCAGAATAAACCTGACTATCTTTTTTATTGTCAAATTTAAGTGGGAGTGGAACTTTCTTATTTCACTTGTATTATTAATATTATTGTGAAGGTCATTTCATTAGAGTAAGCATAGATATATTGCTGTTTTATTATCATTCAATAGGCTCTAGCATACCTCTATTACTATACTTAAATTACTAGGGCGATTCAACGGGTATAGAAGCCGACTGGCCATGTAAACCACCTGTGTGGTCGGGATCATTCATAATTATATTTTTTAAAATAATACTATTAACCTTAACGGTATTTACAGGGGGGCTTGTTTTCGTCTCCGTCGTTATATTTATTATTATGTGTTTTTTTTTTTAATGTTTTTTTTTTTTGGTCTAAAGAATGAAACAAGTCGCAAACAACCGAATACTGAATAACCAGGCTGACTTGATATTCTAGGATGATGTGCTATGGCCGGGCACTGTTTCTTACATACATTTAAGATGGAAGGGACGCACGTAAATCATGATGTAAGACGAGACATCAAGGACGGATATATTTTTAATATCGCGGTCCAGTGACTGTTTAAACATTCTTCAGTCCTCAACAGTCCTGCCTCTCAGCTCCTTTCGTTAAAAGATCACAAAATGTAATGCTTGTGTTGCTAAGTGTAGAAAAGTGTAGAAAAAACGAAAGCTTACCCGTTTTCTTCAATTCTACTATCTCATCAAAAATAAAATGATTGGGATAAATCGTAAATAAATTGTATTAAAAGTGGACAAAAAGAAGGCGGGAAAAAATAACATTATTATTATTATTATTATTATTATATTATTATTATTATTATTATTATTATTATTATTATTATTTTTATATTATTATTAAATTTTTTTTAATTTATTATTTATTATTATTATATTATTATTATTATTATTATTATTATTATTATTATATTATTATTATTATTATTATTATTATTATTATTATTATTATTATTATCATTATTATTGTTATAATTATTATATAATAATAATAAAATTATTATTATTATTATTATTATTATTATTATGGGGGAAGGGGGGGGGCAACGAGGCCGAGTGGTTACGACATTGCACTGTGACCCGGAAGGTCCTGGATTCTCGCCGCGCTTCAGGTACTTTCGATTTTTTCCTTGGGCAAGATTATTAATCCCCAATTTGATCACTTGGGCAACATGGGTGATTCCTGTTGACATCAGAAATCTTGTTTGATGAATTAACTATTATATTCCTTCGTGGAATGCCAAGGCGACGATATATTATGATGTCGTGGCGGAGGGTATACTATAAAATTATTATTATTATCACGATCATCATCATCATCATCATCATCATCATCATCATCATCATCATCATCATCATCATCATCATCATCATCATCATCATCACCATCATCATCATCTTATTATTTTTTTTTAATGATTATTATTATTATTATCATCAGCATCATCATCATCATCATCATCATCATCATCATCATCACTATTATTGTTTTTGTTATCATAACAAGTGGAAAACGAATAATATTTGCTGAGAAATAAAGGCTAATACAAACATGCACTCATCTATTTTAATAACTATACTACTGTATTGTGGAAATTAGAAAGAATGACTCCACTATAACAAAAAAAAAAGTATTGGACTGGATTCCTCAGGGCAGAAGTTCAAGGGGAAGGCCATGGAGAAGAATTAAAGAAGCTGATATACAGAGAAGTGATAAGACATGGAACGAGATAAAATAAAAAGTTAGCTCAGGATAGAGAAGGATGGAAACTGTTTGTCTGTGGCCTATACCCTGACCCAGGGTGAAAAAGGCAATGATGATGATGATATAGAAGGATGGAAACTGTTTGTCTGTGGCCTATACCCTGACCCAGGGTGAAAAAGGCAATGATGATGATGATGCTTGTGGAAATTAATATAGATCGAAATCGACATGCATTTATTTGTACACGTGTACACGTCGGTAAAGACGTATAAGACTCCTTCCGCACTAGGACAAAACTGTCCCAGGACAAATTTGTCCTGTCCCGCTGGAGAAAACTTCTATTCAAAAGGGGTTCCGCACTAGGACAGGACTGTCCCGGGACACACCTGCGCGAATGCATTATTTTTTTTTTACAAGATTCAAAAGTTTATTTTGTAGGCAATTGCCAATATAACTCATACAAGAATATAATATTTTCATCAACAAATCAAGTAAATAAAATCAATAATAAAGCAAGGCAAACAATGATAGTAATAATGATAATATTAGTAATAATAATAATAATAATAATAATAATAATAATAATATATAATAATAATAATAATAATAATAATAATGATAATAATAATAATAACAATAATAATAATAATATTAATAATAATAATAATAATATAATAATAATAATAATAATAATAATAATATAATAATAATAATATATTAATAGTAATAATTATAATAATATAATAATAATAATAATAATAATAATAATAATAATAATAATAATAATAATAATAATAATAATAATAACAATAATAATAATGATAATAATAATAATAATAATCAATATATCACATCATCATAAATCATCATACATCATATCAATGACATAATAATAATATAATAATAAAATAATAATAAATAATAATAAATAATAATAATAATAATAATAATAATAATAATTATAATGTAATAATAATAATTAAAATCTAATAATAATATAATAATAATATAATTAATAATAATAATAAGATAATTATAATGGTAATAATAATATTGTAAATCTTAATTATAGATTAGTTATATAATAATTTGAATTATAAATAATATTTAAAAATAACCCTTGGTACAACTTAATAATTTACATTTTATGAATCAACATAAGCTATAGCACATGACGATAATATTTTTTACACTGTACAAAGGATTTGTTACATATGATTATATAATATGAATATTCTTATAGCAATAATAATATTGCTGCTACTACTACTACTAACTTACTACTACTACTACTACTACAAACTACTACTACTACTACTACTACTAACTACTACTACTACTACTACTATACTACTACTACTACTACTACTACTACTACTACACTACTACTACTACTACCACTACCACTACACTACTACTACTACTAACTACTACTACTATACTACTACCACCACCACCACCACCACCACTACAACTACCACCTCTTCTACCACTACTTCTACTACTACAACTACTACTACTACTACTACTACTGCTACTACTACTTCGACTACTACTACTACTACTACTACTACTACTAGTAGTAGTAGTAGTAGTAGTAGTAGTAGTAGTAGTAGTAGTAGTAGTAGTAATGGATGAAATAGAGGTGGCATATTTCTGTGCTTTACTACGTGGAAAAAAAAAAGACAAATTGAAAGAGAAAACAATATTGGGTGCATCCTTTAATGACCCAAAGATTGCTCAAGGGTCAATTCCGTAGACTCTATGGTGATCTCCGATCTTATCTTAAAATGACTTTCTTGGAATCACCTCATTTTACCCAGGTGCAAATGAGTACCAGTTCGCTGATGAAAGTAATCTTTGACGGACTAGCATCATTCAAGAGGATAATAGAAAGTCAGCATGGCTCGGTGGTACGGTCTTTGCTTCGTACCCGAAACGCATCAGTTCGATCACCGGCTGATGCTCTGTGTTGCCTTGAGTAAGTCACCTCGCCTAGCTCAATTTGCGGCGCTGCACTGCGGCTGACGCCTGGGTTATACCTCGCCCTAGCTCAATTTGCGGCGCTGCATTGCGGCTGACGCCTGGTTTATTCCAGTCTTCCCTTGGAATAGACCCTCGAGAAAAATTTCCCCTATGGGATGAAAAAGGGAATTTTATTTTTTTAAATTTTAAACTGTTATCTGCCTGCTCAACGCTCCAGAAACATGGATAAGTTCCGGATTTATAAGCTTAGGAGCCAATTTGTACTTTCTAGAGCAAGAAAATTTACTCCAATCACTCACTCCATTCATGTGTAAAAGGGTACCTGTCAAGCTGGGATAGTAATCTGCGATAGACTATCGTCCTGTTCAAAGGTTTTCAAACAAATACGTTAATTGTCCGCTTCACGCTATTGAAACCGGAATAACTCCTGCACCATTGGCTACAAGGCTCTAAAGGACTTAATTTGTTTACAATGAGTCCAAGTGGCTCAGAAGGACTTACTTAAAAATATTTTCATTGAGAATTCACGAAATAAATAACGATAAAGATACTTGATCCCACAATTTACCGAATAGATGTGCGACCGGTTTTAGACACGTTACTGCTGTGTCACAGTGTGACACTTCTTAAATTATATTTATAAACATACGTTTTTAAATTGCCGAAAATGTTTATGTTGCTATGCCTTCTGTACGTGGTTTCATCACATAGAATTATTTTTTGAATTGTTCTTGCTTTTTTATATTCAGAATTGAAATAAATAAATAAATTATAATTGTAAAATTGAATGTAAGCTTTAGTTTAATATACGAAAACAGATAAAATGGACGTTTCGGGTTTCCCCTTCATCAACAACACATGATGAATTAAAAACTACAGACGAATGAGATAATGTGGTAGTGGCGTTGTTAAGATGCATAAACAAAAACATTGATGGGCAGGAAATTGTATGCTACTTTGTGAGGAAGCGCGAATTAAAACAGAGCAATAGAAATTTATAAAAGGTGCGTACTTAATTATGTTAAAAGAGGGGAGGCGGGTAGGAACTGTGTAATGCAGTGTAGAAGACAGTGAACTAAAATAAAGTGTGGACTATTGTTGGAAAATAAATACAATGGAATTGGAAATAAATACAAAATGTAAGGGATGTAGGTATTAATATATTAGTGGCATTAGCAGCAGCAGAAGCAACAGTAGTAGTAGTAGTAGTAGTAGTAGTAGTAGTAGTAGTAGAGTAGTAGTAGTAGTAGTAGTAGTAGTAGTAGTAGTAGTAGGGATGCAGAAAATAAATACAGGCATTTCAATTTTGACACGGCGCCGCCAAGTCTGGGACTTTTTTGTCCTAGTGCGGAAGTCTTCTATATTTTTCTACTATCACAAACGATATGAGCACGGGACTGGGACAGTCCTGTCCCGTTGATTTTGTAGCATTTCACAACGGCTTGGGACACAACGGGACTGTTTTGTCCCGTCCCAATAGGTGCGGAAGATTTCTCTAAATTCTATATGTTACAGATTTGGGACAGGACTGTCCCAGGACAGTCCTGTCCTAGTGCGGAAGAGGGTTAATGTGAGCTATTAGATTTGATCTGTTATGCGGGAGGGTGGCGAGATGATGGCAATCCCGAGGCTCAATGTCAAAATTTGGGCTCATGATTACGCCCTAGAATAGCAGATATTCTAAATAACCATGGGAATCAACGGGCAATCGTAAATCAAGTTGATTTTAATAAGGTTTGCAAGTTAAGCGTATCTATATCAATCTGTTGAAATAGTTTTATAATTTTTAGATTTGCCATTAATTCTGCGCTCGATGTTAAAAATTTAACATTGGCAATGCGTAACAGTGTTATTATCATCATCATCATCATCATCATCATCATCATCATCATCATCATCATCATCACCTTCTTCTTCTTCTTCTTCTTCTTCTTCTTCTTCTTCTTCTTCTTCTTCTTCTTCTTCTTCTTCTTCTTCTTCTTCTTCTTCTTCTTCTTCTTCTTCTTCTTCTTCTTCTTCTTCTTCTTCTCTTCTTCATTTTCTTATTATTATTATTATTATTATTATTATTATTATTATTATTATTATTATTATTATTATTATTATATACATTATTATTATTATTATTATTATTATTATTATTATTATTATTATTATTATTATATTATTATTATTATTTATTATTATTATTTATATTATTATTTATTATTATTATTATTATTCATTATTATTATTATTACTAATTTTTTGGATGAATAAAGTATATTATTATTATTATTATTATTATTATTATTATTATTATTATTATTATTATTATTATTATTATTATTATTATTATTATTATTATTATTATTATCATTACTTACTTACTTACTTACTTACTTACTTACTTACTTACTTACTTACTTACTTAGTTGCGAAGACATAAAACCTCTATTGTACAAATAAATAATTTAAAAAATTAAGATAGAGGTGGTTTTATTTAATGATAAAAAGTTTTTTTAAAGACCAAAAGAAAGCACCAAAACAACAACAACAACAACACTAACAACAAACAAATGAAGTTTTATAAACTATGATAACAATTGAACTATTTGCGCTTTTTTTATACAGTGCAATATCCGCTAAACGTACTTGTGCGGCTATGTGGTCTTGTGGTATGATACTCGCGTTCGGATCGGAAGGTCCTGGGTTCGAGCCTCGCGCCCCCGCATAGTTGAGTCCTTGGAAAAGGCTCTTTACTCTCTTTCTCTCATCGTACCTGGCCGTTAACAGCGTTGACTTTGTCCGAAAAATTGTAATATCGCCTAACAGGCGGCATGTCCCGTCCTACATGTTAAATGTTGCTGTTGACCAGGGACTCCTTGTAAAGCGCTTTGAGCACATTTAGTGGATATTGCGCTATATAAAGCTCAATTTAAACGTACTCAAAGCGCTTTACAATGGGTCCCTGACCAAGAGCAACCCGTAACATGTAGGACGGGACATGACGCCTGCCAGGCGATGTGCATCCCTGACATAATCAGTCACATGGTGAAAATTTTTGTTTTGCGTTTTTTTTTTGGGGTGGGGGGGGGCTTGGGGGGGGGGGGGTTTGTGTGTGTGTACATCTTTTGAAAGCCCAATGTCTCCTGAGAATTTTAATCTTTACTTGAAGCAAATCGAGTGATTTTTCAAGAAGTTATGGTCATATGCATGTGTGGGGAAACCCTAATTTTGAGAAAATCGCTTCCTAAGTTGACAAGAGTTGAAATAAAGTATAATAATTCTTTCAAATTAAAAAAAAAATAAAATAAAATATTTAGGAGTAAAATTCAATTAAAATATTTCATCAATATGTAGAAAAATGTTTGATTTAACGATTTTTGATGAGAACTCATTTTCCATAAAAATTGACCTCTTGACTAAAATTGTCAATATCTCTGTTCAAAGCTTTTCACCGTGCGACTGATTATCTCAAGGACGCCCAATATTACATTTTTTTTTCGGACAGAGACAACGCTGTTTACGGTCAGGTACTCATTTTACATCTTAGTACATGAGAGAACGGGAGTAAATAGCCTTTTCTAAGGACTTAACTATACGCCGGGCGAGGACCCAGGACCTTCCGATCCATTAGACCACATAGCCGCGCAATAAAGAAAATATTAAACGTTGTTTTGTTGTGTGTGTGTGTGTGTGTGTGTGTGTATGTGTGTGTGTGTTTTGTTTTGTTTTTTGTTGTTGTTGTTGTTGTTGTTTTTGTTTGTTTTTGTTTTGTTTTGTTTTGTTTTTTTGTTTTTTTTTTTGTTTGATTTTTTTGGGTTTGTTTTTTTTTTTTGTTTTTGATTTTTTGTTTGTTTGTTTTGTTTGTTTTTTTTTTTTTTTGTTTTTTTTTTGTTTTGTGGAATTTTTTTGGAGGGGGGGGGAAGAGCAATAAAATAAATAATAATAAGAAGAAATATTTCAAAGTATCAAAATATATCTAAAAACTATAACAATATCAAATATTAAAAATGATGTTTGTGTTTTTTTTTTTTTTGTTTTTTTTTTGTTTATGTTTTTATTTTTTGTTGTTGTTTTTTTTTTAATAAGATAAAAAAAATAATACAAAAGTCCCCAGACCAGGATTCGAGCCCAATATCTTGTGCTTGGCGGGGGGGAGGGGTGTCATAAATCATGCGTTTTGATTGGTCGCGTGATCAAAGAGAGATTTAAAATTGGGTCATCAGTTTTTGTTGTGGAGATGCTAGAATTGTGTAGAATAAATTATAGTCGCAAAAAGGACTGAGTATTATATTATATTTCTATTTGAACTTAATGAAATATGGACACCCTAGGCTTTCTAGTGCTTTTAAAAGTTTTCTACACATCTTAGCTTTAATATAAGAAAAAATGTGTCCATCTAGGACCCATCATTTTTACGCAAGGGTCTCTGAAGCTACCCCTATTCCCTAAAATACGGAAATCAAGCACAACTGGAAATGTTAGTAGTTGAGCTCAAATATAAATATTGATGTTTATTTTTCACTATTTATTATAGTTAAATGCGATAAGCTGTTGAAAATTATTGACATTATTTAACATTGAAATTTGTCAAGTAAGCCACATTATTTGCTATCACTAAGTCGTTCACCTTCGTTTTTTGATAACGATGTTTGAAGAAATTTTTCGGGACATCGACACTTTTAAGTCATTTGAGTGTCAGTTAAAAGGGAGACAATAAACTTGTCAAAAGTATAGATCTAGCTGGCATTAGACGTGTCAAGGAAAAACATAAAACCATAAGGGACCAGTTCACCAGAAACGAGAAGCAAATCAAAGAGCAGTATATACATCTATATCCTTGTAGCTAGTCTGAAATCACTTGGAAGTCCCACACTGACAGTGGAAATATACAAAAGGGATACACTAAGAGGGTTACAAAAGCATTGTATCAAAAAGATAACAATTGCATAGTCAATAATGGAGAGATAATCTACAAAGGAAACAATTATCATCTTTCACAGAAATATAAATACATCTGTTGCCCTCTCTGTAAAAGACCTCAGGCAGGGCCCGGGCGAAACCAAATGGCAGCAGTAAAAGAAAAGAAAAAAAAGACACATTCACATGGAAGTAAAAAAAAAACGATTTTGGAGGATTGAATAGCTAGGCTGTAGACAGATGAGGACATTGTCTGTCTCCAGGGTCCAGCATTCCCCCACCTTTAGGGAAATTCCACCCACCCAACGTAACGGTGTTTTAAAATGCCAAAACATCAAAAGGCATGCATTTTATGTAAAATGAATAAGTTAAATGAGAAATTAATGCAGGGGCTATTCAATATAATTTTACCCCCTCTTCGGCTTTGTTAAAGGAAAAGAATAATTATATTTATTGATTATTTCCCTTTAACAAAGATAAAGAGGAAAATATTCTCATACAGATTATGTTAAATTTAAAACGGCTGTAGTTTGTTTGTTATTTTACCCAAGGCCCGATTTTACATGGGAGGTTCAGATCATAGTCTAGTTTCATCAGAATAAGAATTAGCTTGGTACCAATTTCTTCCGGGTCAAACCTTAAATCTACTGGACTAATAGTCGTAGTCAGTGGGTTTTGGTAAGAAATGAGGCTTTAGAATTTAGACCAGTCATAAGTGGGGATCCTCAGTGTAGTGTACTTGGGGTATTAATTTTTATGATCTCCTTGATATCATTAACTGAAATTGTAAGATGATTGCAGAGAATACCTAAATTTATGATTTATTTTTATTGTCTACAGGTCGGCAATTAAGTTTTAATGTTCAATATGTTATAAAGTCTTACATATTGATTGAAAACAGTCCTTCTTGTGCTTATTTACTACGTGCACCCAGTTGGTAATGATTTACTGTCTGTCCCTAATACAAAAAGGGCATATCGATGTTCATATATCCACGGTTGTATTAATTAATTGGACAAGCAGGGTGGTGATTGGTATTATTCGTAGGAGTTTTTTCTTATTTGGAAGTTACCACGTTTCTTCATTTATATAAATCGAGACCCATACTTGAATATGGTAAATGTATATGGAACTCCTTATTCAAACGGCAGTCAATTGGATTCAATAGTCTGATGTCACGTCGCCCAGCAACGGCGGCCATCGTGGTTCTAAACAAAGAAAATCTGTACTTTTCATTCTTCATGCTGACTAGAACTTTTCATCATGTCTTGTGATCAGAATGTGTAAAAGTCAAAACATGATCAGATTTATAATGTTTTTCCCCCTCTGGATACGCTTATATGCTCGTAGGAGAAATATTTCATAAGGGCGTCCGTAATTGTTCCGATAATTTAGAGCCAGTTACTAAGTTACCATGCGTCATTACGAGGGAAATGACGTTACGACTGTTGAAGCGTATTTAGAAAATGTCAAAAGACGGGAAATAAAGCTTTTGAACGAAGCTGACTATATGCCTTACAAGGGAAGGTTAAAATACTTATCCCTCCATCTCTAAAACAAAACA